>NC_090938.1:510858121-511161621 GCF_040938575.1 Ambystoma mexicanum | reverse complement strand
TTGATGCAGGCTCGTTGCTGCCTAGTTACCTCACTGGCAAGAGTCTGACAGGTAAGTGTAAGTCTTTTGGACAGTTCTCTAACTTCGTTCCTTTCCTTCCTTAGACGATGGCCGGCGTCTGGGGATGGCGACATGCTGCTGAGATGAGTAGCGCTGAAGGTGAGTGAGAGCGCGATGCAACCCTTTCGTATTTGTATTGAACTGAGTTCTTTTTCTGTGTCTTTTAGGTGCCGTGACGTTTTCAGCGTGGATGCCGGTTATGAAGAAGAAATGCGGTGAGTAAGTGCGGTATGCGGCACCTCTAGATGTTTCCACGCTAACCTGGAGTGTCTTTTCCCTCTTGCAGATGGATGAGAAGTTCTGGAGACAGAGTTACCCCAGAGCAGCTGGGATTCAGGTAAGCGTTTAAAGCGCATACAGTCTTTACAAATAAGCAAATATTTGTTGAATGCTTACTAATGCCTTTTTTCTGTTCTTTTCCCTTTTCCTTAGGAAGCGGCATGCTGGGATGGGAATGACGCCGCCGAAGATGCCCGCAGAACAAAAGAAGAAATGAATGATGGGCAGAAGTACCGCAAGGTAAGGCTGTTCCTAACAGTGTTCTTGTTCTTGCAGGAGCTGAGCGCAGAAGAAAGATGCAGGCCTACTGGAGACCGATCCGAACACGGTGAGTGTCACGCTGCAGGTGCAGAAAACGCAAAGCATGTTTCTCAGCCTGGGCGTGGCTTAAATGGTCTGTGGGTATCCCAGGTGTCTCTGGGCTGAACCACACCCAAAAGACTAAACTACACATGCAGTTCTGGGAACCGAAATATGTGGGGGCATCCATCTTGTCCCCATCAATGCACTACAAGTCCAATCCCCAATGTTATCCTATGGGAGTGAGTGAGTCTGGTGCCACAAGCGCCAAGTCTGACTCCAAGTGAGTCTTTGGAGGGATGGAGAGGCCCTTGAGGGCCATGTAGGTGATCGTGGCCTGGCTCCAGCCTGACATCTTGGAGGGCTGGGGACATGAGGGGCAGGAATCATGACAGTTACCGTATCAGTGTGGTGGCAGTGGTGATGGTCGTCGCCTCAGGGTAGCCCGAGTGATGCCTGTGTAGAGACCTTGGAGGGCTGTAACTAGGGTTGCTCTCTGAAGGGTCCACTATGGGTTGTAGCCGCTGCTGTAACTGAGACCAGAGAACTGAGCACTGAGGATGTCCTGGGACACGTCCCGAGGAGCTTGCAGAGGGGCCCTTGAAGGAATGCTGGTGTCTGAACAGGCTTGTATGCCTTGGCAGATCCATTCCCACAGGGTTGTAGCACCCTGCCTCCAGGCAGTCATGCTGTGTCTTGTCGGAGCTAGCCAAAGGACTGACTGAACTCTGCATACTAGCAACTTCCCTCAGGGCTTTTGACATGGGCAGAGCTTTTATTGACTGAGTAGTGGTGGTCAACGAAGCAGTTGTCGTGGGTCTCTGCGGCAGCAAGACTCTTGCTGCAGGTTTTTTTCAGTCGCTTTTCCTTACTTGCTGACGATCAACGTTGACTAAGCAGTCGCAGACGACGATGCGGCCCCGATGATGAAGCAGCTGCCGACGTTGCTGTAGACTTGTTTTGCTGTCGCTGGCACAGTCGTAGCACTGGGTGTTGCCAAGGGCTTTGAAGAGGGTTCCTTTGAAGAGTTTCTTTGGGGAGTGTTTTCTCCCGTGATGAACCACTGTGTTTCGAGGACTTTGTGCCAGCTACTGGCAAGCTCACCATAGACTGGCAATGCGACTGAGTGCTTGCGCCCTGAACTAGGACCCACATCAGCAGCATCTCTAGCCGGACCACCAGCCTGGTGCTTGGCTTTACTGGAGCCCTCTGGGGGGTACCTCCTCAGCCAATCTGGATCTCTTACCAGATGGGGAGCAGTCTGGAGAGCGG
This sequence comes from Ambystoma mexicanum, assembly GCF_040938575.1. Classification (NCBI taxonomy): domain Eukaryota; kingdom Metazoa; phylum Chordata; class Amphibia; order Caudata; family Ambystomatidae; genus Ambystoma; species Ambystoma mexicanum. The sequence continues at coordinate 511,159,710 of NC_090938.1, read as the reverse complement.
CTTGATCTGGGCTTTGTCTGAGCGTGCCCAGGAGCACACCAGGACCCTGTCCTCTTTCAACCACACCACCAACGTCCGTAGCAGTCCTCCGTTTTGGCCGAAAAACTTTATCAGATGTCGTATTGGTCTTCCTCATGGTCGGGATGTAGGCAGAGACATCTAGTGTGCTTGTCCTCCACATAGATGTTTCACAAGCCACACCAGGAGCACAGCCTGAAGACTTCTCCTGCCTTCCTTTGACATGGCGCGAAGTAGGCCTCAGTAGGTCTTTCCACTTGATCTCGTCATGAAGATTTTCAAAACGGAACTGGCAATGGAGCCCCCGTTAACGGAGCTGACTAGTCACTAGCAGTCTTTGAAATTTTGTCAAATGGAATTTCTTATTGAAAAAAAACTCAATTCTATAGAAAAAAACTTGGAGAGCAAAACTTGGACTCCCTGCACCGAAACGTGCAGTAAAAATCTGAAGATGGCCGACCAGGGCAGGACTCTGGGAGACGACCATCATTGAATGGGTGCAGTATGACCCGGTCTTCACTGATTGGATAATGGGTGAAAGGCATTATTCAAGCTTTTAAAGCAATACTGCTTTCTTCATTTTTTTATGGAGGATTCCCAGCCTGATGACAGGGAATATTCATGAGCATGTGAATCCATGCCAGACCCCATGCTGGAGAAAGTGCTATTAAAGGTTTAGTGGCTACTTGCAAATATTTTATTTAGCACTCGTAAGATAACAATTTTGTTGAAGCTATGCAGCATACGAAGTGTACTAACCTGTCCAACTGTTTATTTACACACCTGTACGTTATAATTGTAAGGACGTTCGATGCTATGGCTTACATTTGTATGAGCATTTTCTATCTAGTACTATTTATAGTACGCTAGTACCTCCAGTCGTGTTGACATTTTATATATAGTGCTATGAACAGTACGTACAAGTGGCTACATTCGTATTCACTCTTTAGTATTACAAACCATAACAGCATTTTGTGTACACACTTGTTAAAGCTATGAAGCAGATTGACTAGTACACAAATTAATAGTGCGCTGCTGTTGGAAGTTGTATTCCTAGTTTATATTTTGTTATTGCGGTATAAAATGATTAACAGGGTACGTTTTATTCTTTACAATGTTAACATTTAAATAGTTGCATGCACTAGTAAAAGGCAGTTTATACAAAATAAACAGCATTTGCGTTTGTAACATGTTCAGCTGAGTGTTTCTGTATGTTGATTTGTTGCCCATTGCACTTGCGCAGTTTCTAATTTCTTTGCACCTGCCGTTTGTGACTGAAGTGGTTTTGTTTTGGAGAAAAGTAAGCATTAGTTTCAAGATGGAAAACCAGGTGAGTGTATAAGCAAGTGGTGTGTGTGCATTGTGTACTTTTTAATATTGTAATGTATATGGAGTTACATCTGCAATTTAAGCATATTTTCAGCACTACGCATGCATGCGTAATTGTAGTTTTTCAGTGACTAAAAGTATAGGTATAGCAGCACTACAGTATACATGGGTTTAGTGTTTGTAAATTGAATTATGCGCATGCTTGTTTGCGTATTAGTGTTGCAGTGTCATTCCAGTCACGTGAGTCAGTTTAGGTGCAGCATTATACGTGTTGTACATTACGCATGTGTGTACATCTATTGTGAAAATAGTTTTGTATGCTCATATGTATTTTAATCCATATATCTGTCATTACACATGCGCTTGTATATGTATTGTTTTTGTAGTTGAAATTCTGCATGCCTCACTTATTTGTAATTACGAATTTGTTTGTGTATGTATTTTTCCATGTGCGTGTTGTGATTAACAGCACTTTATTCCAGGAACAAATTATATTTTTTTTCTTGGCAGCACATCTGATTTGGATGTGTGGAAGTGCAAACCATTGCAAAATGAATCACGTATGCAGCACTGTAAATGGATGTATATGTACCTTTTCAGTTGAACATGGCTTAAATGTTTTTCATAGGAATATTAAGCCACATTGACAGTATTTTTAGGGTGAATGGAGTTAATTTAATTAATGAGGGGAACAATTGTTTTTTTAGGGAATACTCTTGAATCGCTACATTGTTTTGGAGTAAGGGGATGGATTACTTTTGGCTTTTTATAACGCATTTATTTTGGTCCCAGTGCTTTGGTCGGGCTGCTTTACTTGTTTTAGCAAAGAACCAAGTTATTTTTGTATTATATTGTTTTGTATTATCATACTTAAGTGCATGTATTTGCTTGCTCAAGTGCATGTGTCAATATGTACGCAATGTGGGTGGGTGTGCGTTGTGTTGAGTGTGCTCTGTATTTACTTGCTTGTGTAGATTGATGTCGGTGCATATGGTGGGTTTTGTGTGGATTCACCATTTCTTGCTTGTGTATATTGGGATGTGTACTATGTGGATGGGTGTGTATGCTGTGTGTAGATATAATGTTGGCTACATATCGCTTGAATAATGTAATTTAGTTGCTGGAGTGTATGTAATGTGTCGCATTGTGTGTTGTTGCAAATGACTGGTGAGGTTATAGTTTCTGTGCATATGTGTGGCTTGGTTGGTGAGGATGTGGCTTGTGTGAATCTTTCCCTTTTTTTTATTTTTTTGCTGCAAACTTGGTTGTCAGTGTGCATACACCATTATATAGATTTTCAATTGGTAATCTCAAAATTGGCAAGTCGATTTTTATTTTTTAGTGCACCAATTTAGGCAAGCATTAGTATAATCGAAGTCGCCAATTTTGAGATGTGGGCCTAAATTATTTTTCCTATGGGGAAACCTATTTTAAAGGTGTTCAAAATGTGATAAAAGTAAAACAAATATGCATACTATGGAGCTTTTGATGCAGAAATCTAACATTTCCCATGCACAGGCAGCTGCCTCGAAATAATACTCTGGAATATTTGCATTTTTTCATGCAAGCGTTTGAAAGTTAAGAAACATAATTTTCTGAAACTCCATATAGACTTCGTGTTAATCTTGACTATGCCTTGTGCTAGCATGACAGCAATATATAATATATTATGGTTGCGCCACAGTATATTTAAGTTGTATCAAGTACCATAGGAAACCCGACAAATGACTCATACGATGGATTTGGCTGAGATGTTGCCCCCCACCGCATGAGCATGGGGCTCATGTTAAGAAGCTCAAAGTGGTAGGGGCACCTGCTGTGATTGGTTATCCAAGGACCACGTGATCTGGACTTGTCTGGGATAATTTGATATCAGGTTGATTTATAGAGAGGCTTAATGTGCCAATTTGAAGAACAGTGCGACAGATCATTGTTCTATGCGGCTATTGGGGAAGTGATTGCAGGAGGGAGTCGAAGCCTTGCAGTGTGGTGGCTTTGTAGATGGCCAGTGGTGGTGTGGATCTGCTGGTACTGTGGCTGGTGGTGATTGGGCTCCCATTCTTGATTGCGATGTGTGCGTAAAGAGGATTTCGGGTTGTGCTGCAGGTTCATAGTACAGCATTCTTTCTTTTGTCCAGGTAGATGTGGAGCTGTGACTTGGTAGTTAAGTGTTCACCAAGAGACAAGACAGGCTGCAGTTGCACCACGCAACACCCAACAACATTACATTGTAAACATCCCAGAAGAAACTCTATCAAATAGACGTTTCATAATTCACAAAGGCCATAAATGCTGTTATTCCCTAGAACCGGTAACTATCACCCATATCGGTGAAGGTATTTCTCAAATGTTACCACTAAATAATTGACATCACTTTAAAATCTGATTTCCTGGGTTTAGAGTGTAACAAGCGGTGTAATGTCTGTATAGAATATATATTTTACCTGGACTGAATGCATTGCGCATTTAAAACATTGTATCCATTAGTTTGCCATACTAAACATGCTGTTAGTTTCATCAATTGTACAGAAGCTTAGTCTCTGGTCATTTCATTCTCTGATTAATTCCTAGACTAGCTGAAGACCAGCAACAAGGGCATTTTTTTTCTGTTTATAATTTGTATTAGATTAGTATAAAGCCAAATAGTACAAGAACAGTTAACCATTTTTAAGCAATTATATGATTTCAAGTGTCAACTTATATATTTGATCCGAATCAAGTTGGATTCAATTTTAAAGTTGAATAACAAATAAAAACAAAACGGGGGAACATGGACACAGAAACAGGCCATAGGACAGTAGGTAAGGATAGGGCAGGAATACATGAGTGTTGAGATAATGTATGAACATATTCCATTTTCTGTTAGATGTATGCAAATAGTAAAATGAAGAAGCATGACATTTTTCTATCCGATGGATGGAGCAAATAGAATTCCACCAGGTATTGTAAAATAGATTAGTTGCATTCTTCAATTACATGTAATATTTTGAAAAGCAATACTTATGAACAAGTTAAACAGAGCAGGAGAAGCAATCTGTTTAATAGCCGGATTAACAATAGAACCAATCATGAGATTTTCAAGCGTTAGTGGTTCTGCTAAATGAAAGATTGATTCCATGCGTGACCAGATCATGGACCAGAAAGCATGAAAATATTTACATTTGAAAATTAGATGGATGAGTAAAATCTGAATAAGGTTACGAACATGACCAACAGTTGTTGGATAAACTATCTACAGCTGTGGCGATACTTGGAGGAGTAAGAAAAGCACAGTGAAAAATGAAAAAATAGGTTTGGGTAAGATTGGCAGTAGTAGATGTAGAATGACATATTTTCCAAATTTTGGTCCAATGATCCAAGGTAAGTTGAAGGTCCCAATCGATTTCCCATTGTCTGGAAATACTAAGGTTAAGTTTGTTTGGAGAAGGGGATTGTTTAGAAACATAAAGTTTGGCAGCGCTAATAGAGGGACTGTTAATTAAGAAGTTTAAAAAAGGGGATCTTTGGTTGAAAATGGGTAAGACTTTAGTAATTGACTTGATTACAGATGTGTAAACGGAGAGATCTGAAGTAGGAATATTATATTGCGAGGAAATCAGCGGAAAAGGGACTACTTCTGAATTGTGGAAGAGTTGTTTGACAAATTTTATGCCTGAAGTGTACCATCTGAATATAGTGAAGAGATTACATTTGGTGGAAATTTGTTTATCGAACCAAAGAAAACTGTTTTCATAATTGGTTTTAGCGTAAGAATTAATTAGGAGTTTATTCCAGATACATTTTAAAAAGTGTAGTGAAGGTAAAGTAGTGATGTTGAGCCAGGAAGAGGTCATTGGGAAGTGGGAAAGGGAGAGCAGGGAAATAAAGCTAGATTAATTGTTTTAGGACAAAAGCTTTGCGATATAATTCGAAATTTGGATATTTGACTCCACCTGAAGATTTTGGAGTCTTCATTTATTAATGGCAATGCACGGTACTTTATGATTCCATAAGAATTTAAGAAGGGAGTCAAGTTTTTCGTAAAAAGGGGTGTGAATTATAGTGGCGATCATGGATTGTGAATAGAGGATAATGGGACTGATCATCATTTTAATAGTATCAAGGTGTCCCCACCAAGATGGGAAAAGAGGCGACCATTTTGCTGTAATTTCTGTAACTTTTTCAATTAGGTTAGTATTGAGATTAATAGTAGTGTGAATATCTTTAGCGATGAGAAGCCCTAGATATTTAATGAGATGGTTGCCAAGACAAGCCAGAAAGAGGGGTATTTGTAGGGTTACATGCATTAGTGAGAGACATGACCTCAGATTTATCAAAATTAAATCTGTATCTAGAGACGATGTACACATTATTTATGGTAGTTATTAAATGTTTGATGGAGGAGGTAGGCTCAGAGAGGTAAAATAGGATATAGTCAGCATAAGCGGACAATTTGATTTCGATATCATTTATAATGGTACCTTTGATGCTGGTGTTCATTCTGATGCTTTGAAGAAGGGGTTCTAAAGCAAGATTGAATAGTAAGGGAGAAAGGGGAAAGCCTTGGAGAGTTCCTCTTTCAATTTGAAAGGAGGGAGAGAGAATTATTGATAAGCATGTGAGTGGTAGGTGAGGAGTGAAGAATTTTGACCAGTTTGATGAAGTATGGAGGTAGGCCGTGCCAGGTTAAAGAGTGGAACATGAAAGATCAAGAGACACGATCAAATGCTTTCTCCGCGTCGAGGGCAAGAAGGGCTAAAGGTTCATGAGAATTTTGAGAATTAGCAAGAGTGGTAACTAAGAGTCTGGAGTTAGATGAAGCATGGCGATCTTTGATAACAGTTTGATCAGGGTGTATACGTTTGGGGAGGTATAGTTCTAGTAATTTTGTAAGGATTTTTGCAAAAATCATTGACTCTAAATTGATGAGAGGAATGGGGGTGAAGGTTTTAATTATAGATGGATCTTTGTCAGGTTTGTGAAAAAGCACTTAGAGGGCCTCACTAAAGGATCCAGGGCTTTGCCCAATTTCAACAAACTAGAAATATAATTCTAAAAGTTTCGGTGCAATGGAATCAATGAAAGTTTTATAAAAATCTGAGGTGAATCCATCAGGGCAAGGGGCTTTATTAGGTTTGAGATAAAGTATTGCTTGTCTGATTTCAGTAAGGGAGATGGGTATGTCAAGGGAGGGGAATAGATAAACCGGGTTGGAAAGATTTTTCTTTGTATTTGCATCAAAGAAATAATTGATTCCAGCGATGTTGGAAGTGGGAGCAGGGGCATATAAATTAGAGTTAAAATCAAGAAAAGCATTGTTTCTTTTGGTTTAGTTAATCTATTACCATCAGAAGAAATAAAATGGGTTATACAGGATTTTTCTTTTTTCTTCTTTAGATACAATGCTAACATTTTGCCAGCTTTGTTGGATCCATTGTGAAATTTGGTTCTGGACCAGAGTATAGCGTTAGCAGTATTGTCAGTGCAGGTTTTGTTGAATTTGATACGTTAGCCATAAGAGCTTTCATGCTGGTTAGGATCTGGGTTTACATAGTAGGATTGCACAAGGCATTTGAGGCTAAAAGGGTGTTATGGGTGAGTTCAGATTCCCATTTCTTTAATGGCAACAAATTGAATTATGAAACCGCAGAGGGAAGCTTTAAAGGCAATCCAGTTGTTGATCATGGAGGTATGCTCAGGATGATTTTAAAAGAAAAACTATTTAATGATGGAGTTGGTTTTATCTACCAAGGATTTCTCTTTTAGAAACAAATTAAATCTCCATCTAGGAGAGAATTTAGTGGTGGGAATCCAATCAAGAGTGGTGAACAGGCGCATGGTCTGCCATAGTTATTGGGCCACTTTCAGAGTTTAAAATGGAAGGAGTTAACAAAAATATAATCTAATCTGGCAAAGGATTGATGGGGAAGGGAATAGAACGTAAAATCTTTAGTGTCTGGATGAAAGAAGCCCCAGGAGTCAATTAAGTTTAGGTTTTGTAAATAAATTTAGGAAGCGGTTCCAAGAGTTGATAAAATTTGAGGAGGATTTACAGTCAAGGCAAAAGTCAAGAATCTGTTTCATATCACCAAAAAAATGAGCTTGTCAGGGCTCTTCTGTAAGAAGATTGGACCAAAAAAGGGTGTTGGGAACATTGGGGCCATAAACATTAACAATGATAACAGGTAGGTTATTAATGATTGCGTCCACAATGATCCATCAGCCTTCTGGGTCTTTTTCTTCACAAATTGATGTGAAATTCAAATGCTTATTAATAAATATAGATACTCCACCCTTCTTATCTAAAGCATTTGAAGAGAGCGTATGACTGACCCAGAGGGCTCTAATCTTAAGGTTTTCACTATCTGACCTCAAATGAGTCTCTTGGAGACATATAATGTTGGGTTTTTACTTATTGGTAAATAATCTTGCACCATTTGATAGGATTCCCCAGCTGCAACAAGGTCATTCTAACTGATATTGTATGTAATTGTGTTGGTTACCCTCTGAACGGAGTGCATTACAAATGATTTACTATTAAATCATTGTTTAATCTCACCACTTCATTTTGTATTCTGAAACCAAGCCCAGGAAAGCATTTATTTGGAAGGACTGGCATTACTTGTGATTACTAATCCTCTCTATTGAAAAATAGAATGCTCCAGCCACAGTCTCAAGCAAAGCAACATAGGGTCATGCTGGTAGAATAAGCAAATTAATTCCAATTCAAAAGCTAAAGTTTATTTTTTTTTTTAAATAGCTCTTCCCTTCACTTTTAATGGACGGAATTGGCTTCACTGTTTATTTATTTTTACATTTATAGCCGCACACCAAACCCTCAGGCAGTTTGTTACATGTGTTTGATGTGTTTATTACACACGCATCATTTCTATACCAGCAGATGCTTGCAGGATGCTGAAAAACATTGAGAAAATAGTCAATGAGGCCATGCGCAGTTACCCCAGGTGATTGGACCAGCATTTCTGCTCTCTAGGCACCATAAGCCCGGTGTCTCACTATGTGCACGCCACCTGGATCATTAGTTCTCTGAACTTTCCTAATATATGCTCCTGGCTCTCAGCAGTCCTTGCATCAGCCCTGACCGGTCCAAGGAATGCTATGACCTGTTGCTGCCCTCTTAACTCATTGGTACATTTGCACAGTTGCAGTCTAGTATTACCATCCTTATCCCTCTGTCTGCAACTCCCCTGTCCGTGCCTTTCCGGCCATCGGCCGGAACCCCTGCCTCTCAGCCAGTAGCCGCGGAACCCCAGCGAACCCTACATCAGGTACCTTTCTTACTTACTTATACCGAACCCTACATCAGGTACCTTACTTACTTACTTATACTTTTACTCTTACAATCTGTTCATAACCGTGCTTCAACTCATCTTGCTCCATCCCCCCGCTGCTGAAACCTGCATTTGCACTCGCAGTACTTACAGCCCAACATGTAGTTTGCCATCCTGATGTTCTCACATCCATCTCTAGTGCACCCCGTTATCTGTTCAATGCACCTTCGAATTTAGGTGAAGCTCCACCATAACGCGACTTTTCTCGAATGCATCACTGTTGTCTATTTAATGCTTTTTAGGCTCCCTAGCATATTTCGAATATAGGTGAAGTTCCGCCATAACATGACTATTTTGTATGCATTATTACTGTCTTCCCAATGCTATTCAGGCTCCTTGCATCTCGCGAGTCTAGGTGAAGATTTCTAGCATTAGCTTGCGCTATACGTATGACATGGTTTACTGCACATGCGAAGTGCACTCGCCTATTGTATGACATGGTTTACTGCACATGCTAAGTGCACTCGCTAATTGTATGACATGGTTTACTGCACATGCTAAGTGCACTCGCTAATTGCCACCCTTCAGGAATGCATGGCCCAAGCCCTATGCCCAAGTAGATCACATTCTACCAGATACATTTGACTATTATCTGAGACCTACACCCTCTGCCCTAGTTAGGATCCACTACCTACCGTGCCCCAGATAATTACCTACCACATATTATGCCCGTTTAGAGTATCAGTGCATCGTATGAATAATTATACCTAGCCTTTGCTAGTCATTAACAGACTTACTCTGCCTCACCAGGCTGACAACTATGATCTGCCGCACCCCTCCTAGCGAGTCTACTGAAATGATCAGCTCTGAATGATATCAGCAAGTTAGCCTAACACTGCTCACTACCCCTACAGTATGCAGGTGCTGCTTACTCTAATCATGTTCCCTTTCTGCCTAATACTGAATGCTACCCCTTGTACCAAAGGACACTACATCAGGATTAACGATGGGCTAGGGAGACTGAGATGCCCACGCCATCACCCCATCCCTTGCCCTACACCATTCCTCCCCTGACCACCCCCTTTGCCTCCCCAACATTACCCAAACTTTATCCAGGCCCTATTATGTGCACCACACAGGATAAGCTGACCCCTCCTTCTAGGGTCTCACCGGCCTCCCCTCTGGATACCTCTATGCGCAACGAGAGACTTGCCAGCAGACTAACGTCTATCAGGCTCTTAGTATCAGAACACTCCTATTAACCCATATGCTCAGTTCACCTTGGACCTACCAACAGCAATCTGAGCCAAAAAAACAAAATGCACATAGTCGCACTACCTAGCCCACCATTAAAGGACTCGCAGACACAGCCTACCAAAGGAGCATTACTCAATGTCAGGTCCCTGGTAGCTCATGCATCAGAGATTGCTGACATAGTAAACAATAACCTTGACTTCCTCGTAATGACAGAAACTTGGCTGCATGAGGCAACAGGCCCTTCCATTGCCCTAGCCGTCCCAGATAATTAGTCCATTCTCCGTGCAGACAGACCTACTGCACGCGGAGGAGGAATAGCCATTATCTTTAAAGCTACTCTTAACATAAGACTCGCCACACCTACATTGCTGGCTTCGTGTCAACTCCTCAGTCAAATTCCAAACCTCACCCAACAACACTATCTCAATACACAGCATTTACAGGCCCCCAGGACCTCTGGGATCCTTCGAAGAAGATATCACAGCCCTTGCTGTTGACACTACTAAACCTATGGTGCAAAACATTATTCTAGGAGACTTCAACCTTGGTTATAATGACCCTAGTGACTCACATGCCACCTCCCTAGCCTCTGCACTAACAGAACATGGCTACACCCAAATTAGCTCCAAACCTACCCATGAAAAGGGCAGGATAACTGACTGGGTGGCTGTTCTCAATTGTAATATCACTCTACTTGATACTACTCCGTTAGTATGGTCAGACCACCACCTTATTACCTTTTGCAATGCACATTAAAAACCCGGAAAAGAAAAGCCCATCATTGCTCCCCCCTGCCTCACAAGAAGTAAACGCAATATCACAGCAGCAGCCTTAGTTCCCTTGGTAGCCCCCTCACTCAATGCCCTACCAGACACCAATGATCCTAATATTCTGATCACTGCCTAGGAGTCCATGACTAATGCCATTGATACTATTCCCCCGCTAAAATTGCGCAAAAGTAAACCTTTAGCTCCTCTTAACTCGTGGTTTACTCCAGAGCTAGAAATTCTCCGTACAGAAAAAAGCAAATTGGAATCACGATCGAAATCCTCCCCCACACCAGAAAATAAAACTAACCTAGCCACCATCACTGCTACGTACAAAAATAAGATAATCCAGACCAAAAAAGAAACCTACAATGACAGAATAGCCCAAGCCAGTTCCAGCACTAAAGAATTATTCAACATTCGGAGAGAACTAGAGAACCCCAACCCCCCGCTAGACACATGTACTAAGGATAAAGCCTGATGCACTAGTATACAAAATGCCCCATCCAACAAAATTAAAGGTCTCCAGACCAAAATAGACGACAAAAGATCTCAACTCAGTCATCACTCCAGCACCTTCCCCTACCCTACACACTAACTCAGGCTTCATGTTTAAAAAAGTTACCGTACCTGTAGTTCAAAAAATCATTGCGTCCCTCAAACCATCCAATTGCAAGGGTGATAGTTGCCCAGCCCAGATCATAAAAGACACAGCCAGAGACCTAGATCCATTTATTACTAAGCTCATAAATTCCTCCTTTGCTAGTAATTCCGTCCCAAGTAACCTCAAACAGTCCTGGGTTCTACCTCTACTAAAGAAACAGACCCTCGACCTGGCTATTCCTACCAACTATAGACCGATTACTACAGTCCCCTTTCTACTGAAAATCTTGGATAGAATTGCCTACTTGCAAATACAAGACTATCCTGAAACTCACAAATTACTCAGAACCCGTCAATCTGGCTTCAGACCTCAGCATGGCACAGAAACCGCCCTTGTAGACCTTAAGAGCCAGATCGATGAACTGAAAGATAATTTAAAGATGGCCATCCTCCTTCTGGACCGATCAGCGGCGTTCGATTTGTTGGATCACGCGATACTTTGTGACCACTTATCGTCAGCAGCCCATTTCTCCAGCTCCGCAGTTTCTTGGATCCAATCCTTCCTCTCAAACAGAACAATGCGGTAGTTTTCACCGTCGGCAGCTGCTGATACTACTCACATCACATGTGGAGTCCCCCAAGGATCATGAGTCTCGCCCACTTTGTATAACATTTTTACAAAGCTACTATTCGACAAACTGGACCATCTGGGTGTCACCTACACAAATTATGCGGACGACACCCAGATACTCCTACCCCTATCAGGAATCTATGATACAGATGTCGCACGGATTAACGAAGTCTACACCATCATTCAGGCATGGATGGCCACACATGGCCTCTGCCTGAATGATGATAAAACAGAGTTACTCCAAGTTGGCTCACCTAATAACCTGCTCAAACTAAGCCCTCACTATACAAGTATTCTCATTGATGGGAACAATATACCTGTAGCTAAACATGTAAAAACATTAGGTTTTTATCTCGATGCACACTCTAACTTAACTAAACAGATAAATATGACCTCTTCCGCCACTGCCTACACTGGCAAACTGATCAGAGCCTGCAGACCCTTTCTATCCCCCACCAGTTGCCTCACACTGGCGAGAGCGCTCATACAATCCCAATTGGATTACTGCAACAGTCTGTACCTAGGTGCCAATAAAGCCATCCTAAAGAAACTACAGATCATGCAAAATAACGCGCTCAGAGTAGCGTTAAATATTCCCAAAAGAGAGAACATATCAGAAGTGAGAAAACACAAGTGGCTCTCCATACACGACAACATTTATCTGGAAACTATTTGCCTTACTCACAAAGCGCTTAACCACCAAGCCCCCCCATAACTCATCAACAAGTTCACATGGAAAGTGTCCAACAGAACCACTAGAGCATCTAACAGACCATGTCTGGTGGTTCCCAAATGTAAGTTAAAAAGAGCGGGGGGCACTAGCTTCCCGGTATTAGCCGCCCAGCTATGGAACTCTCTCCCTCAGAACATACAAATGATTCAAGCGTTCAACTAATTCAGAAGCCATGTTATCACTTGGCTACTCAACAAAATTTAACTGCCATAGCTTCTAGTTACGACTGGCCTTGGTGTGACTGCATAATTTGTATATTCTTCGTACTAATGCCATGCCCTTTTGATTGACTGTATTTTGTGTATAATTTGTATATTGTTACTTGTGTTCTCACAGTTACTGTCCATGTAACCAGCAATGTCCTAACAGCGCCCAATTACCCCCGGTTCAGGTGCGCTTTATAAATAAAATAAACAAACAGAATTGTGTTCCTGACCCTCTGATGTGATCCTAGAATCTCCTCGTCGCGTTCGGTTTATTCATTTTGTGATTTTTATTTTCTTGCCTCATTGTAGCCTTTCCCATACCTCACTAACACCCATTCTTGTTTAATTTAATTAAAGTTTATTTCCCTCCTACTTGTAGTCCTTGTCTCCCTCCACCCCCAAATCTTATGCAGAAGTAAGCTGGACCGACCCCCGCCATACCCTCCTTGCCAACTCTTTTTAACACAGAGATAGAGGGGAGGGGTTGAAGTGAAAGGGGTAACTTGGTTGACCCTGAACCCAGGTTCCTCAACGAGGACAAAGTACAGAAAGCAGATTGCAGCAGGGGGTCAGACTGAGGAGCACCAGTCGGGCGGCAATATTGTCTCAGTACGATGTGATGGTGGGCAATCTCATGCTCATTTCAACATACACAAATGCAGGGCTGTTAAATTTGCCTCCTGAGTGTGGGTAGAGGTGGGCAAGCAAAGGCGTAAAGCGATGCTCTGCTGACAGTTGCATGGCTGATATTCGGTTTATAAGCACCCGGAGGCCTCCACTGCGTGGGCCATGCAGATAAGCTGCAGGTGATGTGATGTTGCTCATACAAGCCCATGGGGCACCAGAGGCCACAGGCAGATCGTCTGGCCCCTACTGTGTGCCAGAAGCTCTCCCTGCAAGCTGTACAATTTCTTGCTCTGGTATCACAGCAGGGTTCTTTTTTCTCTTGTGGTAGTGTGCCCCACTTATGTCTGAACTCTGCCCGTTGAAGGCAGTGTTTATTAGGCCTATTTGATATGGCCTTCTACGGGTGGGAAAATTGCTGTTTTGAGGGCTGTATGCCCCAAACCCTCAATATCCACCCTCGGCCTATCCTCTACCCCCATTGGTGGGATTTACTTTTAATCTTGGGGTTTCAACTGTGGAAACTCCCCATTTTGCTCCCCACCCATCACACCACACATACCTACCTTCACACTATGCCAGCGTTGTACATCTTCCGGGCTGATCAAAGGTCATGCTGGTCAGGACCTTTGCACCTGTGTGGGTCAAGCGTTTCTCTACCTTTGAGATCATCAGGCTTCCGGTCTTCTGTGCACGTGCATCATTGGATCGTAGGCTAAGTGGAGATGCATGCCTCTTTGCAGTGCATAAAGGAGAAATCGGTGTGTTGCTCCTCTCTCCTTGATGCACTGCATAGATGAGCAGTCTTTCTCCTTTTATGCCACTGCATAAAGGGCAGTACTCCATTCACTGGTCATTGAACGTTTTCCTGGGTTCGTTACTTGCACAGGAGCAGGCAGCAGAGGACCCATCAGCAAAGTGGAACCCTGGTGATCTTTGGTTTTATGGAACGTACCCCTCAAATTCTTTCAGGACTGAGAGTTGTATATAGGATGGCCAGCAGTGGAGTAACTTTTCTGAAAATGTTGGGGGGGACATGACATCTGAAGGAAAGGTGACCCAGCCAAATGAATGGGGACAAAATGGAGAGCCATGAAAGTTGGGGGGGACAAACCCCTCTCTCCCCCCCTAAAATGACACCCACGATGGCCAGTCTAGAGCAGGCCTGTGATGTTCTTGTGAGGGCTGTTGCGAGCTGCAGTCCTCAGTCAGGTCCCCTCAGATCTTGTTTTTGGCAGGGAATGGAATTTACATGAAGCCAGGAAGTTGCACCAACTTGCTCTGGCCTGTTTCTTCAATGTACTCCAGTCAGAAGGTGTTCCCCTTTCTGGGCCACACCAAAGGAGGCCATTTGGGCAAGTGGCCCATCGGGTAAGAGTGTCTTTATTAGAATTGTGGTTTTTTCCATTATTTTTTCCCACAGGAACCCATGCTTGTATTATGACACAGATAATGTATTACAGTTAGAACACGGAGTAAATTTACAGTAACCCTACCAAAGTACATTTTCAAAAACTCCATTCCATTTACATTTAACATACAATAACAATGTTTTACATGTGCATATGTCAGTGAGTGTGTTTTGCATTACAACAGCACAACATTGAGGTTTTAATTAGTCTCTCTTGCTGGGGTGCCATTGTGACCAATACATCTTTATTTAGGCATAACTCTAATTTGTTATGAACATGTGAATTTACCCGGTAGACCACCAGGGCAAAATCTGTTCCGATTGAATGTTATGGTAGTGAAGAACTGGGCTAACAGAGGCCATAGTGCTCAATTTGTTCAAAATGTGTATATACCAACTGCTGGAAGTAGCCTGCATGTGCCTCTGACCCCCTGCACATAACTCCCACATGGATCTTGGTTTGTATGGATCAGTTTATGTCCATATTAGACCATTGGCATTTTTGGAGCTCTCTCTGGAAACGCAGCAGGGCTGCTTTCACCAGGTCCATATTTCAGGGCATTCTAAATAATGTTGTGTGAACTACAAGTCCTTGATGAACCATGTGGGAAGTTATCTGGAATTGATTGGAATGCCTGCCTGATTTGACCAACCTGAGTGTGCAAAGTGATGCAATTAACTTGGCATCTGCAACGGATAATTTATTTTGTTAAAATGTGACTTGGATATTGACAGTAAATAAGGTCTTATTTACTTACCCGTTTCCCCACTAACAGGAACCCCAGATGATCTTATTGCTGTAACCAACAAAAGGCACAGGGCAGGTTGGTTGCTCACCAGTTTGAGCATAATCTCTCATGTCTTATATGGAATAGGTTGGGGTAGAAATACTTGCAAATGTAATGCCCAGATTAAAAGGGAATGTGAAACCCTGGAGTATTTAATATTGTGTTCCCCGTCTGGAGAAGAGGAAGACTCAACCTATTTCAATATGGAGGAAAAAGGGCCTACGTCCATGTAGGCCACATCTATAGTATTTTCTTGGGTCAACTGATTATTTTTTTGTGCTTTTTTTTATTACAGCAGCATGGAACCACAAGAACAAGCATTTTGAAGAAATGTATTTTAGCCTCTGTTTCAAGTTTTGGACATTTTTCTGTTGGCATAGGATGTTTCATGATTTACGATCTCTCGATCAATGACGGACTTGTTTCTTTGGCTTTATTTCATAAGCTTTATGTATTAGTTTATACTTTTTGGTGATGTACTTTTTAATAGTTTGAATAATCCCCATAAGGTATGGAATTCATTGATAATTGGATGAGTGACTTTATTGCTTGTTCCTGATGGAAAGTGCCTCCCATTTCCTTTTTGTGTGCCTGCGGTATTACTGTTGCTGGAGTAAACCAGTCTTGATCAATGCAGACATTTGTCACACACAAAAAGCGATACTTTGTCCTCTCACATGCAAGCCCTGTATAATATTTGCATTGACCAATTTCTTTGGAACTGCTATGACCTGAAGAAGAGCCTATAAGCCACAGTTTGCTGGGCCATTAAATTGTAAGATATAGAGGAGCGCGAGAGTACAGACTGTGCTATTTGCTAAATCATTGGATATGGAGTATGCTATTCACCAACTATTAGCACAAGCTTCCTCTTTATAATGTAATCAAGCAGTTTTCAGTTGTTGGATGTTTTGATTTTCTTGCTGTTTTAAAAATGTTTGTTTTATCTTCATTTTATTATAGTTCAAGTATTTTGATGTCTTGTATTGATGTGTGCGGTCTGAAATAATGTTTTCCTCTTTGACCGATGCCTGACTGCCCTCATCAACTTCATACCTGCACCTGCTACTCATCACCCCGTCTCTGTACTTCCTTCGCCACCTCCGATTCATGTACCACATCCCTGTACCCCTCCTCGGAAAACCGTCAACGGTGGTGACCGGCTACACTTAGCCACTCTGAAAGCACGTTCTGCTGTCACATTCTTCTGACATCTGCCTCCTTCTTGAAGACTTAGATCTTGATGCCCTCGCTCTCACCGAGATGTGGTTCAATGCCAGCTCAGTCACTGCTTTTGACTCCCTTCTTCCTGATGGCTACAAGATCCTCTCCAAACCTTGGCCCAATCGATCTGGTGGTGGAGTAGCCCTGGTCTTCCTTAAGCCGGTCCCTTCCTCTCATACCCACCCAGCCGGATTCATCCTTTGGAAGCCTTGTCTGCAAGCTTGGCATCTCTGACTCACCCTGGCCATCTACATACCCCCTGGCACTGTCGGTCTTCCACTCGGAATGGGCCCGACTTCACCTCTTCTCTTCTGACCTCTACCTCTAAACTCCTCCTCCTTGGTAATTTCAGCTTCCACCTGGGCTTCACTGTTCCTGCCTCTACACTCTTCTGTGATCTCTGCACCTCTCCCTCACTATTATCCCCTCAAGCTCTACCCACTTTGCCGGACACTCGTGATGTCTTTATCCCTGCATATCTCCCTGGTATCGCTCCTCTCTTCCCATCTGGGACCTCTTGGCCCCCTGACCATGCCTCCACCAGCACTGCCAGCCTCCTTAGAGGTCATCTGTCTGGTTAAATTCGTATCAGCTGCTGCGTTTGCCTCCACCTTCAACCCCCCTCCTCCTAACTCTCCTTCTGACTCTGTCCTCTCCAATCATATTGCTATCACTATAGATCCTGAATAGATCGGGCTACAACCATGAAAAACACACAGTATGTCCTAATGGGAACAGTCCAAGAGTAAAGCCCTGATGAACTCTGAATCTGTTCAGCCCTTCAGCAGGTAGGATTTTAGAGTTATGCTGGCAGCATACTTCAAGCTCACCTATAATATCTCACTCTAAATCAATATGTACCTTAACTTCATCTTTCAGGCCACACCGGAGTGCGCAGCTTTGAGCCAGTTAATCTCTGTCCACCAAACACCCAATTCTAGGGTCGCCAAGGGGCACCCATGAGAGGTAGGGCACCATAATGTAACATGTGTGAACTATAGATTATAACTCTAACAGGACCTTGATTAATACAAACCTTTCTCTTACCTCTTACTACACAGATTTGGTCGACTGAATTAGAAGAAACCATACAAATTATGAACACTAGGTAAGTTATTGCTCCTGAAGAAGCTAACGAGATTCCTTAAACACGTAGAGCTCATTGTTAAATATGTGGGATATCAAATGTATAGACATATATGCAACAGACAATATGTGCTGAATATTGTGTAAAATATTAGTCTGTAATTTGAATCTTTTTGTTGCCTGTTTTGATCTTTGAAATCTAATGTATATATTTGTGATCATTAAACTTTATTAAAACAATTCATATTGAAAATTGAGCAAAAGACTATATGGTAATTACTTTAGTACAAACGTTAAAAGTGGTGGGTCCATTTGACAAGAATTGTCTCTATAAACATGGGCATTAGCCCATAGTAATTTGAATTTAACCACTGCCGTTTGACAAAACCTTGAGTGTGCAGGGGACGCAAGTGTTCCACAACTCATGGACACTGTTTCTTTGTTTTTTGACTAATGCAACCTAGTGTCAGGGTTGCTTTACACATCTTCTGCACCTCACCACTATCCTTAAACCAGCTATAGACGCACACAAACTACAAGGTGTGTGCTGTGTTCATTTCTTTTGATCACTAGCACTCTTGACATTCTTGCCCCTGTCATGAGGATCCGCGTAAAACCCGCCTCCAAGCAGAACAGCTGGTATGACTCGCATCTAGTTGCTCTGAAACGCAAGTGCAGAGTTGCTAAACGGAAGTGGCAGACCTCAGGCTGATACCCTGATAAACTGGATTGTCACCTACTCCAAAGACAATACCGTCTCCCTATCCACTCCAAGAAGAGCGCTAACATCCACAACTATATCTCTGGATCGTCTAAGACTGCTGAACCCTTCAAAGTCTGCAAGGAACTACCCAATCCTTCTGCATTCTTCACCTTGCCTCTTCCTTCTCGGGCCCTCTGCACTCCACTGGCCACCCATTTCTCCTCTAATACTCTGGACATTCTGAGCTCTATCTTCCTCCTCTACCTCTCATCCATTACCCTGCCCCCTTCCTTCATTGGCCTCGCTTCCACCCCAACCTACTTTCTCCTCCTTCACACTTATCACAACAGATGAGATCTCTAGAGTAGTCCGCTCTATAAAGGTCTCATCCAAAATGGTGTCCCCTTGTTCTTCTCGAACCATTAAGGACAGCATCTCTTCCCTCTATCAGGTTCTTGACGACTTCTGCAACCACTGCCTAGCATCTGGCTCATTCCCTTCTTCTCTCAAGCACTCCCTTGTGCACCCCCTGCTAAAACAAGCCCACTGCCGACCCTGCATGTCCAGCCAACTACCGCCCTATCTCTACAACACCCTTTCTTGGGAAACTTCTGGAGAAGTTGGTCATTCCCCAACTGACCAAACCTACTGAGCTCGTTGGTTGTTTACATGTTTAATTTATTTGTAGAGCGCTCCGGACCCGTGGGTAGAAGGGCGCTTAAGGATAAGGTTACAGTCATGAAATATGCATTAACATTTACAAGGTACATCAATTTACAAAGAAAGATTTACAAAATACAACAATTTACATATAATACAGGTATGCTTGCGGCTGTTAGATATTAGAGATGAGGGTAGAAGCTACTCTTTGTTCAGTAGCCAGCCAATAACCAGTTTCCTAAAGATCGGGAAGGACTCAGTGGTTTTCATTTTGAGTGGTAAGGTGTTCTAAAGTTGGGAGGCTAGCACAGTGAAGCTAGTGCCTCCTGCTCTTTTTAAGGCGAATCTGGGCACTAGCAGGCTTAAGGAGTTGGATGACCTGGTGGTTCTGGATGATGATTTTAGAATAAATTTGTTGGAGAGGTACGGTGGGGCTAGATTATTTAAGGCCTTATAAGTGAGGCAGATAGTTTTGAGGTCCATTTTTTGCTGTATGGAGAGCCATTTGCACGCTTTCCTGGTTGTAGAGATGTGTTCACGCCTTGGGATGTTGAGTGCTGCGCGTAGAGCATTGTTCTGGAGAACCTGGAGTTTGTTAATTACGGATTGGTTGGCTCCTAGGTACAGGCTGTTGCAATAGTTTAGTTTGGATTGAATGAGTGCTCTGGCCAGAGTGAGGCAGCTGTCGGGGATAGGAAGGGTCTCCTAGCCCTGAATAGCTTACCCGTATAGGCAGTGGCTGAGGCGGTTGAGTTGATTTGTTTGGAGAGGTTGGTGTTGGCATCAAGGTGGAAACCTAAGGTTTTCACACTTTTAGCGATAGGGATGATGTTACCGTCTATGATAATGTTCTTGTAACTGGGGCTGAGTTTAGACAGGTTGTTAGGAGAACCGACCAGCAGAAGCTCTGTCTTCTCATCATTCAGGCAGAGGCTGTGGGTGGCCATCCATGCCTGAATGATGGAGAAGCTTTCGTTCATCCGGGTGACGTCTGCATTGTAGTTGCCTGAGATGGTGAGGAGAATCTGGGTGTCATCTGCATAGTTGGTGTAGGTGATACCCAGACGGTCCAGTTTGTCGAATAGCGGCTTTGTAAATATGTTATACAAGGTGGGGGAGACACAGGAGCCTTGTGGGACTCCGCAGGTGATGGGGATCGGGTCAGCAGTGGCTGTTGTGGAGAAGACTCGCATGGTTCTATTTGCCAGGAAGGATTGTATCCATGTGGAGGCAGGGGAGGAGAGGTGGGCTGCGATGGATAGGTGGTTACATAGGATTTTGTGGTCGACTAAATCGAAGGCCGCTGAGAGGTCTAAGGGAGGTAGGATGGCTGCATTGCCTTTGTCTTTGATTTCATCAATCTGGCTTTTGAGGTCAACCAGAGCGGTTTCAGTTCCATGTTGAGGTCTGAAGCCAGATTGACGTATACCTAGCAGTTGGTTAGATTCCAGGTACTCCTGAATCTGGATGTAGGCGACTCTGTCCAGGATTTTTAACTGAAAAGGGACAGTGGTGATGGGTCTATAATTGGTTGGTCTGGCTGGGTCTAGGGATTGTTTTTTTTAGGAGAGGGAGCACCCAAGATTGTTTTAGGTTGTTGGGGACAAAATTGTTGGCAAACGAACGGTTGATTATCTTGGTGATAAAGGGGGAGAGGTCTCTGGCAGCGTCTTTTATTATTTGGGCAGGGCAGCTGTCCCCTTTGCAATTAGAAGGTTTTAGGGAAGTGATAATTTTTTGCACTTCTAAGATGGTCACTTTCTTAAAGGTGAAGCCTGTGTTGGCTTTGTTAGGTGTTGGTGGGCTTAAGCTAGGGTTAGTAGTTTTGTTGCTGGGGAGTTGTTGACGTTTGTTCACAATTTTGGTCTGGAGCCCTGTGATTTTATTGTTGAGGGCATTCTGGATGCTGGTGCACCAGGGTTTATCTTTTGAGCAGTTGTCTGGAGGGGGGGTGGGGTTTTCTAGCGCCTTTAGAATTTTGAATAATTCTTTGGTGGAAGAGCCTGCCTGATCAATCCTGACGTTATAGGCATCTTTTTTGGTGCAAATTATTTCATTTTTGTATAACGCTACTATAAACTACTGTATATATTTCTTTTTACCTTGTGTTCGGTATACTCATGCCAAATATTGTATTACTGTATATATTTCTTTTTGCCATGTGTTTGCCATATTCATGCCAAATATTGTAACAAGCTTAAGTCTTCATGTACATTGTTGTGCCTGGTTACCCAAGGGTTTGGTGCGCATTACCAAATAAATAAACAAACAAACGCGGAGATGTTCTTGAGATTGGATTTGTTTTCAGGTGATGGGTTGGTTTTCCATAGTAGTTCTAGTTTGGCTTTCTTTTTCCTGAGTAGTTTGAGTTCGGGAGTGTACCACAAGTTCAGGTGGTTTATAGGTTTGCTTTAACGTAGTTTCAAAGGGGCAATGATATCAATGGCGGTAGCCATGGAATTGTTGAAGGTGTCAACTAGTAGGTTAAGGTCAGCGTTGTCCGGTAGGGCGTTAAGGGTGGGTAGGACCAGAGGTAATAGGGCATCGGCAGTGATGTTACGCTTGTTTCTGGTTGGGGAGGCTGGTGCCAGGGGGTGTTTCTTAGGCGTGGCCTGGTTGATGTGAATTTCAAGTGGGATAAGGTAATGATCTGTCCATGTAAGAGGTTGGGGGTCCTTACAGGTGGTGTTACAGTTAAGAGTTGCTACCCAGTCGAGAATTCTATCTTTCTGGTGAGTCGGTGAGAGACTGAGTTGAGCAAATCTGTGCTCAGTTAGGCCGTTTGCTAAGGATGCGGCTGGTGCGTCCTTAGCGTCGTAACCTAGATTGAAGTCGCCGAGGATGATAGTTTGTGCTAGTGGCTTGGAATTTTCAGTGATGAGTGCTGTAATGTCTTCCTCGAAGGTTCCCGGAGGGCCTGGGCGTCTGTATACGAGGTGTAGTGTAATCGTACTTGTGGGGGAAGTTTGAAACTTGATTGTGCGTAACTCACAGGATTTGAGTGATAGTGTGGAGACTAGTCTGAAGCCTAGTGGTGATTTGGAAATGATAGCTACGCCTCCTCCTTTACCATTAGGTCTGTCAGCTCCAAGGATGGAGTAGTTGGCAGGAATGGCTAGCGATAAATGTGGACCTGAGGCCTCATGTAGCCATGTTTCCGTTAGGGCAAGGAAGTCAAGATCATGGGTTAGGATGGTGTCAGCATTTTTGGTGGGGTGAGCGGCCAGGGTTCTGGCATGGAGTAAGGCTCCTTTTAGGAGGAGTGGGTCGGACTCATTGGGGGTCTTTAATTTCTTCTTAGTTTTGGTGTTGAGTTTGGCCAGGTGGATTCTATTTGTAAGGGGCAGCCTAGTGCATAATCTGTTGTTGCGGGCAGTGATGTCTGGATTAGTGGAACGTAGGGGTTCTGGAGATTTCAGTGTGGGGGGCACCGTAAGACATGGAGCACAAAATGTGCTGTGATTGGGAGTATTGTTAGAGGTATCATTGGCTGGGGAGCTATTGTCTACGGAGGCAGTAAGGGGAGAGTGGTGGTTAGGTGGAAAAGGCAGTTGGGAGGGTAGGAAGGGCGTCAGGCAGAGGAGCGGGTAGTGCCTAGGGCAACCTCGATTGACTAAACCGTTGTTAATGGTTATGAAGATGTTGCCGGTACAGTGTACATTGTCCAGCATGCTGCAGAAAGGGAACATGGTGAGAGTGAGCCAGGTGAACATGGTCTGGGCGGACGGCTACACAATGCAGGTCTGGTACACACTAGGGCTATTGCCTGGATTAGAAAATACACTCTGCGGATAGCTGCTGTGCGGTAACATCTAGGGATACCAGCTAGGGGTAAATGCTAGGCAGGTGTAGGCAGGCGCATGGACTTTGCTCAGAGTAGGCTGATTTCACTTTGCTCATAAGACTAATTTCCCTTTGCACCGAGTAGAACAAGAGTTCAAAATCATACGGTTGGGCTACTGGGTGACGCCTAGGTTTAAGATCATACGATTGTGCTAAAATGCAATAGGGTAACACCTAAGTCCAAGCTAGAATGCAATAGGGTAACACCTAAGCTCAGGGTATCACAATTAGGCTAAAACACAAGGGCGCCACGCCTGGAGCTAGTGTGATTCAAGTAACGGTGCAAGGTACATCAAGGCTGGGCGATGAGCGGCACATAGGCTAGATAAGTGATTATGCAGGGCGCATCAGGGCTGAGTAATGCAGGGGGCTTATGTTAGGAATTGATATAGGTGCGCATGGTACGGATAGGCTAGTCTCAGTAAAGCACACAGAGGCAAAAAGCGGTTGTGTGCTCCGGGCACAGATGCTAAGGCTAAACAATGCCAGCACACAGGTTAGATCAGGGGCTGTTTAGGTACAGCAGGCTGAGCAGTGAGAGGCACTGACATAGAGAAGAGCCAAATGGACGTGTGAGAGACATCAGTGTATCAAAATACTGGATAGCGCGAGCACTTAGCTTGAAATCAGAGGGTGCAAGACATGTTTAGACAAGGTAAATCAGGTACATAGACAGTGGAATCGATATGCGATTGCGGTACAGGGTAAGACAGTACAGTGCAGGGCCAGGTGAGTAAGTCTTAGTGTCTTTGAGGTTAGGCAGGTGAAGGGCAAGAATACGGTAGCTGCGGCCGTGCTGATGGTCCGTAGTGCCGGGATGACAGTTGCATGCAGGCGTGGAGATCAAAATGATAAGGTACGCCTAGGGCTTGATTACCTTGTGTAGGATTTGCCAGGTAGCCACTTTTTTTGATAAGCAGGGCAGGGCAACAGGAGTGTAGTAGACCGAAGAGTAGAAGTTGGGCATGGAAAAGGCGCCAGATGCCGGTTGTGCTCGGTCAGCTCAGTCAGAGCATTTGCCTTCTTCCCACGCCTTACTTCCTGAGCAGGCTTCCGCCTGCCGGCGAATCGTGATGCCTTTAGGAGGGGGTGCTGTAGCCAATCGGAACGCTGCTAGAGGCCTGGTGGGGGTAGGCAGAAACTAATGCATGACGATTCCGGGGCGGCGGCATCTGAGTGTAAAGCACCTCGTGCTCCAGTGATGGATGAGAGAATAAATGAGCCCGATGGCTGCTCTCTATTTCACGGAGTCTTGCGGACAAAAAGCCTGGTAGGCTGCAGATAATGGGCTGATTTCATGTAATATCAGCGCAGATTACGGCAGGGCGCGGAGGGGCTCAGGGACAGCTTGTAATATGCCCCAAGCTTACCTCATGTCCTGTGAGGGCCGGTGGGGTCTGGGTGCTGCTCCTGCAGTGCACCATGGGCGCTGAAGAGCTCCTGCTCCACAGGCAACGAAGGCACGAATGGTCAGCTCAGAGCATTTGCCTTCTTTCCACGCCTTACTTCCTGGCCATCAATTTGGATTCCCAGCATCCAGAGGCTTGGAAACTGCTCTCCTGAACACCCCGTGAAGTATTGCTCACAAATGCTGAATAAAACCCTCATGCTGTTCTCATTCTCCTCGACCTCTCTTCCGCCTTTGACATGATCAACCATTCTATCCTCATAAAGCAGCTCCAAGATACACTTGGTATCTCAGATGGGCACTGAATTGGTTGGCCCCTTTCTTACTGACCACCACTCACAGGTGCTTCTGTGCTCCTGGTTCTCCTCCACCACTCTACTTGTGGTGTTCCCCAAGGCTCTATCCTCTCACCTTGGCTCTTCAATATCTACCTAGTACCTCTTGCCCACCTGATCTCTGCCTTCTCTCCTCATTTCCAGTGTTTCGCAGATGACACATCCCTTCCTCAAGCTACCCTCTTCCTCCTCCACTATCATCCCTGACTGCCTATCTGCTATTCAGTCTTGGTGCACCTTCAAGGATCTGTCTTAATGCCAGTAAGACCGAGATTCTGCCTAGAAGGACACCTGCTCCCAGTTTCCCTCCTGCACTCTGGCCAGCCTATATGGGCATACCTCCCTCTCCTTCCTCCGAGGCCAGAAACATTGGGGTCATCGACTCCTCTCTCTCCTTTACTCCTCACATCTTGGACCTTGCCAAGAAGGCCCACTTTCAACTTCACCTCCTCAGAGGCATTCCTCCTTTCCTCACCTTCCCCCAAAAGCCCAATGTCTCTAGAGCTCTGGTGCTCTCCAGGCTAGATTGCTGCAACCGCCTCTTCCACAACCTGCCTCTTTCTTCACTCCGTCATCTTCAGATAATCCAGAATAGGGCTGTGAAACTTATCCTTGGCCTCAACCCCCGGCACCATATCTTTCCAGCTCTAAAACTCTCCAATGGCTCCTGGTTCTTGCAAGGATCAAATCCAAGACCCTACGCATCATCCACAAGGCTGTCTGGGGCCTGGGTCCATGCTACCTGTAACTCTCTTACTAAATACTCTCATTCCAGATCCCTTCGATCCTCTGGTTCCAACTCTCTAATGATCAAACACTCAGAGCCGGGGTGTGTGGGGGCAGATCTCTCCTCAGCTGGCTCCCTCCCTCTTACTTTCCTTCTTGAACAAGACCAACAAGTTCTGCAAACAACTTCAGACCTTTCTCTTCTACTCGTTCCACCTCTCATGCTAACCATCCTCTGTCGCTGAGATTGGTGGCCTGGCCCTCGAGACAAATAGGGTCCCAGCCTTCTGCCCAATCGCCCCCAGAACCCCCATGCACTGCCCGCGGAGCCCACACCCACCTGTCAGGTGGTTTCCACCTCCGCCATGCACTAACCTGTTGGGCGGTAGACCTCCCGCTTCCTGTGGGATGTGTCTGCCCATGCACTTACCTGTTGCCTCCTCAATGGGCACCTCTGGCACTTCCTCCCCCCTAGGGGAGCCTAATAGCACTTACCCTCATCCCACCCCCGTTTTTTCTTTTCACTGCACTTGCACGCTCCGATTGTCACAAGGTCTTGTAGGACCGCTGTCTCTTTCCATTTACTCTTTATTTCCATTATTTTCTCCCTTGTTCCAGTCCCATGTGCCTTGTGGTGCTTTGGAACATAGTCTTGTTGTATAAGCGCCTTATAAATGTACAATAAATACTGACATTGGGGTCCCACTGTATGCAAATCAAGCCAACCCCATCACTAAATGGGCATTCTGCCAAGAACGGATGAGCGACAGTGGTGGCCAGAACTGATGGACCACCATCCATCTGCATGAGATGAGGAGAAATCCTGGACTGGTTTCGGCTCAAGGGCTGGTCTCTGGGTAGTCATCTGCACAGATCTGCACTATATAGGGTGACCTAGCAAGGATCTAGTTCAAGACCCTCTACTTCGTTCACAAGGCTTTCGGGGGCCAGGGCCTTCACTACATCCAACTCTCTCTTCCTAAACACCTTCCTTCTAGGCTCCTTCGCTCAGCCACCACCAACTATCTGAGTTTCAGACACTTTTCCAGGCAGAGAGTGGGTGGGAGATTTCTCTTGCAGGTACCTCCCTCTGCAATGGCCTCACTGCCCTTCTCAAACTTGACCCGGACCTCCTGAGGTTCCCGAAAGCAGCTCAAGACCTTCATTTTCGCTCCTGCTTTCTCTCTTCCCTGCTGACCTACCCGTCTGCTGCACGGACTAGTTGCCTGGCTACCCTCAGAATCTCAATGGGCACCAGGCTCCTCCCTGACCAATAGCCCCTGCACTGCCTCCAGGCCTACCGCACACTTGGGGCTGCCTCTGTAACCCTACAGTCCCCTGTCTCCTTGCACCTACCCAGAGCTCCGCTGCCCTGGCTGCACTTACTTGGAGCAATGGTGCCCTGATTGCACTTCCCCCTTGCCTCCCCGTGGCACTTCTCCTCTCCCTCCCCCATGCACTTACATGATCCAAATGACACAAGGCCTAGTAAGATAGTTTTTGTCCTCCTTCTGTCTTCTCCCTGGTCTTGTTTGTTGCGCCTAGAAACACTGGTGTACAGGTGTTATAAATGGCATATCATAACGCAACTAAATAGAAATACTTGATCAACCTTTCATAATATGCTTGTTTCAGTTTTTCTGGACTCTAGGATGGATCACGCTCATTGACCGGATCTGAAAGCGGCTTCCACGTGTCTCAAAGGACTAGTCACACATCTGCAATAATGCATTTCATAGGCGTCTCTCTAACGAAATGTGCGAGTGGTCACAAAGAGCTACACATCCCTGTTCAGAAACATAATGACCTTGTTGCATTCAAATAAATCATGCACATAGATTAACGTTATTGGCATTTGCACTGCTGCCATGTCCTGGGGCGGGTCTAACGGAGTGGGTATTGTTCAGTTTGAGAGGGGACCTGCAAGATCAAGATGACTGTACTTTTGCATTGAACTGTGCTTACCAGAAGCACCATGTGTCAGTCGAAGTTGTAGTGTTGAGGCGCTGGTGTCCAGAAAGGAGACCTCGAACTCATGAGTCCCTAGTGTTATGAGGCATTGCTCAGGGGCTAGGGTGTTTGGTTGTCGGTATAGTGTTTCCGGTCTGTTAACCAGGATATTAAGAATCCATAAAACTGGCTTAGTCGGTTTGCACGTGTTGGGTTCAGGAAATTAAGGTTTTGATCACACACACCCTTGTTTGGGATAATCTATGCTTTCTTTCCCCTGATGGGAGAGGTGAGACTTCCAGCACCAGGGGTGAAGAGTCCACAGAACGCTGACAATATATGGATTTTTCCAAAAGGAGGCGATTGGCAGGATACACTGTTGCAGTTCCAGCTGGCACATCGTTCAGCCTCGTGTCTGCCAGAGTTTGCGCTCATGTAAACATGCCAAACCTTCAAGAAATATTGCGCAGGGACGGAAGAAGCAGCAGCATCGGTTGGGAACGCTGGCTTCAGTGCAGCGGAATAACTTGGCCTTCCTTCGGCCTATTGTTTCCAATTGCTCGGAAGGGAGCTTCCGCCATTGTTCTCGAGCTGCCCTTTCATTTAGAGAGCGGTGTAAACATGGCCGCCCTCTGCCTTTATCTCCAGGCTTAGCTGTGCAGCCTCTAGTAACCCTGTGGCTGATTTGTTATCGAGGTGAACCCAGGCAAAAGCAAAACATTGGACACAGCAAATCTGTTATTTTGACCAACAGAGACTAAATCCTAGCGGAGTGCAGGTTTTTCAAAAACTGGATTTTGGAAACGTTACTGATGGGTGCAGCGGTAGTTGATTCTGCTTTGTGGTTTTATTTTCTGTTCAAGACATGAAAGCAAGATTAACCTTCAAAATGTATCGGGGCAGGCAGGAGGGGTGGGAGGGAGGCTGTTTTGCAAGATTCTGTTGTATTAAAACCCGAACAACATTTTTTTATTTTTATTTGTTTTGATCTCCCCTCTGCCTGTGAAAAGCCTTAATGTTGCAGAATTCCATTGTTGGGTTCATCGGGTACACCAACGACCTGCCGCTACCTCCAACTGCATTTTTTGCAAACAAAACCACTTCGTTTGAAGGTAGAATCGAGCGGCTAGTAGTTAAGATGTGTAGGTGGAAAACAGGCATTGCTTTCCTGCTCCATCAAATTATTAAACTTGTGTCAGGCCTGCAGTGCAGTTCATTCAATAGCGAGGTCATGCAATTATGTAAACAAAAGATTCCTTGTGGAGTTCAAAAAAGTTCTTTGCGTTGAGGGTCATTATCAGGCTGTTGAACGTCGGGCGGGATTGGTTATTTGGCAGTACATTAGATGGGATATGTGTAATATAGTGTCAGGGGAACTATGAGCAGTCTCCCTATTTACTTGCAAGAGGAACTGGGCCCTGGAAACCCACAGCCCCAGTAACGGGAGACCAGCCATCGGACAAAGTTCACTGTCTTCATCCGCAGTTACATTTACAGGGATCGCAACATGAAAAACGCAGGATTCTTGGAGTTCTTTCTCAGTGGTGCCTGTCATTCCATTTTGTTGACTAGTGATGTCACAAAAACAGTTACACCCCAAAAACATAAAGGGGGATTGGATTGGCTAGTGAGGCGAACTATATATGCATTCCATAAGGGATAAGAATAATCAACGGTTAAGCCATGTCTGGTGGCGCCTCCTGAGACCACCTCTGTTACAAATACAAAGTTACAGGTTAGTATAAAGATGATTGGCCGTTGCAACATAGGGTATGTTCAACATGGAAGGTATTTAGGTATTGGCCAAAAAGGGTCTGCTCAGCCTTAGAGCTTTGGACAGTTAGCAGGCCAAGTGCAACAATTCAAGGTAGTTGAAACGACCGCGAAGGTGGTGCATATTCCCAATAAGTAACCATCTCCGATTGAATAGGCCCTGACACAAAACATTTGACTTTGAAGCTGTATAATTATTGTATCCTACCTTCAGTTCTATGACAATGGGCCTCATTCCGACCCTGGCGTTAACCAAGGCGCTATTAGCGCCTTGGTTGACGCCGTTATGGTTCCGACTCCGCCATGGTGAATGGCGGAATTACCGCCCCATTCCAAGGTTGGCGGGGTCGGTAATTCCCCATTCACCATGGGCTCTTCCCCATTCCCATTTTTGGCCCATAGGGCTCAATGGGAATGGGGAAGGCGCTAATTACGGCACCGTAAATTACGGTGCCGTAATTAGCTCCTAGGTCCCTTTGCGGGTTGGATTTTTAACACCTGCAAAAAGCAGGCGTTAAGTACCAACCCGCAAAGGGAACTCGGAATAGGGCGGTAAGGGTTTAACGGCACCGGTCTCGTTACCGGTGACCGTTAACCCTTACCGCCCTTCTCGGAATGACCCCTAATAGCTTTCCTCTGTCTGCCTGGAATGAATAGGCTCTGGCTCAAAGATTCAGGTCACGTGTGTAGGGACCACAAAATGGAGCACTCCTTGTAATTAAGAGGATTTTTGACTGTCCCTTGCAGGTGTACTATCCCCTCTGTTAACTGGAAACTTTTCTTTCGGACTTTTCCTTGGCGAGGCTGTGCAGTGTCTGCGCTGGAAGCTTTGTCTGCGTGCTTCAGCAGAATCAGTCTGTTAGCCTTTCCCTGTATTCTGAAGTCCATCTTGCTTTCGCCATTAATCCAATGTACCTATAGCTTCCATCTTTATTTGCGTGGCCGTCCATGTTAGTTGCAATTAAGTGTAGGCAGGCCGTTCATATGTATTCTTAGGCATCTTGCAGTCTCTGCATAGCAAAAGGTATATGTATCAGTCCTCGAACTGTGAGTTATGAGCGTTTGCTTCGTGTCTATTGGCAATAAACTGAAGTGTTTGTGTAGTTTTGTGCAGGGGTGCCTGTGTGCTACATGTCTAATGTATCTGTCATGTATGTCGTGATGTCATCAGTGTTCTTTGCAGTTAGTCGACTTGTTCGATTGATGACAGCTGTATCTCTTCAATACTGTCATCTGGGTAAGGTCTGAATGGCTGTCTGAGTGGGTAGTGCTTTTCACACCTACAATACATCAACGATGGTGAGGAAGACATCAACGATGGTGAGGAAGGTCCCATAAAGTGATGTACATATCTAATTTCTCTGTCGCCGGGCTGAGAGTGGGATGGGTAAATTGAGGGCCACTTTTGGATCTCCCTCTTCATATGGGAGTAGAGGGATGGGGGGGGGGGGTATCCTCGTATTGTCTGGACAAGCATTGCATGTTGTGCAATTGCCCAGAGAAACTTGGTAACAGGACTTTGCTCTGTGGGCCATGTTTAGGTGTGAACCAGTTGCTGTTATAGTGTTCAGCTCTCCAATTGTGTTTCTCCTGAACACAGGAGCGTAGAATGTGGATTTGGGGTTCTTGTTGCAATTTTGATGCTCAAAATAGTTCCATGAAGTATTGCTGTTCTTAAGTTTCCTTTGTTTCATTGCTGTCCTTTCTTTTGTAGTGCAGACCACTGTTATTGACTCTTAATCCCACCTACTTCTTCCCCTCCTGGCCCTGAACCAACATCTCCCTGGGCCAGCCCTCCCCAATACATGTCTTACCTCAAATGCTTTTTGGTGCCAATATGCAGTGGTGGGGCCTGGGGTGGCACGTGCTATCCCTAGAAACTGAGTGATCTCCATTGGTGCCACCCCATTATCCTAAACTATCATTATGTGTATGTGCACGCTGTGACTTCATGCTACGCCTGCATAAGTCAGCACCCCACTTTGGCCACCACAGTCAAGGGTCTGGACATGCCACTACCAATATTTAGTGCTACTGTATTATGGCCATGACATTGCCTTGATTTCAACAGGCCGGGGTAACCAAGATGGTGCTCAGGAGGTGTCATGCTTGAATCACTATTTTATACCTATTTCAAATTATAAAATACGGGTGAACTGGTAGCTCCCAGCCCTTTAAGATGAGTAGCAATACCCTGGAGATGGATGGGGATGCAGATTCTAATCCTACATCAATAATCAAGACTGCACAAATAGTTTGGCAAAGTTGTCTTTTTTAATGCAAGTCTTAAAACGGAGAGTACAACGAACATCAGCAATTGCTCAATACTCTGACTCGAACTACTTCATAAAAAAGTTGGGTTCTTATACCCACAATTGGTCATAGCTGACGTGTTGACCAACGTCATCCTATGTGGCAAACTACAAAAACCTATGGGGAAGCGGGATTGGGTCTAAGTGAATAACTACACATAGGTACCATATCTGTTTGTCGTAATGGAGAAGGGTAATAGGATAGCTAACATCAGGTGGGGCAACTAAACCCTCCAAAATGGTCACTATGAATGTCACTAAATGTATGATGTGCCATTGGATACACAAACTATAGGACCCCTAACTGCGTGGTCCTCTGCAAATGGTTGGCTTCTAACCCCCATCAGTAATTTCCACCTACGTGAGCAGCACGCAGACTGAACAACCAGGTGCGGATAAACTAGTCTTGATACCAGCTTCCCTCCAATTTAAAATAGGATCCATCATCCGCTCAATGGTCAAGTGTCAATTAGTACTTTTGAAGTTGGCCTTGAGTCTGTACTGTTCTCTGAGAATTTTTAAGGAGCATGGGTACTATCCGGCTTCCATGCATAGGTGTGACCATCTCGTCCATCCGACTTTCTTCCATCATGTGACTGGACACCATGAATTGAGCCTTTTCATGTATTTGATTTTTTTCTTCTTCAATAGTCCTCTGACGTCTTTAGTTTTTGTTTGACCTTTTTGAACAGGAACTTTTGTTCTTTCATGTTAATTGTATCCAATGTCAGCCAACTCCTAGTTTGATAAGACCTTGGCTTTCTTGGCTCAGTGAACTCCTTAGCTGAAATGCATTCTGTTTAATTCAATTGCTTTTTGTAACTGCGACACTGGAATCCGGCCTTCTCGCATTGTTCAGTACTGCTTTATACATAGCAGAAACATTCATTCCTCACTTAATACATATGTATCTATGAGGTATTCAGGTATATGTTGGCGCTTGCCGCGGTCCAATCTATTTTAAGCATGTGACTAGCTTCATGATTGCTTGGCCGCTTGTGTTTCATTGCATCTGTACACGTTTAAACTAGCGAATTATCTTCATCACGTTTGTCGCATAGGTTTCTTCATCTTGATGCCAAGATGTCACTTATCCTTGGTACTTCTTTGTTCTTTATAATTGTCTGCCTCTCTGGTCTGATTATCTTTCTATCTGGGTGTCGATTCATTTTGTATGACGTCACCATTCCTCCTGGTCTATCAGGTTCTTTGTTTCATCAGGAATCTCGTTCAAATGGCCATCATATTGTCTTGGATGAAAGTATGGTTTCCTAAATGGATACTTTACTTCCCATATTCTCTTAGGTATAGGTTTTCTTATGGGTACTGCGCAGAGCCCCCGGTCTTCTTTGTTGGTTGAACTGTTCAGTATACATCACATATTTTGGTTCATACGTTTCAGGTAATGTAGGTGGGGCAGTTGGAGTGGGGGTACTTGACCCCTCCTCTACACAGGGGTCATTCTTATGCTCCCAGAATGTTCATCACCAGGAGTAATTCCTTCCTGTGGGTGCTATCTCCCTCCTCAAACCCCCACCCCCATGCTGCATTCGATTTAGTTCCTTGTGGAGATTGGAGCTGCTCCACCTGGGTGGGCTCTGTACCTCAGTCCTGCCCCCATCTCTTGGACTCCACTGCTGCATGGAAGGGGGGAGGGATTCCTAAAGGGAGTTTTGTCAACTTCCAGTACTGAGATTCACACTCCCAAGCACCTCAAGGATCCCCAATAATTTAAATGGTATTGCACGATGTAACATTAAAAGGGAGGTGGGATTCAGCATATCTTTGGGTCTTGTAAAGCACAGCTTCTGCCATGTTCAGCATCTCTTGGCACTTTGGATCCTGCAAGAGACTTGTTTGGGTGAGTGGGAGCAGGTCAAGATGGCTTTTTTACTGTGTTGATGCATGCAGATCGGAAAGAACTAGTGTCTGTGTGCATACGTGTTTTTAGGTGTACTCTCTGCCTTTCTGTGCCCCAAGGATACCTCGTGTCATGTGAGGTAATGCTGCATGGTGTCTGGTATCAAGTGTTTTCAGTGTCCCGATGTAGAATGGTCCTTGATTGTGTGTCTTTGGCATTTAGCATGAGCTTGTGTTGTGGCCTAGGAAGGAATCGCATGTAGGGTATGACCTTTGATATGGTGTAGGTGGTAATATGTGGCATAATTTGCTTGTTAATGTGGTGAGATGTGGTTTCAGGGTGGGAGTTTGTAAACTTAGCAGTGACTTAAGGCAAAGTGGTTTCACAGCGTGCCTGCCAGTTACCAGTGGGACTATTGGCATGCTGATGCCGCTGCATATGGGTCTGTCATGTAACGTCTGTTGCATGGCTGGCTGATTCCCCTTTTGTTTTCGCCTCCATTGGATTGTCTGTTGTAACCTATATTTGACTCTTCACAATTTATCATTTTCCACCTGTCGTTTGATTCTGGAAAGGATGCTTCTGAGACTTTGCTTTGGAGACTTTGGGATGGTAGTTCCTTTTTTTTATTCTTTCTAAAGCGTTGTCTGAACTTCTAAGTCCTGTTGAAAAGCCAGTTCCTTGCATGCTTTCTGGATAGTGAGGTCATGAAGTATTTTGTGGCAGTGGTCCAGGGCTCGATGGTCATATTCGTGAACAAAGGGTCTCTGTACCACTTCCTAGTGTACCGATGTGTTGTCAGGAGTCGAGTGTCGCTGATTGTTAGTGGTCTCGTTGGGTAGTGGGGTGTGGTGTCCCTTTGGATAAATTGTGGACTTCTGCTGTGTTGGCTAAAGTGACCGATCCATTGTTTTGGCATGTATTCTTGGCCTAATAGCAGCCACTATCTTACTCAGAGAGCTGGTGTGGCAAGTTCTTTAATCGGTTTATAGTAGCGTGATGGCTGTAATTTGTATTTACTGTTTTAACAGGTTTTAGGATGCCCAAATAGATACTGTTTTTGTTATCCACTCCAAACAGGCCAAGGGATAGGATTGCAAAGGTTTACTGTTGCAAGGTGAGTAAAGGCAGGTACACCTGCTTGATCGATGGTGAATTAAACATTGCTTTATTAAATAGTTCCAGGGTGTTTGTTTCCTGGTCCAGGCGTTTGGTGTAGCTAGAACACCCCAGAGGTTTATGTGGGCACAGGGTATGTTGGTACTGTAGCAGTGGGTTTGCACTTCTGTGTTTCCCACCATGTTCTTGAGTCAGGGTTTGAATATTTCCTGAGGCTCTCCAGTACAACACCTTCAGCCAAGAAGGAATTCATTAGTGTTTATTGCAAAGTGGAATGTGCTTCTTGCTGAGAATGGACTTGACGATGTCTCATGTGCATGGGTCACTAGGTGGGCCTGCTCCATTGCATTCAGCTTCTAGTTTGGTGGTAGATTGGAAGGTGCTAATGTTTGGTGGGTTTGCAGCAAGCTTTACGTTTTCTACTATTGGTTCATGCTTTTGACTTGCTTGCGTATCATCTAGGGTGTTTTGGATCATCATCATTTTGTTGAAATGTCTGCAGATGGCACACTGCTCTTGCAATGGTATCATTTTAGGTGGTTGGATTCTTCAGTTCCTTGAGTTTAATCGAATGGTTTTGTAGTCCAGCTCCATGTTTCATGTTAGTTGGAGTGAAGATGTTAGGATTTATGGTTTGTAGTGTAGTTCTAATTGGCAGCCAACTTTGTTCTTTACTGTAATTTGTCCTCTGGGCCATTTCCAGTTTCCTGTTGATGGAAGGAGCTGATGGCTTTGTAAACTGCCACTTTGTAATTGTCTGCCAGACAGATTTCTGTGATAAGTCCTAGACGTCTGTTTGATGTTTTGTCATTAAAAGCAAGTTGATGAGGAGGCATCTTGAGAATTGTTAGGTTTCTGATACCCAATCATGGCTGGCAGCAGGTCCCCCTGTTGAGGTACCTTGTCTTTTGATGCACTGTTTTGGGAAGGTTCCTCCGGGTGTTTTGTGGGTCTTTCTTTTTTTGTGTCCTTTTTAATGTCTTTGGGCAGCAGGTTTTGCCTGGGTCTTCAAGTAGTCGATCTTTGTTTTCTTCTCTGTTCTGCTTTAGTCTATCCGTTTTGGCCAACTTGTGTTTTCAGACATGTCTGTTGCTCTGATCTTTCGGTGCTGCTTGCATCTGTGGCTTCTCTACTTTTGTTTCAAGGTGAGCCCTTTGTGGTGTCGGGTGTCAGGTTGGAGTTGGTTTGTAGAGCTCAGGAGTCTCAAGTATGTTACATGTCCTACTATGTTTCTGCATATTTTGTCATGGGTTGAGCATTTTTCTGTGTGCCTTCTACCTTCACTGTTCATAGATTTCATTTAGAGCTTCTAGGGGTGCTGCTGGCATGAACATGGCTGGAGGATTATGTTAGTCAAACACAGAGGGGGTTGTATCGGGTGGTAGAAACCTGTTCTCCTTTCCTTGGGTTGGGCTGAATATTGGCGTCCTTTAGATGATGTGCTCAGGAACCGTGGTTGAGTCCTTGTCTCTTTTCTGTACATTTAATTGAAATTCCTCCTCTTGGTACGGTTTCCTTCTGCGTGGAGCATTGCTTTGTGTGTTCATGTAGTTCTAGTGTGTTGCTTTTGATCTGCCTGGGAGCTTTGGATGTGTACCCAGCTTGGAGTTTCCTTTTCGTGCCCATGGTGTGTGGTGGATAGTTTCTCCACATACTTGAGGATCTTGCAGTGTCTGAATGCAAAGCTCCTTTCGCTCTTAAGTAATATTAATTTTGCGATCCAGGTCGGTTTTATGTGCGGAGTGAAAATATTAAAATTAGACCCCAAGCATTCTTCCGATATGTCTTCGCTTTGGGGGAGGAACGCCAGTTTAGTGTGCAGGGCCTGATGGTGGCAATTGCTATGAACATGCAGATATGTGATGGAGCAAAGGTGCCAATCTCACAGGTAAAAGCCATGGTGAAAAATGATGCAGAGCAAGATATCGGAGAACAAATATCACTCAAGGAACAATAAATCACACAATATGGCCAAGAAACCACAATTGTAGAACCAGAAGCGCTTCACTGAATATTCAAAAAGGAGATAAACAAGCTTGTTTTCATAACACTGCCCAGAAATGGGTTGGGAATCTATCATAGTAACCCTGTCACAAAAATGGGGCCCTTGAGCAGAGAAACCTTGGGGCTTTTGATACAGTTTAAGAAAAGGAACCTCATACAGAAAAGTCTGGATGCTACATTTAGTCAGATATGTTGGCAATGGACTCCTGGCAGAACATCCTAGGTGCATGGCTTTACAGGACCATCCGAGAATGAGTAAATACTGCTCTGCCCACCCATGTGACACAGACCATCACCTCTCTGGCAACGTTTCATCACACCTAATGGTACCAAAACGGTAGACCCTTCAGCCACATGGTTGTTTTTCTGGTTCTCCAGTAGCTTAACCTGATTTCATTACCTAATGTGGGATGTGTAGGTAGGTTTTCCCTTGCCTTGGACAGTAGCATACTTCATCCTCACACAGCCTTTTGGGCACCTGTGCACTTAACAGCCAATCAGTGTTTAATGTGCACCAGCATGGCTGCACTTTCTATGTCAGTACCACAGTGATAGCTGCTTTTCTGTACAATCTGGGGGTTATGTACTTCCACAGACCTAAAGTAAAATGCCACTAACTGCTTGTGAGGAATTTGATCATCCACACGGGGAGTGTGTGCTCACTTGGGATTTTTTGAAGTTTTGTAATGAAAATGAGGGGAGATCAAACTCAGATAATGTGTGAGGCTAATCTGCACACATTTTCCTCTACTTGACGCACAACAGTCATGTGTACTCCAGGGGGGGGGGGGGGGCACAGCCTACAGGTGCAGTCCTTCCTGTCACATTTAGCTGGAATGTAAGAGCCATGGGTACATCACAGCATTTTATGAAGGGGAAAGGCAACACCTTCCTCCGGCCAGGGCCAGCCTAATTAATATATCAAAGGCTTCATGTATCCACCCTCTCTATTGTTTAAGTTCTGCTGGCAGTGCATACTGATGAGTTAATTGAAACAGGCGTGGGCTAGGCCTGATCTCAGAACTGACAAAAGGGGAGAGGAAACCCAACACCCCTTTGATGTGCAATGTGTCAAATTGAAGCTAGCGCTTACTCCTCTGTATGAAGGGCAGTGAATGGCATGTCTGGGCCAACTGTTTACAGTAGGCAACCCCTGTAGGGCGGCCTCCTTTCAGAGAGAAGAAGTATGTAAAATGATGGAGACAAAGTCTGTTCTCCCCACAAACTTCAAGGGAGACCTGCAATTAATGAGCCATAGAGAGCTCAATTAACCAGAGAGACCCTTTGATCTATAACAGACAGGAAGATGGGTGGGACTTAGTAGTTCATCATGTCGTCCCTTACCTTTCCTGTGGCAAAGCACTCTGGTTATGACATCATGCAGGTTTCGCCTGCACCAATCACTGGTGTTTATTTGGATTTAAATGTGGGTTGAGCCCCTCTTTTGGCAGATCTGGCAACTTCGAAAGGAGTAAGGACGACTCATTTGTACCCTGGCTGATGGTAGTCTGCCTTACAGCTTCTGCCAGTAAAGGAAGGCCAGGATTTCCAAGGGGGAAGCAACTTAACATCTCCCAGGGAGCACAGGGAGATACCGGACTCAGAGGACCCATCCAGCAGCGTCAGAATCACTACTCAGCCAGCACACAGCGTGCCCCATTATGTTCTGCCAGCAAGATACCTGGGTGGGAAGTGCCAGAGAGTCTCTTAACAAAGGACAAGGCTGTTACCTGAAATAACTCTCCTGAGCTTTGCGCCATTACCTTGAATGGACACCATGAGCCCTCCAAAGAAGCTAGGAGGAGTGCCACACAAGCATCAA
This sequence comes from Ambystoma mexicanum, assembly GCF_040938575.1. Lineage (NCBI taxonomy): Eukaryota > Metazoa > Chordata > Amphibia > Caudata > Ambystomatidae > Ambystoma > Ambystoma mexicanum. The sequence goes on along the minus strand of NC_090938.1, from coordinate 511,121,246 downwards.
CCAGCGTCCATCTATTAAGGACATGTTCGAGGCAGTGGAGCCCTTGACCGGCTGCACCACTGACTGTTGTCACGCTGCAGTCACTAAAGCCGTCCGAGACACCTCAACCAGCATTCCAGATCTGTGAACCAGCACAGATAACGATTCTTGACCCTAAACTGCAGTGTAGGCCAGCCTGCACCCATCCGTCCAGCCTCACTTGCTGAACTGCCTGATACCCATAGCTGTCTCCCATCTTGAACACTGTTGCAGTAGCTGCAGAGCGTCCTGCAACCGACTTGATGCTGTTGAGCATCAAGATAATTTCGAGCACCAGGTACATTGTGGTTCTGTCATCCTGGTCCTTCTCCGAAGGCCCCTAGGGACATTTATGACCCCCTTGCTCTCTTGGTGCTGAAACCAAATAACCTTGAACAGTTAAGACTGATTGCTTTACAGACTACCCTCCTGTCAGTATCCAGAGTGCTTCCCTTTCCTTCATGAAACTGTCCTCTGTGTTCCTTTACAAGCTGGGTTATTTTTTATAGTCTGCTAGAACTGTCTGTTGTAATAACAATAAAGTAAATATTTTTATGCAACCTTGACTGGACAGTCCCTTTTTATCATTGGGTAATTGTATTTTCGCTGCGTTGCAACTAACCAACGATCCACGACCTTGCAGAGATAAGCCTGGTGTTCCGTCCACGTTACCAAAATTGGATAAGGAAGCTTAAAATGTACTTGTTTTATCTGTTCGGATCCCTTCTGTTTTATAAGAGGTGTGGGGCTGATTGGTTAAGAAATCGATATTCATCCCTGGACCACTAGTGCCCCAGAAGTTGATTAGTCACACTGCCACACAGTCAAGCAGCAGAATATCACAGAGTGAAGCAAAGATGCAGGTCCTAAAAATATTGCAGCATGTGGTGAAGTTGCACATCTCGAACAAGCCGAGGGATATCACAGGGACGATGCAAATGTCAGGCAGGTAGTAGAAATATCATAGGGTTTAAAAGTGTGGGGGGTCACTCACGGATCATAAAGAGGGCGTTAAGTTACATTTACAAAACAGATAGCTAATTGATCAAGGAGCAAAAACATCCCACAGCTCAATAGTGGTGTAAATGTCCCGGATCATTGGTTCCTGGTGGAAGCAGCTGGTCCAGTGAGACAGAATGATGGTGGAATAGTGCAAGCAGATGAACGGGCTCCTTTGCAAAAGCATGTGCAAGGCTTCCTTGAGTGGCCTCAAGTTGCAGAGCGGGAGATCATGTGATCCCCAAGAGTCGATCATAGTAGGAGAGTACTTGGGATTCTGGGAGGTGGTGGAGGGATGGGAAGTGCAGCCAAAAGGAGTGGAGTGTGTGAAACCAGCCTGGGAAGTGAGCAGCTAAATCATGTGCAACAACTCCACTTCATCGTATACCAGCCGGGCATCACGTGCACCCTCATGAAAATATCTTGCATCGGGCATCACCAACTACACATACTTAATGAAAAGAGTGTACTCCAGAAAGGAACACCAAAAAAAGTAACAAAAGGTGCCCCCTACCCAACAATTCGCTACTAGCACAACCACATGTTTCCCAGCATGCAACACCTCCCAACAATGGCCCCAACCCAACATGTGTGGACCTATCTGCATGCTTCCCCAGCATGCAAGATCCCTCAAAGACAACAACGGTGCACTAATGCAACCCCATGCATTTCCAGCATGTAGCACCACACAAGGGGAAGAATCGTCTACTGACTGACCTGCATGCCTTCACACCATCGAATACGAAAGAGTTGGACACCAAGTGCAACAATATGAAAACAGGCGCTCGCAGAAGCATAATGCAGGAAGCACTCTTCCAAACGCAGCCGGGCTCTGTAATTATGCGGAGCGCAAAGCCCTATTGAAACACCACCAAAGAGCAGAACTGCCCACCGACATGTTGGATGACATGTCGGCACACAAAGAAAACTGGGCAAGGGGATTAGCATGTACACAGGCAAGAACAGTAAGGTCAACATCTTCTCCGTGGCACAGCAGACAAGGGAAATCCAGAAATGGCATGCCTCCAACTACACACATTTCAATACTCTAGCAGAACCACCCAGCAGACAATGGACCAAACCTACTGGAGACATTAAAACACGATCAATTGTATTTTATGCCTTTTTATGTCCCAACCCACTTCTTCCATCGCCCCCAAGACCACTTTTGCCTTCTTGACCCTAAAGTGGTCCATGGCACCCAACATTCAGTGCATAGTTACGTTTATTCTACTTGACAATGTGCTGTGGCCTCACCACCAAGAATGTCGCCTCTGATGCACTTGCGCTGTTTCCTTAAGTTACATGGTCACTCACTGGCTGTTGGCACAAGTGTTTCCCCTTCGACTATGTCACCAAGAGTGTGTTCTTCTCGCAATCCCTCCCTTTCACGATAGTCCTTTCTTTGTTTGCAACTGAAGGCTTATAGTTCTCTGCTGGCTCTGTTGTGCTCCAGTGGCCAGGTTGTGCATTCCACAATGTGCCACGATAGTCCCCAGATTGCAGTTCCAACCAACGGAGATGGTGGCCTAGCAGAATCCCTTGACTCCACTCCTCATCCCATGCTGAAACGGTGCGGCAGAAGTGTAGCATGTACTCTGGCCCGGATCTCCACACACTCAACAAGGACTAGGAAAACAAAGGTCTCACTCTAATAGGTGTCTCTTTGCCAAACAGCTCAGGGGTGCATTGGCACCCCATTAATCGATTCTGGCACAGAAGTGACAATTGAAAATAATTCAGTCAATAGACCACTGTCTCGTCAATGTCCACCGCGTTCCACCTCAGGACAACAGTGTAACTCTAGGAACTTGCTGCGGATGCACGCTTGCTGCTGAGTTGGCTAGGAGATCATGAATGGGTCTCCCCTTGTGGGTGGTGGGTCCCCAAAGCTTCTCTATCTCTCACAATCAAGTTCTCTAAACGTGTTACTAACGTGGGTATTAAACATGCTCAGTCCACGCAGTGTGCCCTAATACACAAATCCAAAGGGATATAAGCTATAGTCTTTGTTACAGGGCAGCAGCTTGAAGGTAGACCAAGCCTTCCAAGTACAAACCACCTGCACAGCCATAACGCGGGCAGCTCCGTGCATCTGTCCAGAGCTGAGGAGCCCAATGAAGCATGTCCAAATTTGGACGGCAAGTGAACCCCAAAACTCCCGAGTCACAAAGTCCTTTGCTTTGCTAATGGGGCCTAAACGGCTATGATTTCGAGGTACATCAGTTCCAGAAGGTGCTGCCTCCAAATTAATGTCTGATTGGCATTGAGAATATAGCAAATCCAGGATGGGATTCATGGTGGCCTTCAGTGCTCTGTAACCGAGTGGTCGCCAGGGGGGCCCTGGATTAGATGAGCGAGGCCAGATGGATGTTGAGAAATTTTTTGGAAAGAATTGCTGCTACGGAAGGTCCTTGGGGGACAACACTGATGTTGTCTCGTGATCTTAGTGGTTCTTGATTGCTGCTGTTGTGCATGAAGACATTGTAAGGGCATCTCAGAGAGCGCCCTGTTGGATGTAAGGGGAGTGACGACATAAGATAGCTAATATCCCAAACGGCTAAATGGTCCAATAATGTCAGTGTGTTACAGGCTTCGGTATTGCCGGGGCACGGAGTTATACGTGCAATCGGAACACACAACACAATGACCACGGGTGACGGGTCACACCATTTAGTGGTGGATGACCTGCCGAGCGGCAATCCGCCTTGCCCTTTTATTGAACCTAGCCATGTGGTCCAGCACACACCCCTGGGTGACGTGCTGGCAGCATGGGCACCCATCCACACAAGTGACCACCCGGGCACCTACGGTGTATGGGTGTAGTCACAACAGAGTGCATGTATCACTTCAGTTGTAAGCTACAAGTAGCTCTTTGATATTCAAGAAGATTGTCTCCGTTCCTCTCCTGTGTCTGCATCTTGACTGGAAGTTTCCAAGTAATACGTTTGATTCCAGGTGAAGACCTTTGCTTTCAGTGTGCCCAGCATGCATTGCTAGTCTGCAGAAGACCTTGTTGAATCGGGAATCAAAATGCAACTTCTGCACTAAAACTATCTCAGTGCTGTGTGAACCACTGGGGAGATTGGTGGTGAGAAGAGCAAACACTGGGAGGCCTTGGAAGAGGACCTTCAAACCTCATGTATCAGTTGGTGTTCATGATATATATTTGTTTTTTTTGAAGAGTGCCACAATCTTCATGATATCTGCTTCTGTGATGGCGGTAAACTCCCAGCTGGGATACCGCGAAGGAACCGTTCTGGCAAGCTGCATGCAGCAAGATTGTGTAAGGCTGAAGATATCTCTGATCAGTGGGAATCAAATTTGTTGCTGAAGGCCATTGGTTGTCAACAGGACTTATTGAATAGGCACAGTGAATGGTGTATACTGGTCAGGGATCCACCAATTCCAAGAACGTTTTGTAAAAAACGCTTGTGGAGTTCATGGCATCAGTGATGCGCTATTTAAAGTGAATGTAGGAATTACCCAGACTAGCTTGCACCCAGAGTTTTGGTTGTTGTGTGATTTGCAGGCGATTGGGTTTAATTCCAGATATAGTAGATGGCGGCCTTCCTGTCATTGGTTATCTTTTCGCTTTGTAGTTAAATTAATGTGGTCTTCGTTTTGATTTTGACTGGGGAATATTTTTAGTTTCCATCACCAGTAGTGGACGCTTAATGGCCAGCATGTCATGACTGAATGTGAGGTGGAGGATTTTGTTCCTGTTTTTATATAAAAGTGGAAGCATACCGCCCGATATGATATGGCATTTATAACGCGCCTATAGACAAGTGTTTTAAGGCGCGACGAGGCAAGACAGGGGGGGAACAGAGGGAGGACAGAGACAACGATCCTACTAGGCCAATTGACATTGAGATTGCACAAGTGCAGGGGTGAGGGGAAAAGTGCCAGGGGAAAGGGAGGTGTCAGTGCTGTACATGGAATCAAAACAATAACAAAAAAATGCGGCCAGCTGGTAGCAGGTGCCAGGGTAAGTGCAGACAGCAGGTGTCCAAAAGTGCAGGTAGGAGGACCGTAGGGTTACAGATACAGACCCAAGTGCAAGGGTTGCTGGGAGGCAGTGCAGGTGTGCAACTAGGCTGGCATGGACCTGGGCCCGAAATCTGAGGGTAGCCAGGTGACCAGTGCAGTATCAGGATGTGGACAAGTGAATGGTTTGATCAGGACATGTCCTTAACGTAATTGGAAGAACAATGCAAGAGCACCTACAGGCTCAAGACTTTGCCTGAGTGAGTGGCCTTCTTAAATCGCAGGCTGAAGGCAGAGATATCCAATTTTTACATGCTTTAATTTTACTCAGCTAGTAGCACCTACAGCTCAAATGTTGGGCACCCAAGATGAAGGCACGTCCTTCCTAAAAAGGAGTGTGTGTAGTGCGGTCAAGGATATGGTCTTTCAATCGAGTATAGCTACTTTTTTGAGTGGGAATAGCATGGTACATACAGACCTATTTCTCATTTTGCTGGTGTGTTTTTAGTAACATGTGCACGTGTTATGGGTTTTTGGAATTCCTTGCATGTATTGAGAAATGGCATATGATGGCTACACGGCTCCCACCAACCTGCTAGCTCTTTACGGGGTGGATTTTGTCGCTATCCATGTCGCAATGTGCCATTGAATCCTTGTGCAATGTTTGTGATGGGCAGGACATGAGCGAAGAATAACAGAGTTGTGCAATGAGGATGTAACAGTGATGAAGTCACCCCAGAAAGCTTATTTTGGCTGGTGTGGAGGATGGGGGAGAGTTTAACAGTGTGACCCGTTAATAGATATGGTGACCCGTTACAGGCTGAAAGGAGTTTGATTCAGTATCGTAGGTAGGATAGACATCGGAGATGGTGGTGGTGCATTCCTTGGTGGCATAGAGGTAGTGCGCATGTGTGTTGGAGGAAGTTTTCACAAAGGTGCTTTGCTCAAAGTGGAGATTTCAAGGTGGTGTTGCCCCCTGTTGTGTGGACCCTAGGGGAGGCATAGTGGTGGACTAGGTTTCTTCTTGGTTGATGTTGAAAGCAGGAGATCACACCAGTGATTAGCCATTTGATTCTCCCGTGTCTGTTTGTCAAATTTGTGGTAAAAACGTTTTCAGATTTGTATGGCTAGCCTGGATCATCATTCTCCTGTTGCACACATTTATGGTAAAGATATGGTTGGAATTTGGTGTTGTACCATCAGCAGTATTTGAGGATTGGTAAATGCATTGGGAATACCTAAAGGTTAGGTCTCCAGTGAGTGTTGCGCGTTGGGTGGAATGCCTGTGTTTGTGCTTTCAGTAGCCGGGCAGAAGTAGTGTTTGATGGTGCTGAAGGGCGAGTGTTGGTCTTTAATTTCGTTTTCCGTTAGGGAGGACCTAGGATCGATTGTTTCTTTGTTGACAGTTTCCACTTTGGTGAGGCACTGACCAATGTTGTGTGCGGATTGCTAGGAATTATGAAAGTAGAAGTATGTTGACCAGGCAGGAGTGGTCTAAGATAAGGTGTAGAACCTGGGGAGGGAAGGGTGATATTGCTGGAGCAAAAGCTTGGTACAGAGTAGGCCCTCAAAGTTTGTATGTCTGCTGGTTTGCTACTTCCTTGATGAATCGTATTGTTTATTTATATAACACCCATACACAGGAAAGTGTTTCAAAGCGCTCAAGCAGGGTGGGAACATGAGGAGAAAACAGTCGCTCAGAGCCCTTGAATTTTCGAGAAGATAATAGTGCAGGTAGAGTAAGTGCGTAAAAGATATTTAAGAGTTGAGAGACAGCAAATGGGTCTGACGCCGATTCTGCAGTTTTACCAGGGCAATTAAGGGGAGAAGACAGGGGAGAACAGACAGACGATCTTCAGGCGCATTGCATTTGGATCGTGCAAATGCATAGACTGTTACAGGGAGGGGGAGGTTCAAGTGCACCCAGTCGATTGAGACTGGGGTAAGTGCAGAGAGCGCCACTCTCTTGGGTTATATCCAAGTGCAGTGAAGGTGTGTGGGTGTAGGGCCCTGAGGCAAGCACGAGAGAGGACTGGCGGGGGTACCCGGGACCAGTGAAACTCTGAGGTACACCAGGCGGCCAGTCAGCAAGCTGTAAGGAAAAGGAGGGAGAGATGGAGAGAGCAGAGCGCTAGGTTAGCAGGGTAGAGGGCGAACAAAGGAAGTGGAGAAGAGTTAGGTCTTGAGAAGTTTCCGGAAAGTCAGGCTCAAGACAGAGGGCAGCAGGGAGGCTATTCCAGGGGGCTATTCCAGGGGGAGGCACCTGCTGAGGATAAGGATCTCCCTCCAAATCTCTGCTTGGAGAACCGGCTCACTCACAGAAGGTTGGAGGTAGATGAGCAGAGGGCTCGAGTGGGACACTATTTAGGTAGGCAGTGTTGCAGGTAGGTAGGTCCCAGGCTTCAGAAAGCCTTGTGGACAATGCAGAGGGTCTCGAAATTGATCCTTGCAGCCACAGGGAGCCAGTGAAGGGATTTCAGCACCGGAGAGATGCAGTCCCTGGGCTGGAGGCCAAGGATAAGTATTGCGGTTCTGTTCTGGATGAGTTGCAGAGAGCGCAGGGCAGAAGTAGGGAGGTTGAAAAAGAGGCTGTTGCAGTAGTCCAGCCTAGAGAGAACCAGGGCTCTGGAGACAGTGAGCCACTGCAGGAAAGTGATAAAAGGTAGAGTACCTTGGAGGAGGTGTAGCTGATGGTTGATGTTTTAGAGATGTCAGATGTGAGAGGAGGAGGAGGAGGAGGAGGAGAGTGGAAGATGACTGAGGTTTTTTGCCTCGCAGGTGGGTGCAGGCACAGGACCAAGGGAGTCCGGCCAGCCAGAGTGAAAGTGGGAAAGCGGGAGCAGGGGTCCCAATGCGAACGATCTCAGTCTTACTGCCATTGAGGCAGAGGTTGTTTGCAGCACACCATGACTGAATTGCAGGCAGTCACATATGAGCAAGGAAGAGGCTGGGGCTGAGGGTAGCCTGAAAGATAGTTGCATGTCATCCACATAACACAGGAAGTTGGAGGTGAAATTGTGAATCACATGTGCCAGGGCAGCCATATAGAAGTTGAAGAACCTGGGGGAAAGGTTAGATCCCTGGGGAACGCCACAGGTTGCGAGAGCAATAGTCGAGAGAAAGGCTCAGAGTTCCACCTGGGATGGGCAGTTGTAGATAAATGAGATTTACCACGCCAGAGCCTGACTTGTGATTTCCAGGGTGTCACGTAGATGTGCGAACACGATGTTGTGGTTAACCGTGTCAAAGGCAGAGGTGAGGTCAAGGAGAATGTGGACAGAGGGAGTGTTTGTGTCAAGATTTGAGAGCAGGACTTCACAGGTGTTCAGAAGAGCAGTTCTGTGCCTCTGGATGCTCTAAAGCCAGACTGATGGTCATGGAAGCAGCCATTCAGTGTGGAGGGTCAGCTGAGTGATGGCCAACTTCTCCAGGTGTTTGCCCACAAAAGGAGTTATGGAGCTAGGGCGGTAGTTTGGCGGAATGGAGAGGTTGGCAGGGGGTTTCTTGAGCAGAGGGTGCACAAGGGAGTCTTATGGGCAGTTGGGAAAACTCCAGTGGAAAAGAAGAGATTGCAGAGACGGGCCAAGGCTGGGGTGAGGGAATCGATATTGTCCTTAATGGTTTTAGAGGGGCAGGGGCCCACCTGTTTGGATGAAGCCTTCATAGACCGGACTAGTGTGGTGACCTCATCAGGTGTGACGATTGAGAAGATAAGAGGGGGGGCAAGGGAGGCTCTGGTGTTGGTGCATGCTGTGGAGTGGAAGAGAGGGAGGAAAGAATGTCTTGTGTTTTTTTGGTGAAGTGTGCAGCCAGGGGCAAGCAGAGGTCCTGGGTGGGTGTGTCAGAAGAAGAGGCTGCTGCAGGATTGGCCAGTTCCTTGCAGACTTTGGAAAGTTCAGCCATGTTGTTTAATGCCACAGAGATGCAGGCTTGAATAACGACTCTTTTCTTAGAGTGGATGCAGAGTGGATGCAGAGTCGATATTGCCTTTGAAGGAGGCTGCAGGCCAGTTTGTCAGATGGTCCACCGGATGATTCCCATTTCTGCTCAGCTGCCCTAGATTTGCGTCCAAGGGCAGCCAGATCGAAGTCGTACCAAGAGTTGCACTTTTTTAAAGGCTTCGGTCGGACACTCATGGCAAGGACAACGGTGTTGGAGATAGAGAGATTTAGGTTAGCGAGGGGTGTGTCAGGGTGGGAGTCGGATGCAGAAATGCGAGGAGGAGAGTAGGTGGAGGCAAAGGCAGCCACCTGAGAAAGATTGTTATCCAGCAGCAAGTGTGACAAATCAACTTCCGCGGCACCAGTGGTCCAGGGATGACTATTGGTTTATAAACCATTGATCAACCCCACACCTCTAGTACACCAGAAGGGATCCGAACAGATTGGAATACAAGTAATTTATAAGACCTCCATGTCCAATTTTTGTAACGTGGACAGAACGGCCGGCTTATCTCCGCAGGGTCGTAGATCATTGGTTAGTTGCAACACAGCGAAAATACAATTATTAACCAACGATAAAAGGGACTGTCCAGTAAAAGTTGTATAAAATATCTACTTTATTATTACTACAACAGACATTTCTAGCACTATAACCCACCCTGTAAAGGGACACACACGACAGTTTCACGAAGGAACGGGATGCACTCTGGATACTGACATTAGGGTAGTTGGTAAAGTAATCACTCTTACTGATCAAGGTTATTTGGCTTCAGCACCAAGGGAGCAAAGGGTCATAATTGTCTCTAGGGGCCTTTGGAGAAGGACCAAGCAGGCAGAACCACAATGTACCCGTTGCTGAAGAAGTTCTTGCTGCTCGACAGCGTTGAGGCGGTTCCAGGGTGCTTCGCATCCCTTGAGACAGAGTTAGTGGTGGTAGGCAGCTGCGGGTGCCAGGCGGCAGGCATTTCAGCAAGCAAGGCTGGACGGACGTCTGCAGGCTGTCTGGCTCAGGGCCAAGAATCGTTGTCTCTGTGCTGGTTGACAGATCTGAAAATATGGTTAAGGTGGCTTAGACGGCTCTTGTGACTGCGGCGTCAGAACAGTCAGTGGTGCAGTTGGATGCAGTTCAAGGTCTCGATTCTCTCGAAAATGTCCTTAAAAGATGGATGCTGGATGATGCTTGTGTGGCACTCCTCCTAGCTTCTTCGCAGGGCTCGTGTCCTTTCAAGGTGGACGGCCCAAAGCCCAGAAGAGTGATTGATTGCAGGCAAGGGCCTTGTCCTTTGTCCAGAGACTCTCCAGCACTTCCCAACTAGGAAGCTTGCTTGCAGAACCTAGCAGGGCACGCTGTGCACTGGCTGGGTACTGGTTCTGGAGCTGCTGGATGGGTCCTCTGAGTCCGGTACCTCCCTCTGTTCCCTGGGAGATGTTTAAGGGAGGGATCTTGCTTCCGTCTTGGAACTCCTGGCCTTCCTTCACTGGCAGAATATGTAAGGTAGACTGTACCTTCAGCTCGGGTCCAAATGTGTCATCCTCCTTACTCCATTCGAAGTTGTCTGATGATCTGCTGAGAGAGGGGTTCATTACTCTTTTAAAGCCAAATGGGCCGCAGTGATTGGTGCAGGCTAAAAGCCTACCTTAATGAACCAATCCTGGCTCCCCACCAAAAATCTTCTGTTATGCATGTGGTCAGGACCAGAGTGCTGTGCAACAGGAAAAGGGGAGGTGTGACAACATATATCTAAGTCCCACCCATCTTCCTGCCTGTTGTAGATCAAAGTGTCTCTCTGATTTACTGAGCCCTCTGACTCTTGATTAAAGTGCAGGTTTCCCTTGAAGTTTGTTCTGGGAGCAGACTTTTTGTCTCCTCCAAATCGCATACTTCTCCGCTCAGAAAGGGGTCTGCTGTGCAGGGGTTTGCCTATGGTAAATAGTGAACCCAGACCTGCATTTCACTGCCTTTCATACAGAGGGGTGGGAATAGCTTAAAGTTGACACATTGCATGCCAAAGGGGTGTTAGTCCCGCCTTCCTGTTGTCATATTCCGCAACCAGGCCCCTTCAGGATTGCTTCAATTATCTCGTTATTATGCACTGCCACCAGCGGTATTAGACAAAAGGAATGCAGATCCATGGAGTCTTTGATATTTAAATTAGGCTGCCCATAGCTGGAGGAAGGTGTGCCTTTCCTCCTCCTTGAGATGTGTTGATGTGCCCGGGGCTGTCACGTTCCAGCTGAATATGACTGGGAAGAAGGCGCCTGTATGCTGTGTCTTCCAGGAGTACATGTGACTATGCATTTTATGCGGGAAGCAGGTGAAATGTGCATGGCATAGCCTCGCACATTTCTCGGAGACGGATCTCCCATCATTCATTTTCATTATTAAAAAATAAAAAAATCCTAGGCGAGCACGCTCTCCCCATGCGGATGGTTGAATTCCTCACAGCAAGTCATGTGTTGGGGCGTTAAACAAGCCCAGAACATCAACATGCTTCACAGGAACCAGGATATGAAACTGTAAGCAACAAATTTGTCAGGGCATACCCAAAGCAGCCTGTAACCACAAATCGCCCCCAAATAGAGTTTACTGATGCTCTTGCATGTGTGGTTCATGAGAATCAGTATTAATAATCGTTGCTGATGAATAATGTGGCATTAAGCCCCATACCAAGAGCTGCAATAGGGGTAACCGACCGTTACCTCTCGTTCCAGCCCTTGTAACTGGGGATTACGACCATTAGCACCCTGGGCTACCAAAGTGGTAACCCGGGGTGCTAATAAAGGATTTTCCTTCGTTCACAGGACGCCGCACCTGTCCCGTTGAACTAAAGAAAATCCTTAAAGATGGCCACCATGGAAAGGGAAGGTCGGGGCTCCACACAGAGCCCTTTCCTTTGCACGGCGGCCTGCGGGAGGCAAAAGGAGCGGATGGTAAGTAGCGGGGAATTTTAAAATAGGGGCACAGAGGGTGTGGGGAAGATGCTGGCAGGAGGAGCCGGCTGTTGGGCAGCATAGAACGCCCGCGGCTCAAGCCCACGTTCCTAGCCACCTGATTGGCTGGCACCCCGCCAGGGTGCTAATGTGTTCGTTTATGGGAGTGAGTACTTGAAATTTGAAGAATATATATATATATATATATATATATATATATATATATATATATATATATTTTTTTTTTTTTTTTTTTTAATATAGCGCTTTCACACACTTGCTGAACATAGAACAGATTTACATACAATTATCATCCAACTGAAATTGGTGCTCACCTATCAACCTCAGAAGGTTGGTCTTGCCGGGGTTTGTACCTGTGACCTGCAAATCACACACAGATCGCAGCAGCGAGTGCGCGACCTGCTGAAATATCTTACTGCTGTAAGATATGTAATGGATAATGTGGGGTGTCTCTTTTGAAGTAGAATCGTAGCAACGAGAAACTGACATTCAATATTATGGAAAATTGAGTCCCATGAACTCTTGCTCATTATCATGGTGGTATACGTAATCCTGCTATCGGGTGTACTGGAGGACTTCAGTGCGCATTGCATGAGGAACAGTCAATGCTTATTGTGGGGATAGCAGTTCTAGTAATATAATAATAATCGTGGTGGAATGGTAGAGAGTAGGTCTTCCTTTATGAAGTTGGACACAAATATGTCAATTTTGTTTGTGATCCATTCTTGCTGATGTGTAGATGTTGATCATGGAAAAATAACATCAAATGTGGGCATAAAAATAAAGGTGTCGCCCTATTAAGCTATTTATTTCAATAGAGAGGGAGTCCCTCGTTTACATCTTTCAACTCCTCATCTTCTATAAAATGTCAAACGGGTTAAATTAAGCTGGGTCAAATTCAAAGGGTTTAAGAGCAGGCAGTCAGATTAGTGGGCCATTCCAAAGTCAGCCAGTTCCTCTTTGCTACAGGGAGCTGCTGCAGCCGTGCAGACCGCCTCTTCCCAGGACGCAACCTGTACGAGATGGGTATGTGGGCTACAGTGCCAAAGGAGCATCACTGCACTTAAAGGGTTCTGCCTCAACTGGCCTGCTCCCTTTCCCATTGGGGACTGGGGTGGTTGCTAGAGCAGAGGGAATTTCCAGATTCCTTTGCAAATGGTATCTGGCATGTGGACTGGGCGATGGGAGACTGGGGTGCTGTTTCTCTAAGCAGACAATTTGCCTCCCCCGGTCAGGAAGTGTGACAGCCGATACTGATTGTGTCTGCCATTTGTGGTGTCCTTCACACTCGTGATGAAATTTGCTCTGAGCAGGGCCTTTTCTGCTGCCCCTGTCCAGCTGTAGACTGGGCAGTAGGACAAATCACTCCAGGCGTGGCATGTGGCAGGTGTGTGGGTAGGTACACAAGTGTGCATTGTCGATGTATTTAACAGACCATAATTAACACTGAGAGAGATGCTGGAAGGCTTGAAATATATCACAGCCATAGGTCGGGATTAATTCAAAACCTTCCAACCATCACTTATTAGTTTTGTAGATATCGCCCCAAGTGGGACGGCTATGCCGAGATGTGGGTTCCGAACCTGCTGGGCCCAGAGATCCAAACTACTCCTCACTGATGATGTCGAAATACGTCTAGTGATGTGTGTGGTCTCATGATGAAGGGATGTGGCCTAGATGGACAGCCCCTTTCGGGGTGGGATCAAGCCTGATATGCATATGGTCTTTTCCCTTCTGTAATGGCTGGGCAGGCTGACAAACGATGTCTAGACGGATGCCCAGAGCCGTGCCTGTGGTTATGATTAATTAAAAAGCTTCCAACCAACAGTTTTTGCTTTTGCTTACGTCACCCCGAGTGGGAAGGGTATTCCCAGACGTGAGTCCCGAGCCTACTGGGCCTAGAGATCCATGTTATTCCTCACTGGTGATGCCAAAACATGTCTGGTGATGCTTGTGGTCTCATGCAGAAGGGATGTGACCTAGCAGTATGGGCTGGACTGCCCATTTTTGGGTGGGAACAAGCCTGATTTGCATATGGTCTTTACACTTCTGTAATGGCTTGGCAGGCTGACAATGTCTAGAGGGTTGTCCAGAGCTGCGCCGTAGTAATGATTGATTCAAAACCTTCCAGCCATCACCTTTTGGCTGTGCTACTTAAACTTGCCAGGTCTACAGGGGAGGAGCCAGGCCAGAGACACACTGTTGTGCTTCAGCAAAATGTGTCTTGGTCAAGCGCTGTCCCCACCCCAGCCCCAGACACGTAACTGTACTTTCTGTAATTAAATGAACTTTGAACCTTTGCTCCTTTGACCAGCATCTGACACATGATGATCTGCCAAACTGACCACATGGAAGCAGAGTACTTCTGACCCTACTGGACTCTAGACACACCTGCATCTTTGAACTGCCATCTTCCCGCCTGTTAACAGGCCGCTGAGTCAACCCCCTACCCCCATCCTTACCGGTTGTTTGACCCTCCTGTTCAGCCATTCAAAAATGTCCTCCTGCATGTTACCATGTACAGTCTATAAAAGGCTACTTTGCCTTTGAGTCTGGGTATGCACCATAAACACACTATACTTTGAAATTGTTCCTAGCCTATTAAAAGTAGCTTTTTACATGGCAACTGTTAGGACAGTCTGGCAGCTTTATAGCACTGCTCATAACAGACAGCAATATTTTGACTATCTCTAAGCAGCCCGAGATGTGGCGTGAAAATCACGTTTGTGTTTTAATCGCTGCCTTCAGACTGCCAGGATCCGGGCAGTGCTTATTTTTTCCAGTTAACAAGAGGTGGACAGTGTTTCTGGCGTTCTCTAAAATAGAAATGTTTAACCTTTTTGTACCACTGCTCTGAAAATAAGAGGCCCTCTTTCTCTGTCCCTGGATTAGATTCTGATGTTGTGGCCTCCACGGCATATTGTTCACACACCGCTCTGCATGGAAATCCACCGACCTACTTAGTAGAGGAAGAAATCCCGCTGAAGCCACATAGCATTGCAGCTTCAAGTCCAACCTTGGGAAGGGATGTGGCTGACCTTGTGAAGTGGCATTTTGCCACCACTCTTACAGAACCATCCTAAGAATCTGCTTGGTGTGATCACGCCCACAGCAGAGGGGCATCTCGCTAGCTGGTTGCCAACATTGTCTAGTAGGATGACTTGGCCTTGCAGAAAACCTTGGCCTGCCCCCCTATTCACAGTGAAATCTTCGAGCATATTCACATTGCGCGGTCAAGGAGGGGTGGCGACCCCCCTCCATATTGAAACTGCTCTGAGGGAATAAATATGCTTCACATGGTTGTCATTGACTAATGCTGTAATGTGATTTCTTGATGAGAGGGCCATATGATATGGCATTTATAAAGCGCATATACACAAGTGTTTCAAGGTGCGAAATGTCCCTTGATCAATCACCTGCTTGCACCTGCCACCAAATTGGTGGCCAGGTCTGGTGGTGGCGGGTTGTATCCTGGGGAGAGGGAGCTACCTCCCCCCCCTACATCGGCCTGGCTGCCCCTGTTCTGAGTATTCCTGGCTAAATGCCCCTACCACACCGCCCTTGCTCTTGTACTGCGGTGACCATGTGAGATGTCTTGCTCCCCTGATATTTGTTTAGAATCTTTAGCGGGTCATTTTTTTCTTCTCTTTTGCAAAAAAAAATGAAACCTCACAACTGATAGAAAATAAATGGGAGGGAGAAGAGTGGGTCACCCTCTTTTTGCCCTGGTAACACTTTAGGATGCATTCGGGCGCACAGTCTACAATCATGCCAAGGGAAAAATTAACCCAGTTGTAAAAAGGGCTCCCCTTGAGAGTGAGATGGCGGGGGTCATTTTTGCTGGGGCCCATTAACCAGAAAGTAAAGGCTCCATTATTGCCGTGTCTGGCTGGGGGACTCCTGTCTGTTATTCCCGTCACTGGGCCGCAGAAAGCGGCAGCAGCTAGATTTCGCTCTTCCTAGTTTCATGGTCACCTCTTCAGGCAGGTCTGCTGCTGCCCATGAGGCTGTGCCAGTCCTGGGTGCCCTATTCCTTTGCATCAACCCCGACCTCTGTGGCCCAGCTCCTCATGACGCCGCTGCCCTGGTATTCTGGGAGAGGCAATCCGTCCTTGTGAATAGGCACAGCTCTTGGGCCGCCTTCTCTTCACTGCAGGTTGCTTTTGGTCACTTGCACTGGAAAGAACAGCCAAACCGCCCCCTTTTCAGGCTCAATGCTGGTCTGCCTATTTCTTACCGTCACGGCCATATTCCTCCCACTGGTGGTGCCATAAAAAGCCAGCGAAAATGTTCACCGAAAGAAAAAGCCTTCAAACTAACCACACAGACCCTCGCCAGGCAATCCCTGATGTCCAGTTATAAATGCTATACCGTGTCCAGTGATGTCTTCCAGAAATGCCCTCTCTTGTCCTTACGTGGTACACTTACTCCAGCCACTGAACATTCGCTTAGGCAAAATGGAGTACAGCAGTTTCTTCCAGCTCAAGCCTTGGCAATAAACGAAATGGCGGCCACTCTGGGCGACCCATGATTTGCCTGTTGCCACTTCCCAGGCCCTCAAAACAAACGACTGTACTATTCCTTTTTTATCGTGACAACGGAAGGCACCCACCCTTGAACGAGGCTTGTAGTATTAATTGCCTGTACGCATGAATGCAAGCTGCATGTTGCCACTTAGTCTCCCTGCACATGGGTGCTGGCGGTACCAGCTCGTTCAGGCCTGAACACCAAGGTTCCAGGGGCGTTTTCGGGAATGACGACATCAATTTCTGCTTCTGGCAACTGGGCAGCTTAACGCCCAAGTGCTCGAACGTATGGTGTTCCCCACCTAGAAGGCAATAGACCAGTTGCCACAAAACAACCTGTCTTTTAGCTAACTCTTCTACCTAGAGGTTTCTGCGTCCATGATCGGGAACAGCTCCATCACGTTTTTACTCAACAGCGCTCTGAGCGGTTTCGCTGCGCAGTGCACGGCACACCACCTTTTTGACAAGAGTCAGTGCCCCTTGCTATATCTGTGTAAAGCTTCAGAGCTATGCTGGCCACTTTTCCACGCCCCCATATCACCCCCTCCTCCCCCACTGAAGTGCAGAAGAAAGGCCGGGAGGATAGATCAGGGGCAATGCATTTGTCTTGGAAGCAAGACAATGCAGAGAAAGACAGGTTTGAATCCCGGTCCCACGCTTAGGGACTGGTCTCCGGTATTAAGTGCGTTATAAAAGATTAATTGTGTCCCACACTCTGAGGTCTTTCTTCACTGCCCATGATAACCTGGTAAAAGGGTTCTTGTGCTCAGGCCAATGATAGCCCTGGTCAGCCTTGGGAATAAAGTGAAGCCCATGGGAATCACTCATCTCGACGTTCAGCAGACCAGGCAAGGACTGAATCTGGCCTAATGCCAGTCGCTGCTAAGCAGACATGTTCTCACTGCTCCTTTCAAAAGCCCTAACATTGTTGTTTGGCAGTCAGAGCTGATGTTCTACTGAGTCCAAATCTATCCCAAGAAAAGACTGGCACTTTGTTGGACCCTCGCCTTTGTCCAGAGCCACGGGAGCCCCCCAGCATGCCTCTTATTTGCTTGAAATATTGCCTCAGGGTCTGGCATTCAGCAGAACCCTTAGGAGTAGGAAATAAATGATCCCACTCCTTCCAACCTTGCCTCTTACATACAGCGCCATTCCAGGAAGGCACTGAACTTCTCACCTACAATGCATTAAATGGCACAGCCCATTGGCAAGTGCCCATCATGGTACGATTGAGGTTCCGGGCAAAGACACCAGGAACCAGCTGCCTGGATGCCAATTGATGTGCAATTCTGCCAGCATTGCCCCTTTCCCCAAACCTCTGACCAGCTGCACCTCCTGGGTGAATGAGTATAAACCATGTAAACCAATGAGCAATTTTCCTTGCTTTAATGGTTATTGACAGAGCTCCCCTATGGATAAGATTGATGGTGAGGCAACCTGAACTCCCCTGCCTGTGTTTTGGAACCAACCCCAGTGGGGACGCTTGAAATTGGTGAAGGTGGATCATCAAAGGGGCTAAGAACCCTACCCAGCTACCCTGCCAACCCGCCATCCGCTGCTGTACTACTGGGCGCTCCCTTGCTGACTTGGGATTGTTGGCGACATCTCCTGGACCGGGCCCTTCAAGGGAGTACTAAAACCCTCTGCCGATTCCTCCAAAAATAAATGCTATCTGCTCCTGGTAACCCTCCATAGCTTCAGGTAATCTTAGGAAAATAGCTGGCTTAGAAAGCTGATCAGCGGAGCCACACGCGTACTCCTTACTACCTACTCGGTGCTCTGGCCCGGCTCATCTGACGCTATCCCTGGGTGATGGCCTAGCCACTTGGCCTCCCTCCTCATTGTTTCCAATCCCTCCTTGGAGATCTGCATCTTGGTCTGGAATGAGCACCCTTGCAGCTGATGCATGGGTGAGGCAACCTGCAAAGTGTTCCCTTGCAACACGGCCCAGAATACACCAGCAGATCTGTTTCTTTCCAATGGCATGTCCTATGTGCCCCCCAACCTACTCGCAGAGAGCCTGACGGAAAGGCCCAGAGCATGGCCTTTCTACTGCATGTTGACACTGGTTATTGGGCACTTTATTTCACCCATAAGACGGATGGGGCTCCCCTTAGGGAACGCTGGTCATTAAAGAACCACCCATCACTGCAGTGCCCATCATGCAATAATTCCTGCAAGCCTTCCATAAGAAGAGATGCCACCCCTGAAGAGTTGCCATGTCCTGTAGAGTCCTCACCCATTTCTATACAGTTATTGGCGGGGGCAATGGTCAATCTACGCTCTCATTTATCTGATAATTCACCTTCTACTCCCTTTCCACAGATAGAAGCAGGAACATGATGAGATATTTCATTCCTGCCACTTTGTCCCCGAGCTCTCTGGCCACATAATACAAGAGAAATGTCCCACCAGGAAATATTTAAATCAGAAATGAATTCATTACACTTTTCAAATGTGGCGGAGGCAACGGTGCTTAATGGCACTTTACTTAGTATTGCCCTCGTGAGTTTTGGGCAAACTGACTCCAAAGTTTTTCTATAATATTCAAAAGATCACATAAACCTATGATTATGTCCTTGCTGGCCCATAACGGTCTCCTTAAACCTATGAGTAGGTCCTCGCTGGCCCATAGCGGTCTCCATAAGCCTATGATTAGGTCCTCGCTGGCCCATAGCGGTCTCCATAAGCCTATGAGTAGGTCCTCGCTGGCCCATAGCGGTCTCCATAAGCCTATGATTAGGTCCTCGCTGGCCCATAGCGGTCTCCATAAGCCTATGATTAGGTCCTCGCTGGCCCATAGCGGTCTCCATAAACCTATGAGTAGGTCCTCGCTGGCCCATAGCGGTCTCCATAAGCCTATGATTAGGTCCTCGCTGGCCCATAGCGGTCTCCATAAACCTATGAGTAGGTCCTCACTGGCCCATAGCGGTCTCCATAAACCTATGAGTAGGTCCTCGCTGGCCCATAGCTGTCTCCATAAACCTATGAGTAGGTCCTCGCTGGCCCATAGTGATCTCCATCTCCCTTAAGACTAGTTGGAGGGCAAGGGTTGAGACATCGGCACATAAGTGGCAAACCTAGAGATAATTGTCTTCTCCTTTACTTACTATACACTCTCCCTCTTCCCCTTCTTTTCTATGCAAAAAGAACAAATCACATCCACATTTACATGTTGTATGTTCTATTAGATGTATGCATTATTTTTCTTGTATATAAATGTCCGATGTATATATATTTATCTATTTTCTGCAAAATTAAAAAAGGTGTTTAATTTTGTAAAATAAAATACCTGGAACTTACAGGATTAAAAAATAACTGATCTTTTGAATATTATAGGAAAACTTTGGAGTCAGTTTAACTCCCTAGGGCAATACTCAGCAGACTGTCATTAAGTGCCGCTGACTCCGCCACAGTTGAAAAGCGTAATTAATTCATTTCTGATTTAAATATTTACTGTAGGGACATTTTTCTTTGTATTCTGTTCATACCACCCCGGCCCCAGACAGAGTTGGGGGCGTCCTCAAGTGTATATCTCTCTGGCCACATAGCTGGTATTTAACCCTTCAGATGCTGAACGAGCCCTGGGAGGGTGCCACCTTTCTGCATAGGTTTTTTTTTTTAATCCCCAGATTGGCCCTGGGCCTTTGGGTGTTAGTGATCCATCCCCTGGATCAGTGGTGCTTGTAGCGGGCAATAGTCCTGCCGGTAACACCAGAGAGGGAGTGGGTGAAGCTGGCATTACAACCACTACTGTCCTCCTGTGTCGGCCATCATGGAGAGTGCACTGCCCACAACACAGGGCTGCGGGAAAAGGCACCAACGTCAACCTCAGTCACCCCGCCCCCTCTTCTCCTTTAAAAACAGTGTGTTGAAACCCCTCAAGGTCGGGCTTCAACCCAAGTGGGTTGGATGAGTGCATGGCGGCGCCAGGCATGGGCTGGCGAGGGCAGAAACCCTCCCACTTTGAGGCAATAGGCATCACTCTGAGTGACGTCCATCCCCATTAACGTGACGGCATGTTATGTTATTTTGCATTTATATAGCGCCTTATATACCATTGGTATGGTCTGAAGGCACTGGTAGGTTGAACGCCCTTGGGAACCGAAGTTCGGGTCAGTAGAGAGAGTCGAGAGAGTCCAAAGGTGCGTGTGCGCACCAGGTATGTGTGCAGCTGGTGCGGAATTTGTGTAGTAGCTGCTTCATAGCGGTAGGTGTGGTGGTTGAGAGATTAGGAGTATGTGTTCGCTCTGGCAGGATTTATCCAGACCGAGTGTGGCTGCGTTAGGCCTGAGGAGAACACCTGGCTGGGGGGGGGGGGTGTAACCAGCAGTGTTTACATAGAGTGATGGGGAGTGAGCGGGAGATGTTGATATGAGAACAGTTATACCGAATGGTGTCATGGTATCTCTGTGTTCTAGTTGAGTGGTGGTGTAAAGAAGAGAGTAAGCGTGGGGTGTGGTATGATGGGATATATGCTCTTTCAAATGTTCCCTGCATTCCAAGGTATATTACGTACGTTACGCAATTCTATGCGATCAAGTCCGTTCTATGCACTTTTATTTGTTTCAGGCGTTCGAGATCAGGCGTTTCACTCATCCACTCTGTACGCTCATCCGCTCTGTGCACTCATCCAATCTACACACTCATCCGCTCCATACACTCATCCGCTCCATACACTCATCCGCTCCATATACTCGTCCGCTCTGCGTGTTCATCCGCTCCATGTACTCATCCGTTCTTCATACTCATCTGCTCCACACACTCATCCCCTCTCTCACACTCATCCCCTCTCTCACACTCATCCCCTCTCTCACACTCATCCCCTCTCTCACACTCATCCCCTCTCTCACACTCATCCCCTCTCTCACACTCATCCCCTCTCTCACACTCATCCCCTCTCTCACACTCATCCCCTCTCTCACACTCATCCCCTCTCTCACACTCATCCCCTCTCTCACACTCATCCCCTCTCTCACACTCATCCCCTCTCTCACACTCATCCCCTCTCTCACACTCATCCCCTCTCTCACACTCATCCCCTCTCTCAGACTCATCCCCTCTAAACACTCATCCCCTCTAAACACTCATCCAATCAACACATTCATCCAGTCCTCCCACTCATCGGGTCCACAAACTACTCGTCCGCTCGATATACTACTCATCCGCTCCACGCGCTCATCCGCTCCATGCGCTCATCCGCTCCACGCGCTCATCCGCTCCACGCGCTCGTCCGCTCTCCACACTCGTCCGCTCTCCACACTCGTCCACTCTCCACACTCATCCACTCTCTACCTACTCATACGCTCTACACGCTCTACACGCTTATCCGGTCTAAACGTTCATCCGGTCTATATGTTCATTCGTTCTGTATAGTCATCAGTTCTACGCACGTTCATTGTCATTATCAATCATTATCTCCATTTCTGCAGTATAGATCTCCCTACTTTCCCAGTGGTTTAGTCATATTATCTACTTCACTGTTTTGATCTACTTTACTCGTTTAGTTCTGTTTGTCTTTCTAGTTTACATTCGAGTTTATTAGCTGTCAATTTCTCGCATCCGGTAATTTGTTGGGTCAGTGTCATTGTGATGCTGTTAGTTTGGAAACCGGTTGGTTTTAGGGGAAGAGCCAGGTTTTCAGTAGTTTGCGGAAGGATGCTAGATCCTCAGTTAGGCGGATGTGGGGTGGGAGCGAGTTCACATGGTTGGGGCCTGTGCTGAGAATGA
This sequence comes from Ambystoma mexicanum, assembly GCF_040938575.1. Lineage (NCBI taxonomy): Eukaryota > Metazoa > Chordata > Amphibia > Caudata > Ambystomatidae > Ambystoma > Ambystoma mexicanum. The sequence goes on along the minus strand of NC_090938.1, from coordinate 511,099,090 downwards.
TGATCCGCCTAACCTGACTGAGTTTGTCTTAGGAATTACTAGGAGGCCGGCTGAGCTTGATCTTAGGGTGCGAGTGGGATGATAAGGTTTTAGTTTGTCTTGAAGATATTGAGGTCCAGTTTTATGCAGTGCTCGATGGGAGAGGCATAACGTTTTGAAAGCCACCCTACGGGCTACAGGAAGCCAGTGCAGTGTCTTAAGGGCTGGGGAGACGTAGTCTCTTGGACCGAGCACAAGTAGCATTTTGGCTGCCGCGTTTTGTGCCCTTTGGAGTTTATTCAGTTGGTAGGCGTGGATTCCAAGGTATAGGGGGTTTGCGTAGTCCAGTCTTGATATAACGATTGATTGGATTGCAGAGAGTCTGTGGGGAAATGAGATATGGAAAGATGCACCTAAGGGTTTTAAGGTGGTAGTGGCAGGACTTTGAGACATTGTTGACTTGGCGCGAGAGTGTTGGGTCAGAGTCAAGGGTGCATCCAAGATTTTTCACTGAGTTGGAGGGGGTCGGTGAGCTGCCCATGGCGGGTGGCCAGGGTAGTGGGTGCGGAAGAAGTTCGGAGTTGCCGCAAACCATGATTTCCGTTTTGGAGGAGTTTAACAAGAGGTGGCTTTGGGTCATCCAGAGTTCTATGTCAAGGAGGCAGGATGCCAGGTCCAGTCGGGAGTTGGGTTTCGAGTTCAGGAGTTTAAGAATTAGTTGAGTGTCGTCGGCGTAGTTGTAACACAGGATGTTGTGTGAACAAATTATTGGTGGGAGGGTGATCAGGTAGAGATTGAACAGGAGGGCGGATAGGCATGCTCCTTGTGGGATTCCCATGTCAACCGGTCGGGCTTGGGAGGTATAGGTGGAGAGTATTGTTATTTGGTGCCTATCTTTGAGGAATGAAGCTATCCATTTAAGAGCGGTGCCGCAAATTCCTAGGGAGTGGAGGCGGTCTAGGAGGATTGAGTGATTGATTGTCAAAGGCAGCGGATAGGTCGAGAAGGATTAGTGCGGCGCATCCTGCAGAGTCTGCTGTCATCTTAAGGTTATCCCAGATTGAGGTTAGGGTGGTTTCAGTTCCGTGACGAGCTCTGAAACCTGATTGTGCGGGGTCTAGGAGTTTGTTGGCTTCGACAAAGGCATTTAGTTGAGATGGGGCGGTAGCTTTTGGGCTCGAGAGGGTCAAGTGAGGGTTTTTTAATTAGAGGTTTGACATGGACCGTTTTGAATGCGTCTGGAAAGATACCGGAGGAAAGGGAGGCATTTATGATGGATCTTGCGTGTTCTCCTGCGCAGGTTGAAGCGAAAATTTCTTTCAGGGTTGTGGCTGGGCAAGGCTCTAGCGGAGAGCCAGATGGTTTGCGGGCAGATAGAAGTTTGAGAAATTGTTCTGGTGATATTGGACTAAAGGATTCAAACGTTGGTTGCGTAGTGGTTGCAGCTGGTCGGCAGGTTAGAATGGGGGGAGTATTGCCTGGTGGATGTAGGAGAGCTACTTTGGTGGCTGGAGTATTAGTTCTTTCGAGTGCTGTGGTGTAAAAGTGGAGGGAGAGCGAGTCGCATAGTGATTGTGAGGGGGTTGGGACGGTCGTGGTGCAAACGGGGTTGGTGAATTCAGAGATGATTTTGTGGAGTTCTTTGCTCGGATTTTTGCAATTTAGCATTCGAGTTTTGTAGTGGGCTTTTTTGCTTTTCGGATTTCGGTCTTGTACTGATAAAGGTGTCGGGCCAAGGGGGCCCTGCTCTCCTGGGTTTTGTCTTTCTGCCATTTGCGTTCTAGGTATTTATATAGTTGTTTAGTAGTCTTCAACTCAGGAGTGAACCATTTGGGGAAGAGGCCACGCCGCTTTGAGGGTTTGCAAGGGGGGTGTGAGCCGCATCAGAGATGCGTTGAGCCATGAGTCAAAGGCGTCGGGGGTTAGTTGTTTACTGAGTTGGCAGGTTGGTGGTGGAGACTTGAGGAGCGCTTCGGCTAGGTCCGGGACGATATTTTTTTCCAGCATTTACGTAGATTCGGAGGTTCAGATTCAAGTACGGGAAGGAGGATGGGTGAGCGAATGGTGAAGAGAGAATGAAGTGATTGGACCAGATGATATGGGTGGGGGGGTTTAGATGAATCCGGGTGTTGGAGCTAAATATGGCATCAAGAGTGTGTCCTTTATAGTGAGTTGGGCCATTTATGTGGGGTTGTAGGTTAATGGCGTCTAAACTATCAATCAGAGAGCGTGTCATAGGGTTGGTGGGGATGTCGAGCCATATGTTGAAGTTTCCAAGAAGGGTGAGGTTGGGATGGTTTAGTTGAAGGGTGGCAATAGTCGCAGAGGTTGTTTGCGAATTGTCTATCGTAGCCAGGGGGCCTGTAGATTATTAGGAAGCTGTGTGAGAGCGAGGCGGAGAGGGATAGTTTAACGAGGAGAGATTCGCAGGAAGGAATGGAAGGTTGGTTCTCGATGATTGAGGCGTGGAAGAGAGACTTGAAGAGGAATGCTACTCCCCTCCTCTGGACAGACGGTTCAGTGGGATGAGGGAGTAGTCTGGGGGGAAGGCTTCATTAGCGATTGGGGCGAAGTCGTCTGAGAACCAAGTTTCGTTGATGAAAACCAGGTCTGGTTTGTCAGAGGCGAGGAGGTCAAAGATGCAGTGTCTGTTTTTTTGCTATGATCGGGCATTAAATAGGATGCAGTTCACATCAGCAGGCGAGGTTGATCTCGGAGCTGGAGCGGAAGGGGGTGGTGGCGGACAGAGTGGAAGCTGGAGAGGGGGAGGGGAGGGTAGGGTGGGTGGGTGATGATCGATGGGAATAGTGGGAGAGCAGAAGTGTTGGCGGGTTTCGGGCGGGATTGGGTGACTGCATGTGTTAGGATGATCCGGTCTGGCTCTGGGGATTTCAAGGTGGGGTATAGGCGGTTAGGAGTTTCAGTTGCAGTTGATGAGAAATCGAGGGAGAGGGGTTTCAGGGAGGGTGAAGCCACGGGGGAAGGAGGTGAGTGGGGGAATGAGGTGGTGGGTCGGGACAGGGGAGGCGAAGAGAGCTGAGAGATTGTGGGGGACCAGGTACGTTTCCTCGTTAGTTTCTTTGTTGTGATTGGAGTGAGAGAGAGGGTAGGAGGGGGAGAGGGATGCGGCTTCAGTTCTTGCTAGGGCTAGGCGTGCAGTTTTTAGGGAGGGGAAAGGGTGCGGTGGGGGGGAGAGGTGCCCGAGGTTTGAGGACAAGGCGGCATGTGGATGCATGCAGGTCGGGGTGTGCCAAGTATGATAGTGAGGGGATCAGGCATGGTTAGCATTGACTGGTCGGTGGTGGGGTTCATGGGAGGAGTTGTCTTGAGGTGGTTGACTCACCATCGTGTACCTCTGGCTTGGTGTTTGGAGAGATGAATGGGAGGGAGTGTGAGGGAGGAGGGAGGAGGGAGGAGTGGTTTGGGAAGGGGGATGGGAGGGAAGGCAGGTCAGGGAGTGGGGGCGGTCCACGGCAATCGTTTCCGACAAACTGTGGGTTTGTGGGTGCACTCATGCTTGGTACAAGTTTTTAGGTGGATTTAGGGGGGCTTTCTAATTGTAGTTCTAAGTTCAGGTACACTTCAAAGTTCAAATTGCACAGAGATGATATTAGGCTATTGGGTATTATTAGGTACACTTCTAGGTTCAACTGTACACAGAGATATTAGGTCTATCTCTAGATTCAATTTCATATAGAGGGGATATTAATTATTAGGCACGCTTCTTAAACTCAATGCTGTCGTGTACACTTCTAATTTGAACTAGGCGCAGAGAGACTATTCTGGATACTAGTCAGTTCAATTAGGGCACACTTCTCTCAGTTCAGCTTTATACAGGGAGGGTATTGGGCATGAATCTAGTTCAACTTTGCACAGAGCGGTTATTTGGGAGATTAGTTGGTTCAAGCCGGCACTGTATTAGACTATTATGATATTGGGCATACTTCTAGATTCCACTTTCTCCGAGTGGCTATTGACCGCCTTCTATATTTAAATTTCCCTCTGAAGTTATTGGGCACACTTCAAAATCAACTTTTGCAGAGAGTCTATTGGCCACACTTCTAAATGCAGCTTTCACAGAGAGGCTGTTGTGAACAATTCTAAATTCACAGAGAGGTTATTGGCTACTAAATGCAACTTTCACAGAGACGCTATTGGGCACACTTCTAAATGCACTTTCACAGAGAGGCTATTGGGAAAAATTCTAAATTCACAGAGAGGTTATTGGCTACACTTCTAAATGCAACTTTCACAGAGAGGCTATTGGGCACACTTCTATATGCATTTTGCACCAAGAGGCTATTGGGAATAATTCTAAATGCAACTTTCACAGAGACGCTATTGGGCACACTTCTAAATGCACTTTCACAGAGAGGCTATTGGGAACAATTCTAAATGCACTTTCATAGAGGGGCTATTGGGAACAATTCTAAATTCCCCGAGAGGCTATTGGGCACACTTCTAAATGCACTTTCACAGAGAGGCTATTGGGAACAATTCTAAATGCACTTTCATAGAGGGGCTATTGGGAACAATTCTAAATTCCCCGAGAGGCTATTGGGCACACTTCTAAATGCGCTTTCACAGAGAGGCTATTGGGAACAATTCTAAATGCACTTTCATAGAGGGGCTATTGGGAACAATTCTAAATTCCCCGAGAGGCTATTGGGCACACTTCTAAATGCGCTTTCACAGAGAGGCTATTGGGAACAATTCTAAAATCATATAGAGGCTATTGGGCACACTTCTAAATGCCCTTTCACAGAGAGTCTATTGGGCACAATTCTAAATGCACTTTCACAGAGGGGCAATTGGGTATACTTCTAAATGCGCTTTCAAGAGAGGCTATTGGGTATACTCTAAATGCGTTTTCACAGAGAGGCTATTGGTAACAATTCTAAATGCAACTTTCACAGAGTGGCTATTGGGAACAATTCTAAATACAACTTTCACAGAGAGGCTATAGGGAACAAGTCTAAATGCAAATTTCACAGAGAGGCTATTGGGAACAATTCTAAAATCATATAGAGGCTATTGGGAACAATTCTAAATGCAACTTTCACAGAGAGGCTATTGGGCACACTTCAGATGCACTTTCACAGAGGGGCTATTGGGTATACTTCTAAATGCGCTTTCAAGAGAGGCTATTGGGTATACTTCTAAATGCGCTTTCACAGAGAGGCTATTGGGAACAATTTCAAAAGAGGCTATTGGGTATACTTCTAAATGCAACTTTCAGAGAGAGGCTATTGGGAACAATTCTAAATGCGCTTTCACAGAGAGGCTATTGGGTATACTTCTAAATGCACTTTCACACAGAGGCTATTGGGTATATTACTAAATGCTCTTGTACAGAGAGGCTTTTGGGAACAATTCTAAATGCAACTTTCACAGAGAGGCTATTGGGAACAATTCTAAATGCATTTTTCACAGAGAGGCTATTGGGAAGAATTCTAAATGCAACTTTCACAGAGGCTATTGGGAACAATTCTAAATGCAACTTTCACAGAGAGGCTATTGGGAACAATTCTAAATGCATTTTTCACAGAGAGGCTAGTGGGAAGAATTCTAAATGCAACTTTCACAGAGAGGCTATTGGGAACAATTCTAAATGCAACTTTCACAGAGAGGCTATTGGGCACACTTCAGATGCACTTTCACAGAGGGGCTATTGGGTATACTTCTAAATGCGCTTTCAAGAGAGGCTATTGGGTATACCTCTAAATGCGCTTTCACAGAGAGGCTATTGGGAACAATTTCAAGAGAGGCTATTGGGTATACTTCTAAATGCGCTTTCACAGAGAGGCTATTGGGAACAATTCTAAATGCAACTTTCACAGAGAGGCTATTGGGAACCATTCTAAATGCAACTTTCAGAGAGAGGCTATTGGGCACACTTCAGATGCACTTTCACAGAGGGGCTATTGGGTATACTTCTAAATGTGCTTTCAAGAGAGGCTATTGGGTATACTTCTAAATGCACTTTCCCAGAGAGGCTTTTGGGTATACTTCTAAATGCGCTTTAAAGAGAGGCTATTGGGTATACTTCTAAATGCGCTTTCACAGGGAGGCTATTGGGAACAATTCTAGATGCAACTTTCACAGAGAGGCTATTGGGAACAATTCTAAATGCAACTTTCACAGAGAGGCTTTTGGGAACAATTCTAAATGCAACTTTCACAGAGAGGCTATTGGGAACAATTCTAAATGCAACTTTCACAGAGAGGCTATTGGGCACACTTCAGATGCACTTTCACAGAGGGGCTATTGGGGACAATTTCAAGAGAGGTTATTGGGTATACTTCTAAATGCGCTTTCACAGAGAGGCTATTGGGAACAGTTCTAAATGCAACTTTCAGAGAGAGGCTATTGGGCACACTTCAGATGCACTTTCACAGAGGGGCTATTGGGTATACTTCTAAATGTGCTTTCAAGAGAGGCTATTGGGTTTACTTCTAAATGCAACTTTCACAGAGAGGCTATTGGGAACAATTCTAAAATCATATAGAGGCTATTGGGCACACTTCTAAATGCACTTTCACAGAGAGGCTATTGGGTATACTTCTAAATGCAACTTTCACAGAGAGGCTTTTGGGGTTACAGGTGCCATCCAATCGCCACCATGTATAATCTCTTTCTAGGTAAAAAGGCGAACGCTAAACTCAAAATTGGAAGTGAACTGGAAGTGGGGATACAGGGAGGCCCTTCAAGGACAAACAATAGGAGGCAGCAATATGCTCCTACACCAAGGCAGTGTCTCGCAATGCGCGACTAAGCCTAGAACAATTCAATATAGTGCAGAGGACACACCTAACCCCAATAAGGGTTCATAAAATTGACCCCAACAGGCCAACAGAATGGCTGAGGTGTGAGCGAGGGGATGTTGGGTTTTCTTCATACGGTATAGCAATGGTTGACCTAGATATACGCCTCTTTGCCAGGATCAAGGCTATGGACCTCATTGATAGTTTGTCCTCAGCCCTTAAATGTGGCGATAACGCTATTACCACTGCATTTAAGGGCTGGTCAAATCATGAGTTGGTCGGAAAGATTGGGGTTTTACCTCCAGCTTTTTGCTGGAGGAAAAATACTCCACTTTCTGGCCATTTTTCTGCGCTATTAGTGTCACGCTAATAGCACCCCCAATCCCATTGGGTCCAATGGACCCAATGGGGAATGAGAACTTACTGCTGCACCGCTCGTCATGATCCGGCGCTAATAGCACCGGACCGAGTAGCGGTAACGCTATTTGTGCCGGTGGTATTACTGCCGGGATACCGCCATGGTTCTGATACAGTCCTATGTCATGGCTTAGTACACAGACCAAGATCGCTGACTGGAAGGGAGATTTACTGAAATGGGCTGGAGCAGCGTCCTCGGTGGTGATAGGACTAGGATTGACATATGCAAATGTAAACATGTCCAATAGAACGGAATGGGCAATATTGCTGGATGGCTTGCTGTACCCTTCCAATGGCAGGCCCCCTTGAATTAACTAATCGTTGGTTATTCATATTTGTGCTTGGTTGATGGGGACAACTTAGATGATTTGATAGTAGGTTGTAGACACCTGATGGGGGTTGTTGGCATGCATGTTATGTTATTGTGCATTTGTATAGCACCTTATGCCATTGGTATGATCTCAAAGCGCTGTGGGTTGAACACCCTTGGGTGCCGAAGTCCAGGTCAGTGGAGAGAGTAGGGTAGCATATAGGGCTTTGAGGCACTCGATATATGTGCAGCCAGTGTGGTTAGCCCGATGTGGCTGCATTCTAGTGCTAGGTGTGGTGCGGTGGTTGAAAGAGATCAGTGGAATGTGTGCAGTAAGGTAGTTGGCTTGCAGATCTGCATTTTGGGTGCCATGGGGCCTGTTTAAGGGATTGTGTGCAGGTAGGCCGATTTTATTTTGTGGGGAACACCTGTGCTCTAACAGACTGTTGAGGTGTTCAAGCTGTAGTGTAGATATGTGTGCAGCTAGGCCGAAATCGATCGATCCGTATAGCTGCGTTCTATTGTTTGTTGGTGTAAAGTGGAGAATGCGCATATTGGAGGCCCCTGTTCCTGGTTACTTTCCAGAACCCGATGAGCTGGCAGTGTGTCTCTGGTGGTTCGCGGTAGTGGACGACCGAGAGATATTCTCTGCCTGGACAGCAGTATGTTATTTGCCTCTTTAAGGGGTTATTGTTTTCTGAGGCTCTGTTGTAGGTGCCAGACGGCCCATTTTCTGGGTGGCTGGGTATTTCCATAGTGTGGGTGGGTAATTCCTGACACGTTTGTGGTTACAGGTGTGAAATTATATCGCAACAATGTTGTCCCTTCGACAGCAGGAGTGCTAGAGAGCTGATTGGTTAGAGGCTGTAGTGCACAATTCTCAAGAGAGTCCAACCAAGAATAGTTGTTATAGCGCCTTGGGTGAGGGAGGTCTTGGCATTATTTCTAGGTAGGCCAGGGTTGCCTGACTTGAGCATATACCGCCTTGTGTACCCGATAGGTGACATGATATGGCCCAATCGTAATGTTTGAAACATAAGTGCTCAGGCTCTGCGATAGTGGTTCTGTTTGTTAATTCCCCGATAGGTAGAGCTTCAAACAGGGTTAACGAGACAGGGCAAGCATAGTCGGCTGACAGGGGAGCCTGCGATGGTGGCATTGCGTGTTAATTCCCAGATGGGTAAAGTTTGACAAGAGCAGATCCAATCGCATTTTGCTGTCAGAGAAGCTATTATGCTCTGGGATTGGGTGGTGTGCAGAAGTCTGCAGACAGGTTTTTATGACAGTGGTTAGCATCTCCTGGAGTGATGGCGATGTGCTTCCCTATGAGAAGATAATGGTTAAGTTCAGTTATGGTTGCTGTTGAACTCTAGCTTCCAGGTTGGTATATACAGACCGGCATCTCCTGGTCTTAGAGCGTGGGGCATATCTGGTCGGGTGGCGGTGGGCTTGCCTGGTCATAGCACAAGCCTTAGGTTTGCAGTCGTGGCCAATGGGATTGGGGGTGGCGAAGGGGGCATGGCTGACTTATTGGCACAAGGGGGTCTGCTCAGAGGCGTTGCTAGGGGGTTAAGGGGGCTATAGCCCCTGGTCTTTTGGTTGTAGCCCCGCATAGAATCTCAGGAGCTACAATCAAAAGGCTAGCTAGCCCCCAGTGCTGACAGTTCAGACATTGGCGTAGCCCCGGGTCTTTTCCAGACCTAGCAACACCCCTGGGTCTGCTAGGCTTTTGTAGTGGAGACAGGGTGCAGAGAGCCAATAGCCACCTAGACCAGAGCATGCTGATCTCTTGAGCCGGCTTCTGTGCCCTGACTGTTCCTACTGTTCCATTATGATGCCTTACTAGCCGTCTTCCCTGGCCAGACTGTCCCTATTTTTGAGATAATGCCGTTCTAGCCGAATTCTGGCTATTGGTGGGGGATTTAGCGGCCCTGGGCAGTCCCTTTCATGGTTTTGGAAAGAAGTCAGATTTTCAATGCTGAGTTCCACAGCCAAGGTAGAGTAGGCGGACTATCGAATCCTGGCTGAATTGGAGGCTGGAATCACTAGCAGGAGGGCAAATCCTGACCTTAGGTTTGGTGTTGGGAGGTAGGGCATAATCTTCTATTGTAGTTATGCTGGGCCAGCCTTGCGCACTGCTGGGTGGGTGATGCAAAGGATTTTGAAAGGGGCCATTTGTCCAATAGGGAGCCAATGAAGGGCGCGGAAAGCAGGTGAGATGTGATTCCCTTCATCCCAGTGCAAGGAGTCTGGCAGCCGCGTTTTGGACTCTTTGGAGTTTAAGTTGGTAGGCCGGTGCACCCAAGTAGACAGAGTTCGCATAGTCCAGTCTGGATATGACAATGGACATAATAGCAGCCAGTCTGTTGGGGTAGATGAGGTAAGGGAAGATTTGCCAAAGAAGCCTGAGGTTGTAGTGACAGGATTTGCATACATCATTCATCCAGTGGGACAGGGATAGACCAGAGTCCATTGTGCAGCCAAGGTTTTTGACTGTGTTGGAGAAAGGGAAGCAGGGAGCCGTCCTGGGAGTGGTTGCAGGAGGTGGGCCATGGGAGTGGTTGCAGGAGCAGAGCTGTGTTTACGCACACCATGATCTGTTTTCCCTGGATTCAGAAGGAGGTGGTTTCTTGTCATCCATAGGTCTATATCTCTGAGGCAAGCTGCTAGGTTGGTTCATGGATTGGAGCTCGTTTTGGGGATTCTCAGGATAATTTGTGTGTCATCAGCGTAGTTGTAACATATGAGGTTGTGCAGGCAGGTGATCCCTGGCAGAGGGGGCATTTAGAGGTTAAAAAGGCGAGGTGAAAGGCAAGCGCCTTGGGGTACTCAAGTGTTCACAGGGTGAGCGGTGGAGAGAAAGGGGGACGGGAAGTGGTTTGTTTCATGTTGCTGGGGAAAGGGGCAATCCAGTTGAGTGCAGAGTCTTGAATTCCTAGGTAGTGGAGTCGGTCAAGGAGGATTGAGTGGTTAGTGGTGACAAAAGATGCAGAGAGATCAAGGTGAACCAGTGCTGTGCCTTCTTCAGAGTCTGCCTAGACTTTGAGGTCATCCCAGATCAAGATCAGTGTGGGTTCTGGTCCGTGGTGCGGCCGGAAGTCTTATAGAGGAGGATGAAGCATTCGATGAATTTTGCCAAGAATCGGGTGTTGGAGATGGGCCTGTAATTGATTGGCTGAAGGGGATTGGGGTATGCTTTTTTCAGAAGGGATTTGACATGTGCTACTTTGAAGGGTTCTGGGAAGATTCCAGAGGTGAGGGAGTCGTTGAGTATTGGTCTCGCCCGTTCTCCTGCACAGGTGGAGGTGAAGATTTCTTTGAGGAGAGAGGTGATTCAGGGGTGGACCCGGAAGGTATGATGGTGGACAGTAGTGTGAGGAACTCCTCACTCGAGATGGTGTTGAAAGAGTTGAAAGATGGCATTACAGGGGCAGGGATGGTGAAATCTGGGTGGGCAGGGGGTGAGGTTGGAAAGTTTGGCATTAAGGATGGCTATCCTGTCCAGTGCTGTGGAAGTGTTGGTAGAGGGAGTTGCAGAGCGTTTCTGTGGATGTGGTCGGGGCAATGGTGCAGGAGGTCTTCACAAATTCCGAGATGATCCTGTGGAGCTCTTTGCTGCTGCTCTGGCAGTTCCTGATTCTTGTATTGTAGCAGGGTTTTTGGCCTTTCAGATCTCAGATTTGTAGTTACGATGCAGGTGGGCGAGCACAGACTTGCTATGAGGGGTTTTGGTTGCTCGCCATTTGCGCTTGAAGGAGCAATCACAGGTTTTGAAAGTCTTCAGGTGGGGTGTGAACCATTTGGGGGTAGGTCCTTTGTGGGTGGCAGCGGGGCAGGAGACAATGTTGAGGCGGCGTGCGAACAGAGAAAGGTATGGCAGAGTGGTCTGTCCAGTTGAGGGGGTTGGGACTGGACACAGACGAGATTGGAGGAGCTGAAGATTGCATCAAGGGTCTGGCCTCCAGTGTGGGTGGAACCTGTGGTATGCTGGGAAAGGTCGAGTGCCTCTAGACTGTCAACCAGGGGTTGGGTCATGGAGTTGTTGGGCACATCAAACCAGATATTAAAGTTCCCCAGTAGTGAGAGTGCTGGGTGGTTTACCAGAGTGGTAGCTACTGAGTCTCAGAGACGGTTGACAAAAAGTCTGTTATATCCACATGTCCTGTAGATGAGTAGGAAGCTGTGTGAGACAGTGGGCAACAGTCTTACTAGAAGGGATTCACAGTTGGCTGTACATGGCTGGGCTTCAGCGAGATGGAGATGTGAGGTTTGTGGAGGATGGCTACTCCGCCACCTCTTGAAAGTCTATTGTGTGAGATGAGTGAGTAGTCGGTGGGAAAGCCTTGTGCATGACTGGTTTAAAATCATCTGCAAAGGAAGTTTCAGTGATGAAGATGAGATTTGGATTGTTGGAGGATAGGTCGTCAAAGATGCTGTCTGTTTTTGGCCACGGGGCGGGCATTGAATAGGAGGCAGGTGACTTGATGGGACATGGTTGTTCCCCTGATGCTCATGGCCAGATCGACTTGGCTCGACTGAGTTGCAGTCTTGAGGTGACGGTTGCATGGGAGGGGGCGGGGGGACAGGCCGGTGTGGGTGGTAGGGCCAGAACAGTTGGAGTGACTGAACCCGACTGAGGGGTGGAGATGGTTCGGGCCACGGCTAATATTTTAGGGGGCAGTGAGTGAGGTGGGCCGAGGAGCAGTTAGTGTGAGCTGGTTGTGGCCGGTTTGTTTGAGATGGGGGGGGGGGGTGGGAAGGTGGACGGTGAGTGTTGCTGGTGTGGTGTGTGGGTTCTGGCTAGTTGTTGAATGGAATACGAGTCCAGAGGGAAGTAGAGGTGTAGATGTGGTTGACGTGAGGTTGTGTTGAGAGCCTGGGAGTGTTAGCAGGGAGGTCCTGACAGCTGGGCTGGGGACGGTCGGGAGAGTGGACCGATGCAGGCGAGGTGAGGCAAGAAGAGTCGAGGGTGAGGGCCGGTCTCTGTTCCTGGGTTTTGTGCATTTGGGTGCAAGAGGTATGTGAGAGAGGGTAGGGGGATCAGAGGGAAAAGGGATGAAGCGAACGTTCTGGAAAGAGCAAGGCGTGCCATGCTGAGAGAAGGGAATGGGGTGGTGGGTGGGGGGTGGTCTGGAGATGAAGGGTGAGGTGATGACGAGGAGAGGCTGGAGGGGCATGTTTGTGGGGGGATGTGGGCATAGCAGGTGATGAGGAAGGGGGCGGTACTGGGTGGAGTTCGGGGTGGGGGGTGGTGTGAGGAGTTGGGGCAGTCTAGGGAAGGCGGGGTTTTCGTGGGATGGGGAAAGGGGGCTGTGGGTGATATGGGGCAGGTCGGAGGTGGACGGGATGGGGTATGCATATTGGCAGAGGAGGAGAGCCGCAGATGCCGAATTTAACACCAAATGCGAAAAGTGCAGACAAGTGCAAGCAGAATTAAATGAAAGTGCTTGTGGAGCAGAAAGCGCAGCACTTAGACGCACAAGGACAGGAATGCGCTGAGCACAAAGGTGAGACTGAGGCCCAGAGAAGCTATATTAAGGTGGATAAAAGCCACTTAGTGTGCTTTCACTTAACAAAGGCGTCCAGTGAGGCTTCTGGAGCAAATCTGACATGTCCCAGGTTTTTCCAGTAAAATGGAGGGCTCAAATCCTGAGAGCATAAGGAAGGAAGGGACCATTTAGGGCAGCCACAGGCTCCCTCTTTCACTCATTGTTACGGCCTCCTGGTCCATAAATCACCTGTCCTGCTGTAATGCACAAATCAGTTGCTCAATTGTTTACTTTATCCACTCTGCAAGTTTTCCTTCTGCCTGCTCAGTCTCAATTCCCCCTAACCAGTCCAGAGTCCTCAGTGAACTGTTCTCGCCTTCTTTCAACAATCCTCCGGCTTATACCCTCATTCTGTCTTCTCTCTTTGTTATACCCTTTTGATCAGTCTTCCTGCTGGCTGGTCTCCTTACCCATTCCATCCTTTCCGCTGTATCCACCCCCCCCCCCCCATTCTGTCCCAGCTCCCATCCTTTGCATCCCTTGGTTTCACCTCTTTTAGGTTGATAGTTTTCTTTTACTGTGCTGAATCACCTTGGTTGCCTAGAACGCCCGGTCTCATGTTGCCTCTGGTCTTTCACCAATCCAGTCTATCCCCACTCATCACTTCTTCCCCTCCACCCCCATCCATTCAGTATTAGTTTCTCAGTTTTTTCTTTTCATGCCATTCATTAGTCTGTCCATTCCATGATCAGTTGTTGGTCCTCTTCCACAGCTCAGTTCTCTCCTCCTCCCGTCTCTCGCATCCAATCCCAGGGTCTGTATGCATCCCTGTAGTTTTCCATTCCATGCTCATTGTTATGCTCTCCTGTTCCATCTCTCCCTTCAACAATCTGCATATGTATTCTCTTAATCTTCTTCCTGGTGTTCTGTCATTCCCATTTCCTCCAAGTTCTTTCCCAATGTATAATTGTTCTTTTATAGTGCGCTTAATACCAGAGACCAGTTTCTAAGTGCGAGCCTGGTATTCAAATCTGTGTTGCAATGCGTTTTGCTTCCAAGACAACCGCGTTGCCTCTGAGCTATCCTCGCGGCTATTCGGTTTCTTACTACAGATGTTTCCTCCATTGCTTGCCTAGTCTAGTGCTTGCTCCCATCTCTGGCATGGAGAGGGGGCAGAGGTCACAGTGCCCGACTCAACATCACGCTGCCAAATCTACAAAGAAAATGCAACATGGACACCTCTTCCATGCAGGGTTTGCTTTCTGAGGCACACGTCACTCAGGGAACAATGCTGCACTAGCTGCTCAGAATAGCTAGCACCTGTTGAGGGATTTCAAGCTGTGGGATGTGTCCAAGACGCACTATGGGGATCAACCCACACTTTGAAGAAGGGGTGCTTTACTCATCCTTTGGACACCTGTACTACTAGTTCATTGCCTCCCCCTCCTCCCTTGTGAGAGTTCACTCATGGTGACTTACCCAGAGTGTTAAGATGCATAGAAAAACCATGCACTCATAAGAGGTGTAACTGGGGCGGGGGCTAATGCACGAGGGAACATAAAACGGAGTGAGTAAGAGAACAGAAAAGACATCTGAATGGGGAGAGACAGAAGGTTGACAGGACGGGGGAGGGACAGGAAGAACAGAGGAAGGAGTGTGAAGAATGTAGAGATAGTGGAGGGAGTGAGCAGCGGAAGCGGAGTGATGACGGAGAATAGAATGCAGTGTACATTTAGATTCTAAAAAAAAGACATTTGTTCTAAGCCAGCCGGTTCCATGTTGTGTAGATTCCATTCTCAGTGATCGGGCTATAGATATGTTTCATTGGAACCATATGCTCCCTCCCACCCACCTGCAATGAGACCTCCCGCTACAGAAGTATATTATTCCATTCACGTGTTGTCCTCATTGGTATGCAATTTCACCCTCCTAGCAAACCAAATGTCACCTGGATCCCAATAGGATATCCCTCAAAGACACCCATGCGTGTCTTCCCCTTCAAGGCGAAACAGATTTGGTGGTATGTATTAGAGAGGGTGAAGGTGGCTTCTTTGCATGGCGCCACCCACTGTCAACCCCTTGGTAAGGTACCAGTTGACCCCATGACCAGGGATAGCGGGAAAGAAGGGGGTCCACCTGTAAAGATGTTTCTTTAAGGGGGGTTTTGCATAAGTATGAAGACCACTGCCCTATTATGAAGCTAAAGGCTTAACTGTTGGGCTCAACTTTAGATGGCCCACACCTCCCATGATTAGCATCTTTGTTAAACTAAATAGCCACAGAATTGGGGTGAAAGGTGCACCAAATGGGCCAACGGAAGGGGAAATATCTATTCAGCCTCCTGGCCTCAAAGGAAAGCGGTCAGGGGCAAAAGTGCAATGTGTTTAATGGTCCATACTCACTATCAACTTTCAAAACTGTTGCTCAGCCCCCCTAAAATTTAGAAGCTGGCTCCACCCCTTGATGAGTGGCAGGATGTTCGGGTGGCTTTCAGGGGGGGCACCATCTTTCTCCGGGAAACACTACAGATCAGGGAAAATGGCGATTGTCGTTACCCCTTTACTAGCACTCCATGCCCACTCGCACAGCAGAAAATACCCTTCTCCCCCGCTACTCTATATAAATATTCCTTTACTTGTGACTGGGAAAAGAATCACTTAACTCAATGAAATAGATTGGCTACACGATAACACTAACAATGCGGGAGAAATCGAATGTCAATAATGCAGGAGGACACATTTGAAAGCACTCACAATTAAGCAAAGCAGCTATTACTCCTCGCTCTTCCTACTTAAAAGTGAGAAAACAGAGCTGCTATTACTGTTACGTTATTCAATTTTAAAAATGTTGTACAAATCCAGGCTCGAATGCAATCGAATGTCTAATTTTAATCATCTCATCTCGCTTTAAAAACATCTGAAATACTGATGCCAAATAAAACTGAAAACCCATGAAGCCAGCATCAATAACAGGCTGGCAGTCCATTAGTGACGAATGTCTGAATGGTTGGGCTCAGGGGTGGGACTGTCTGTGCAGCTCAGACTCAGTACTGTAGCAACAGGAAGGGTATGGGGGCTAGGTCTAGCTAGCTGGGAATGGGTAAGAGCAGTCTGCAGTACTCAGTGACAGCACAGCATGAACACACATCTCGTCAGTGTTTCTCGTTGTCTGCTTTGCACATCCAGTGAGCCACTGGGCCTGTGATGAGGTGTGCCCCAATCCTTCCTGGGCACTTTAAGACCTAACCCAGATCTGCCATACTTGCATCACAGGCACGCTGTAGATGGACATAAGGTGAGATTATTAATGTGCAGGAAATTGCCTTCTGCCTCTGAAATAAAAAATCTGTTGCTTCCTCAAGCAACCAAAAATATAGATTTGGAAGGATAGCTCAGGGCCAACACACTTGATTTTGGAACAAGAGGATGCAGTGCAACGTGGTTCATTTCTTGTTCCAGTGCTTAGAAGCTGAAGGAGGCTGGCATTAAGCAACATATGAAAGACCAAAGAAAATAATAAAATGGGCCTTTTCTTGGGGTGATGTCATGGAGTTGCTGCTGCTGTTTCCATTTTAAAAATTTAAAAACCTGCAATTACTGTGACCTGCAACACATCCTTCCCCTCTACCGCCCATCTAACAAATAAACTGTGGGTTACTTACCAAATAAGCAAAACAAAGTTGACGGCTAGAAGGTTTCAAATAATTCAGAACCACTGGCAGAGCCCTGGGTTTGAGGTGTGTGCTTGTGGCTCAATGCTACGGAGGTTGGTACTGGAGACTTAGGATGTTGTACTAGTGACTTACAGATATTGGGAGAAAGCGTTTTGAGACGTAATGTTTTGTAAGAGAGTAGAAATGCCTTGAATGCAGATGTGTTGGAGGCTACTGGAGACTTAAGTTGCTAGTTTGCTTGAGGAGGGTGGTGTTGGAGAATGCTAGAGACTTATGTCGCTGGAGGGTGGCACTCTGTAAACATTAAGGTGTTTGAGCAAGGCATTGGAGGTGTAAGATGTTGGAGGGCGGGAGTGGGTGCCAGAAATTTAAAGCTGTTCATGAAGGGCCGTTATCAACTCGCAGTGGATTGTGGGGTGCCCGACATTTAAAGCTGTTGATAGGGGCCCGTTGTCAACTCGCAGTGGATGGTGGAGTGCCTGTGGTGAAAATACCTGGGAGATATTCAGGCTCGGGGTGACTGGCGGGAGTGGGTTGCTGTGCAATGGTTCAATGTGCACTATTGACAAGAAAATCCCTGTGCATATTGTCCAAGTGTAAAAGCATAAAGTAGTATGCCCTCCGATTGTCTTCTGGTTGGATTTGTCTTGGTCAGGTGCTGTTTCCAGTCTGTGGCCAGACAATTGGCAGACACTGGATGTCTGTGCTTTGTGTTTTAGGACGAAATGCTTTGTCTGTTTATAGTTTAGCCCAATTACAATAATGTACAATAGTCCAGTTTCTTGTGTTGGACGTCTGCTTACATTCACAGAAATTTGGTAACATGGGCCTATACACACTGATATTAACGCTACATATGGTGATCCATTCATATATGAAATGTATATCATATTACAGTGATAACCATATTTTTCTTCTTAGTGCACTGAGGAACAATGCTTTGTGATGCCACTTTCTGTTTTGTCAAGGGATTTAAGGTTGTGTGCCATCAGTTCCTGTGATGTCACTTGGGGGCAGTTTCTCCTCTTCTTGGCTTAAGTAACCTCTGCGCCCCCAAATAAAGTCCTGGTCATGTCCCTCTTCTTCATCCTTGGAATTCCTAGGAGGTCTGGCAGGCATCCCTCTCTTCACCCTCCTTACACTTCCCTAATGGTAATGACCAAACCTACACCCTCCCCTTCTCTTCCTATTACTTACCCCTTAGGATGCCCCAATGGGCCTCCCAAGGACAGGTAGATTTGTGGGGCAGACCTCACATAATCCAAGACTCTGTGTGTGACCAGTCTTGTCCTCTGAGACACTGGCTGGTCCCTTCCAGCAGAAGACCTCCATGGTCATCTTTATTCCACTACTATCCCTCTCTGGCAACGCCTTCCACTGCATCCGCAAACTAAGGAGAATCGCTGCCCCTTAATAGGGTGGAGCAGGAAGGAATAAAGCTGCTCAGGTCTGAAGGGAGCTTGTTCATCCCATGCTGATGATTATTAATACTAAGTGTGCGTATAACACTTCATGGGTCAAACTGGCTGTTTATTTGCCTTGCAAACTGTTCAAACTGGTTTGGTCGCTCTCATCTGCCCCTCCTTCCAATCCTGTTCTGCCGTCCCAAGAGTTATTTTTTCAAGATGGGATCATGGCCATTCGTCTTAAGATTTCTGATCTATCCTCACCTTCCACCTGTCCAGCCCCCTTTATACTTTCTTCTGTTCCTGCTCTGGTTTGGGATACATTTCTCAGTTTTGTGGCCTCTGATATTATCTTTGCTGCCAAGAGTCTGAAATCAGCATCTCCTGCTGACTCTATCCCCCTTGCCATTCTTAAGGAGGTTCTCCGCTCTATTTCACTTTCTGTGACCTTGGCTGTCAACACTTCCTTTACTTGCAGCCAGGTCCTGTCTATTCTTAAGCACTCTCTGGTTATTCCTCTGCTCCAAAAAAAATCACATTTTGATCCTCGGCTTCTCTTTAACTTTTGTCCTATTTCTTTACTCTCCTTTCCTATGAAACCTCTGGAGTCTTTGGCTACCCCTCTTCTGCATTCTTTTCTTCAGGACTCTGGATTCCTCCACCCTTTTCAGTCTGGTTTTCGGCCCAGTTGTGGTACTGTCGGTTTTTGTCTGTCGTGGATGACCTGGCCCAGATCATCTATCTGGGTGGTGTCGGTGCACTGATATTATTAGATCTTTCAGCCGCATTTAACACAGTCGACCATACCTTCCTGGTTGGCAGGCTTGCCTCAGCTGGCATTCTGAGCTCAGTCCTCGACTGGTTCCGTTCTTTTCTTTCTGACTGTTTGCAATCAATCTTTCCCCCTCCTTTTACATCAACTGCTATATCTATCACTTGTGGTGTACCTTAGGGCTCTTCTCTCTGCTCTTTGATGTGTATACAGCCTTTAGTTAAACAGATTCACTCTTTTGGGTTACAGTGTTTCTTAATCGGATGACACCCAGATCCTGGTGTGGATTGATCTATCCCTTCCCTCTACTCCTTATGTCTGCCATTCATGTTTGCTGGCTATTCACACTTGGATGTCCAGCAACTGGCAGCAAAATGGAGGTGCCTTTGATAGGGTTTATTCCAGTGCTATTCTTATGCTGACAACACCCAGATCTTGGTCCGTTTGGATTTTGACCAGGAGGCGGTGTGGTCACGCTTATGTGAGAGTGCCTGGTGGCTGTGAGGGACTGGATAAATACCAACTAGCTTAAGCTTAACAGGGACAAGACAGAGAGTCTGGTGATGGGTTTCTCCCTGGATCCTACACTCTGGAATTCTTGTTCCTGGCCATCTGCTCTGGATGATCTACCAATTCAAGTGACGGTGATTAACAATCTGGGAGTCCATCTGTCTGCCTCGCTTTCAATGACCCCTCAGGTGAGTGCAGTCTGTAAAACGGGCCACTTTTTTCTTAAAGTTCTCCGTAAGGTGCTGCCATTTCCACCATTCGTTCTGTGTCCCTTGGTGGTCACTTCGGCACTGAGCAGCCACATTGATTAATGTAATTCTTTGTTCCTGGCTCAACCTGTTGGGCTCATACATCGGTTAAAGCTTTTACAGAATCTGGCTGCTCGGGTGGCTACCTCCACTCCATATAGCTCTCCTATTGGTCCTGTGCATTGAGCTCTCCACTGGTTCCCTGTGGCCAAAAGGATTACGTTTAAATCCTTGTGTTTGGTCCACCGGGCATATTATCGCAAGGCGGCTGACTATCTGCAAGATACATTTCACCCTTACATCCCATGGTGGGCTCTCTGCTCTGGCAATGCTTGTTTAGGTGTCATTCCCAGTTATCGCCTATCTAGGGTAGGCGGACGTGCTTTCTCAATTTCTGCAGGTAAATTATGGGTTGATCTGCCTGTCACTCTTCGGTGTATTGAGAACCATCTTCAGTTTCGACGTTCCCTACAAACACTGTTATTTTAGGTCACAGTTCGCATTGTCTGCTCTGTATGTCCTACTGCCAAGATGCCCTTTCGGTGAATGTGCGTGGTATATGATTTTGTAATATAAAAAGCTGCGCTGTGGTTGCCACTCTTTGGTTTGCTGATTGTTGGCCATTTGAGCTGCGTCCTTTGATTACCCCTAGCCTGGTTGTACAGGACTTGGGGTGAAGCTTTCTGCATCACTTTCAATGGAGGCGCAGGTGAGTGCAGTTTGCCAGGCCGTGCATTCCAAACTTTGGACTCTATGCCAGGTTTTACTATACTTGCCTCTCCACCTTTGGTAGTCTCAGCCTTGACTTCTGGCTCGCTAGACTACTATAACGCATTATGGGCCCAATTCATGTAACTTTCTGTGCAGTAAATAGACTTTGCGTGCCAAACCGTGTTAGAAATTCCATTTGTCGATTCATCGAATCAACTACGTAGGACATTTCGTACTCTGCAGGGACTTTGCACAAACTCCGCATATCTCTGCGAGTGGCCGAGTGCCTTGTGCGAGAGACCTTGAAAAGTGTCAGCATAGACTGGAGTATGGGGTGGAATTTGAAAAATGGGGAAGAACAAGGGAAAATGTGGGCGTTCTGAGGGGTGGCCCGCGCAATGCGATCGAACACCCACGACTGCGTGCAACCAGTTTTGCATGGATCTGACCTGTGCAACCTCACATTGGGGAAATGACCACGCAAAGCTTTCGATGTAACCGCCACCCGAAGGCAGGCGTACAGAAACTTGTGCATAGGAATGACAGCGCAGAGATAAGATTGCATGTTGGATTTAGGGGTGCATGCATGCAGTCGGGATTCCAATAGCAGTTAGGGGAGGAGCGTGTAAGCAGTGTAGTGGGGTGCAAGAATGGTTTAGGGGTTTGTACGCACATTTTCCATAGTTTTACCAGAGTTACAGTAACTTGTATGCATGTTGTCTGGGTGCCGGTAATAGTTACAGGGGACCCTGCGCAGTGTTCCCGAGGAGCAGACCTGGTTGCAGGAGACCCCACACACTGTTTCAAGTGTCATGTGTTTGCGTCAGAGGAGCATGCAGCACTAGCTGCATCTGGCTCTATTTGCTTTGCGTGAGGATGTGTCGGGGGCGTTCCGTCCGTGGCTTGCGTGAACGGTCACTTTGCACGAACAATTCCATGAATACAGAATAAGTTCTGCGCGGAGGTTCGCACAGAGGTGGCCTCTGCGCGTGACTTTGGGGGATCTCTATACACTTTTCCAGGAATCGGGCCCAATATCTGGCACAACCTGCATATCTTCAACGCCTGCAGATTCTGCCGAATGATGCCGCAGCCATGGTAGCCCTGGGGGACTCCCGATTTGCCTCGGCTACACTTCTTCTAGCCTCACTTCACCGGATTCCAGTAGCCAAGCAGGTAAACTTTAAGGCCCTATGTATTATTCATCAGACTTTTTATAACTCCGGGCATGAGTACTTGCAGGCAAAACTCTGCCCATATGTCCCTACATGCTGTCTTTGCTCTTCGGTGGTTGGCTGTGTATCTGTCCCTTGCTATAAGCAGTTCCGTATTGGTGGGCACTCCTTTTCCGTTGCTGGTGGAAGACTCTGGAATGCTCTGCCTCTGTCGCTGTGGGAGAGGCAGGATACTGTCTTTCCGTCGTGCTCTCAAATCTTTTCTCTTTTAGTTTTCCTTTTCTTTATCCTGGCTGGTCTTCACAGCGCCAAGGGGCCCTGGCTGATGTATGCTGCGCTTAAGAAATGTTTTAACATAACAGCGCATGCGTAGTGGATTTCTTTTTTTTCAGTACTTTTCACATTTATGACAGATTATAATTAACATTTGCTTGAGCAGATGTTCCTGGGATGTCATTTTACTCTGGTCTGTGCTTCCCCGCTTCCATGTGTGGGGACCAGCGCACGTCGGCGCAGCAGAAACACATTTTTTTGATGATCTCTGCTTTCTTCCAGTGCCATTTTTTAAAATGAACTTTTCTGCATCAACATACCAGTATGATGAGGTACCTCATTGAGCTTTGGACCATATTTTTAGTGGACAGATTTTTATGAAAGGGCTTTAACATAGGAATCTTGACAATTTGGACATCAGAGCATCCATCTTTTGGATAATTACTGCCATCATTTATTACAAGGGTGCAAACTGCTGCAAGGGAATCATGTGACGGAAGCAAATAAAATGATGGCTCCAGGTGACCCTAAGCAAATGACAGAAGTGTTTACTACGGGAGACACTGTTTCCTGTGTCTCTGGCGCATAAGACACAATCAATGCTTCCTCGCCAGCCGACCGGCAGAAATGGCACACCTCTCTTATATGCCAGTTCCCGATGGTTGGTTACCATTACTTGTGCCAGAGGTGTGCCGCTTATGGAGAGAAACCAAAATTAGATGCATAAAAGGCACAATACCTGTCATAGAACAAGTGGGGTAATTATGTGCAATGCACCACCTCCAAAATTGGGGCCACGGTAGCCATAATTGTTGGGCAACAACATTTCGGTGAGTTGTGCTGAAGAAATGATATGTGCATCACCTAAAGTTAATATAACCTCGGATGGCGCTAAGGAGACGGAGGACGGAGTGCGGATCCCGACACAAAGTGCCAGTTGTAGGGTAATGGTTGTTGTTGTTAATTAAGTGTTGGAAATTAATAAAGAGTTTAAGAAAAAAAAGTTAATATAACATCTGAATTCTAATTTAGAACGAGAGATTTTTTTCTGGCAAGGGGAATTCTAACCTTTGAGTAAAAGTTCGAATTTGACATTATTTCACTGTTTCCAGTCCATTATAGAATGATCATTTTATTTCTGAACATATACTTACTTTAGGCTTCAAGGTCTGCCTATAATTTCAGTTCTAGTCCATTTAATCCCTCTAAAGACGAATAAAGCAATACAGAATGTTATAACATTTGAGAACGTAAGTCCCAGTTTAATGAAAGACCAATGCACACATGATACTTTTTTATTTAAACGGCACCAGGAAAGTGACCCACAATTCCCAAGAACGACAGGGAACTAGCGACCAATACACAAACTGTAGTTGATCAATTGAAGTGGTGTCTGGGGTCAACTGATGAATCCTTGACTAACTTGAATGAAGCTTTGCAAAGGTGATCGCCAACAAATCTGAGCCTCACAGCAAAACAATGTGCGTGCTCCAGCTTCAATGAGCAGAATAAAAAGATGGATCCTGGATCTGGGACTAATGAATGACCATCAGTAGTCGGTGCTGGTATAATAGTCACTTCTGTGACCTTTTATGAGCAACAGGGTTGCCTGTCGCAAAAGTTTGGACTATCTATTTTATGGGTCAGAACTGGTCAGGGCACATTCTCATAGTTTTAATATTATCCAAAATGGTGATATTATTGTGTGGCAGGTGTTTGTCAACTTAAAAATGTCTTGCGTACAAGCATGTTGGAATGTTCGAGCACACTTAGGTGTAGTTGCTTGGTCTTTCAAATACCCTCCTGCAAAGATTCAAATGAGAAGCAGAATTAGGAGAGGTCCACTTGCCAAGGAGAACAGGAAACATACCCAATGGGGCTGGACATCATTGGAAATGTCCAAGACTGCTTCTCCAGGGTGTACTCTGAAGAAAGGCCTCTGTTAATGCTTCCAGGCCAGGTTTGGACCTTTAATAGATCTTTTAAATGGTCTGCTGCAAGCAAATGCTCCAGCTCTTGATCTATTTAACTGAAATACTCTTAATTACATTTTACAGTCACTAAAATCTTTTAAGAATTTTGCAGTCTGTGTAAATTTGCTATTTAAAAGGTGAAGCAACTCGGGAGTGTAATGTGATGATCATGGCAGCCGTGCCAAAATATTTTTCCTGGTACACAAATGGTTTTGACATGGTGTGGACAAGGTCATTTATATGTGCACTGTGCAAATGTCTATCTAGAGGTGGCCCGGGAGCAACACCCCGTCCTTTACAGAACCCACTGCCACTTGGGCACCTAGACAAAGTTGTAAAGAGATGAAATGTTTGATAGACTCCTCCAGTTAAGGAGAAATCGCAAGAGCCTATTTAATCCAAGTGCCTAGCATCTGATTCTAAATTTAGATCCAAGAAGGTAACGAAAATGACTCTAAAGTTCCACACCGCCCAACCACCTGTGCACCTCGATTGTGCTGCTTCTTTGAGAGGAAGTGCATCTTTGTAACCTCTGCAAGATCCTGTAGTGAAAAGGACCCATACAAGTGGCATGTTTAGGACAGCCCCAACACCATCCATGATCTTGCCAGTGAATGCCAGTTCCTTTTATTAAAATTATTTTTATTTTAATCCCTTCCCTTGTGCTAATGGGATCTCTAGATTTGCCTTTTGTGTATCTATCAGAGTGGAGTACATTGACTAAGGGTGTCATTACGAGTGTGCGGGTCTATAATTGTTACCGGCACCTTTTCTGGACCGGCTCACTCCGTGTCTGCCGGCAGGGGCTGTGAACTACCGGCAGACTTGGCTTTCAGTTCAGGCCCTTACGGCAGACAAATCACTGAAGCACGGGCCCCGTTATCAATGGTGCCAGTGCTTCAGTGTTCCCATTCCATGGAGTCATATCGGACTCCATGAGAATGGGAACTAACCGTTCCGCTGCCCGTAATATCCTGGTATTACTGGGCTATCGGGTGACGGAAACAGTAAGCCGAAGTTGCCAGTAGCCTACCGGTAACCTTGTAACGAGGGCCTGAGAATGTTTCTTCATATATAAACAAATCTAGATCTATACAAATAACTGTATATAAACGATAGAAGAAGTGGTGCTGTTACATGCAAATAAGGCAGACATGTGTGCTAAGAAAGATATGCCAGAGAGATGTGATTCGATTTGGAATGCTTCCAATGAACTGTGCACCTAATTAGTCTGCTTGTTCCACAATATTCGTTGGATCCTTTCTCCCCCACCTCATGTTCTATCCATGTTATGCCTTCTTTAATAGTTGGACCTAAGGTGGTTGTTTATGGGTTGGAATCCCAAACTGTTGGGCGACTCCACGGGCCCGTAGGCTGGGTATGAGATTACAAACGTTCTACCCTAGCTGGGGCACCTTGTTGTCTAGTGTACTTGTTATGTGACGTTATTCTGGCCCAATAAAGAGATTTTACAAAACGAAAACCAGGCAACATGATAATTGTGTTCTTTGCTGCAGTCCTAGCTACCCTCTCTTTGATGGCCACCAGTGTATGGCATTGGGATAATTTATTTTCACTGATCACTTCAAAGACCTTCGTATATTACATTATAGTATAGTATAGTATGCCGTATGGTCAATATATGATTTTAACAGTGTGTGCCATCCACTGGCTGCTTGCTGGGGTGTCTTGTCTCGTTTGTGTACACGTCATTTATTTGTATTTGATTATTATATATCTTGTTGTGTTACTATGATATCAATGTGCATTTGACTTCTCAAACAGTGCTATCTTCTTAGATTGCAAGGTTTTCTCTGCAGAGTTTTTTTGCTGAATATTTTGGGTAATGTTTTTAGTTTTTATTTGGTGGGGTGGTTGCCCCCCCAAAACACCCTTCCCTATTATCTAGTCCCTATTTCCCACACACGCCTCTTACCCCTTACAATCACCTTACCACGCCCATATTTTTCAATTCGTTTTTTCAGCTGAAATACTTTGGCAAAAATCTCCAAGAAAAAAAGCCTGGCAATTCAAATGAATGTTGATTAAAAAAAAAAAAAGACATCTGAAAGAGAGCCACAATCCTCCCCTTGCACAGATCGCTCCTCTGAGCTGTAAGAAATCCTGCTGAATAAAGTCACATAATTCAAAATATATTCTGAAATCCCCAAAACCAAGAGGTGTGGATTTCAGTCCAGTGGTAGTGGGTAAAGCAGACCCCACCTTTACCAGTCGGGATAGACCAGTCTAGAATAATCGATTAACGAATGAATTTAAGGGGTTAGTACGCTGCCTGAGCTAGACCGCATGGAGGGGACACTAGCTCGACATGGCTTTCAGCTGTAGAAATGGCCCCGCTCACTGCCAGGAAGCTCTGCAGACCGGTTAAGTGAACAGTTATCTGGTTAAGATCGAAACTGATCCTTGTAACTCCCCCGCTAGCACGTGCACTTGAGTTCATTATGCTTAAAGAATAGTATATCAGAAGCCTTAATATACTTCAATTTCTAACTTTAAAAGAATGGATGAGTCCACCATCGATCGGGGCACTTTAGCTGTCATTACCTTGCTTGCCAAATTTTCATGACCTTTGCTGTGCCAATACCAAAAAGCAAAATACGATGGTCACTTGTCAAAGTTATTGTAAAGGTTTTTGTTATTAGATTCTTCAGTTACGATATGCGTGGGAAACTGAAACCAATTTTTTACATTCCAGATGTTTTGAGCTATAACTGCCATGAGCCCTAGCCAGCATCATCAATAGTGAAGGATCATGGGCCTCATAGACCAAAACATTGTGAGAGTCACAAGTTATAGAGCCTGGATATATGCAGATAATTCTGCTCATGGCTGACAACTCTCTTGCAGATACTGAAGTTGTAGGTCCAACACAAAGTCTACAGATGACTGAGGATCATCTTTCTGCAAAAAGGTGGAAGTCTTAAATGGGTCGGTGTGAAACAAAGACTCTGCAACATTAGCCCACACCAGCCTGGAATGGGAAGAAATGGCCTTAGACTCTGAGGTGTGCTGGGTCTACATGTATTCCCCTGCCAAGCACTGGACATCTCTATCTGACCCAATCTCGAGATCCATAGACGATGTTGACAAATAATTTACAGGTCTTGCAGGAGAAACATTGGAATGCTCCACCAATCTGCCTATTAAGTTACATTTCTCTGTCATAGGTTCTTATAAGTGTTGATGAACATGGTCCTGCTGCAAGAACCCACACAATTAAGGCTAGTTCCATGTGGACGAGAACACAGGGTTTCACAAGTCACAGTAATGACTGCGGAATGTGGCATGCTTTGTTTTCTTCCTCGCTTTCTTGCCTTGTTACATCTTCCAGAGCATCCTCATGCCTTAGCTGGGTTGTCTTTGATCATGGAAGGGACTTGCACATCCCACATAGTCCCATTTACCCTTTGGGATCTCACACTAGTACCGTGAGCAGGGAAATTCAGAACTGAATGATGCGGTATTGCATGAGCCATGAAATGTCTACACATTCAGGGTCGCACTGGGCCAAACAGTTGTCTCTGGCACCAATGAAAAAGTGGCCCACAGTTGCAAATGGCCATTCATTCCTTTTGTGACAGACTGTTTGAATAGTACCCAAGGGGGAGTTTTTTGATAAAATGTAATGCAAATTGTGCAATTTATTTTGAAAATCAATTTTTATTAGCATTTTAGTCATAACAACACCAAACAGTATTGATACATTCCTTAACACCCCATCTTTGATAACCCCTTCATACCCCCCCCCTATGCTGTGCATTCACAATCGTAGCTTAACTCCTTAAATTGGACTTTTTAATGAAACTTCCATTTTAAGGCTGGGTTCTATCCAAAAGGCACACCTGAACACAAGGGTTGTAAGTCTCTCCCTCAGTCCACAACTTGGGTTGTCTATCCACTGGTACCATCTCCCAGCAATGAGATCTCCCTCCCCCATCCCTGCCTCCCATCTGTTCCTCAGCCCCTCCAATCTGGCCGCCCATATTTCTCAAAAAAGGGAATCCAGACACCCTCAATGTTAACCCTGGATTCCGCCAGAAGGTTAGTGAGGTACTCATGTCGTAGATGGCGTGGATCTTGGGCACCCATTCGTTCTCCACAGGCATACGCAGGCTTTTCCACAATTGGGCCAGGCAGCACCTTGCAGCAACCAACATGGTGTGGATCCTCCCTGTTCTACTTCACATTCCTCCCCCACACTTACCCCAAAGAGGACGAGCCATGGGGAGAGGTCCCTTAGAATCCCATCCAGCCCCTTGAACCAGGAGAGGACCAGAATATCTATTCAGCAACAATGGTCAAAACTACTAGCCGCATAGTGAAGTAACTCATCAAAGTAGCCCACATTGGCCAAGAAAGTGGCCCACTTTGGCCCCAAAAAATGGACCACACCAGCATTTTGTGTTTTTGGTTCAGCCATGGGCCTAATGCCCTATATGCCAGTCCAAGCCTGCACACATCTACCCAAGAACCTCGGAGACCGACATGGCACAATGACAACACATAATGCAACAAAGCTCTACAGCACATTCTGCAAAATCACTTCTGAAAACACATCCTTCCACTTCCAAACAAATCACTTCCAGAGGCCAAGCCATTCATGGCTGAATCCCTTCAGACATGGTTACTAACCACAGATTGAGAAAGGCATGTACTCAACAAGGAGCTTCGAAAACCCCTGATAATCTGCCTGAGGTCTTGTACGGAAGTGTGAAACTAACACATATTAGAAAGCTTAACTGCAACCTGCAAAATGATGACCTGCTGCAACCCCGGCTCTTGAGCTAAAACCTGGACAAAACAGTGGGACAAACGGGGCCTATGCTCTAAGCTGCAGGTGGGCTGCCCCATCCTTGCCACAAATGGCATCACATACTGTCATAGGAGTTAAAAAAAAAGGTACCCTTCCCTGAGCCTAAATACACATGAGACAGTTACCAAATGAATTACACTGTTTAAAAAAAAAAAAAATTTTAAGACTTGCTTAACTAAAAGAAGCAAATCAAACCTGTAAGAAAACCAAGGCTGTAAGGTTATTGTTTAGACTTTAAGCTTCCTCCAATATTTCTCCTTATCTGATTCAATTGCATTGGCTGCTTATTGAATTAAGATTTGAGTATGTTTTGTTTGGTATTTAAATGTGCCCATGCGTTGGGCCCTGGCTATTTGTGTCCTGTAGTCTCCTCTCATCCACAAAGGGTTCTCTGTTCAGCGTCTGTTTCTTTTTTCTGTTCCCTGTGCTCCATGTGTGTCTTCTCGTGTTCCTGCAACTCTTTGCTCCTAGACTCTGGAACTCCCGTCCTCGTGATATTCGTTCTTGGTCTAATTTGGCACTCTTAACAAAATGGCTTCCCACAAGATGTAATTTACTGTTATTGTACTGTTTTAATTTATGTACAGCGCTTTGGAAAAAAGGTGCTACATAAATACTGTAAGAAATAAATAAACCTGCTCTAAAAATACTGTGGCTAAAACACGGTTAGTGTGGCGTTGCCCCGTAAGGGCTGCGCACGCGGCGGCGTGACGTTGCACGTCGCCGCGTGCGGCTTAAATAAACGGGGCGTTCCCAGAAGCGACAGAGCGACCGGGGAGCCCGAACCTGACGGACATGTGAGTGTGAGCTTTGTTGGGTGGGGGCTCACGGGCACGCCTGGGGGGCAAAGGACAGACCCCCAACAGTGGCAACGAGTGATGTCGGATGCCTGGGCCCGGCGGTGAAAGGCGTCCGGAATTTTTTTCAAACGATCGGAACGTTCACAGACGTTTCGTTTCATGCCGTGGCTGGCGTCCATTTTGCATACGAGGCCGCGGAACTTCTCGGAGCTCCGGTTCGGACCGAGAAGGTGATCCGGGTCTAATTTTTGGATTTTGTGGTTGCTGAGTGCATGACCTGCACGCCCATACCCAATTTGTGTGTTTTCATCAGATTTTGGGACTGTTACGTCGAGTGTAAGCCAAGATAAGGACTAATATGGTAGGGCCTGCTTAGTCCAGTCCATCCACGTGGCTCAATTTTTGGGACTTCTATACGGCAGTGCTTTGCTGCAAGGTGGCAACAAGGCACTTCCTCGCCCCCTTCATCATCAGGACACTCTTTTTGATCCTCTTCATCATCACGAGGTGGTGGCCGTTTTGGAAGTTCTTCGTGTGTTTGCACCAGGCTGTGTGTGGCACGGGGGTGCATCCTTCTGCATGGTGATGGTGGGAATCTGAGTTGCGGCCCCAGGTCTGGTAGTGGGGTGCCTGTACGCTCAGTCCCATGTCCGACAGCGACCAGGACGGTGACACCGCGGATCCTGGGGAAGAATCTCAGGACGAAGGTCAGGCGGCCCAGCCTGCAGCTCTGCAACCGCTGCCACCGGGGAATCAGGGGCCTGCACCACAGGCACCACTAGGGGCACAGCCTGTCGCTCCACAAGGGCCCCCCATTATGGCTCAAGCTAGAGCCCAGGCGGCCCTGCAACCAATACCAGAATTCGATCCTACGGGCCCCCCGTCCAGTCTGGGGCCCCGATGGAAGAGGTGGGTGGCCCGCCTGGACATGTACCTCAGGGCTGCTCGAGCGGATGACAATGACAGCATGGTAGCCACCATGCTGTACTCGGCGGGAGCCGCGGTTCAGGAGATCTTTGAGTCGCTGACTCCGGTGGACCAGACCTATGGTGAGGCGAAAGCGGCTCTCCTCGCACACTTCCTTCCACTTGCCAACGTGGACTTTGAGAGATTCGTGATGCTGTCGGCCAGGCAGAAGGATGATGAGACCCTGGACACGTTTTACGGCCGCCTATGCCGCCTTTCCCAAGGGTGCGCGTGGGGGGGACGCGGAGGACATGATACGGACAATGCTGATCCAAGCATGCTCCTCCGGCAAACTGAGGAGACAGGTCCTCAGAGAGCCGGGAATCACTCTGCCCCATATACTAGAACTGGGTCGATGTCACGAAGTGGCTGAGGCACGGGCAAACAAGATGGAAGCGGGTTCACGCTCGATCAAGGCCGAAGAGGTGTGCGCTGTGTGGCGGGGCGGCAGAGGAACAAGAAGGCCTGGTGGAGCCCCCCGAGACAGGGCAGGAAGATCGGGGGAGTCATGTCAGAAATGTGGCTATGACCTCCCCCACCCCACAGAGTGCCCAGCCGCAGGAAGAACATGTGGCCGATGTGGACTGCCGGATCACTTCTCGAGAGTGTGTAAGTCGGCTCTACCTGTCATGGTACCCAGAGGTCCTGCCCGAATCTGGACTCCGCGCCAAACCCGGCCATCCAACGTGGCCCAGGTGGATCAAGCGGAAGAGGAGGCTCAGGCAGAGGAGGCTGAAGTAGAGGAGGAGGAAAACATCTTCTTCTCAAGCATGGGGATCCTGAAAGGCAAAAGCAGGAGACAGCCAAGGTGCGTGGTGGAGGTGAACCGCTCGCCTGTTCCCGTGCTGGTGGACACAGGGGCATCGGTCAATGTTATAGCGAGGGGACATTATGACGCTCTTGACCCATTACCGAACCTGGCTGTGCCAAGAGCTTGCATCTTCGCCTTCGGTGGACTCGAGCCCATACCGCTGGACGGAGCGTTCGTGGCGAAGGTGGAGCATGAAGGCTCGAAGATCAGAGCCCGGTTCTATGTGACCCCCATAAGCAACAACACCCTGCTGAGCTGTGCGGCTGCGGAGGCACTCGGGATAGTGAGTTTTGCCTACTCAGTATACCTGGAAGATATCAACGATCTACTGGACAAGTACGCAGCCCTGTTCAACGGCATTGGGAGAATGACCGGTGATCCAGTCCGGCTACACATTGACGACTCAGTACAACCAATTGCCCTGAAACACCGGAGAGTTCCTTTTCATCTGAGGGAGCAAGTCGACAAAGAACTGGACAACCTGGTGGCCTTGGACATCATCGAGAAAGTGGAAGGCCCAACACCATGGGTGTCCCCCATTGTCGTGGCCAGGAAACCAAAGCAGCCGGACTCCGTTCGCATCTGTGTGGATATGAGGCTACCCAACAAGGCCATAAAAAGGGAGCGACACCTGACCCCGACCATCGATGACCTAATTGCTGAGGTACAGGGGGCCAGATTCTTCTCCAAACTCGACCTCAGAGCAGGGTACCATCAAGTTGTCCTCCAT
The DNA here is from genome assembly GCF_040938575.1 of Ambystoma mexicanum. Classification (NCBI taxonomy): domain Eukaryota; kingdom Metazoa; phylum Chordata; class Amphibia; order Caudata; family Ambystomatidae; genus Ambystoma; species Ambystoma mexicanum. The sequence continues at coordinate 511,067,249 of NC_090938.1, read as the reverse complement.
CCGGAGTCCCGGTACATTACTACATTCACCACCCACCGGGGACTCTACAGGTACAAGAGGTTGAGCTTTGGGGTATCGTCGGCTGCCGAAGTGTTTCAGAACATTATCCGGGGTGCACTTGCTGATCTTGAAGGGGTACTCAACATCAGTGATGACATTTAGGTGTTTGCCAACACGGAGGTGATCCACCTGAAGCGCCTGGCCAAGACCTTCGAGAGACTACAGTCATTGGGCCTCACCCTCCATAGGGACAGGTGCGAATTCCTGCGCCCATCAATAGAATTCTTTGGGTTCGTGTTCAAGGAGGGAGGGGTGTCACCCGACCCGCGGAAGGTTCAGGACATAAAGAGTGCACAGCCCCCGGAATCCGTGTCGGAAGTGAGAAGTTTTCTGGGCATGGTGACCTACTGTGGTCGGTTCATCCAAAACCTGGCCTCGAGGTCTGAGCCTATCAGAGCTCTTACCAAGAAAGAGACTGCCTGGCACTGGGGCCCACTGGAACACTCGGCGTTCGAGGACATCAAGAGCGCCCTAACAACGGAAGACACCATGGCGTTCTTCGACCCGGCGCTACCCTCGGAGATCGTGGTCGACGCCAGTCCATTTGGCCTGGGGGCGGTCCTGACCCAGGTGGACCGGGATGGAAACCTCCGGCCCGTAGCATACGCCAGCAAGGCACTCTCGGAAACGGAGCAGCGGTACTCCCAGATTGAGAGGCCCTCCCAGATTGAGAGGCCCTGGCGGTCTTGTGGGGATGCCGACATTTTCGCCTCTATGTGCTGGGGCGCCCGGTGACTGTGGTGACTGATCATAAACCCCTGCTCCCGATTCTGGCGGGCTCGTCATCAAAGCCCCCGGCCAGAATTGAGAGATGGATGCTCGCATTGCTTGAGTACGGGGTCACGCTGGTATACCGGCTAGGTGCCAACAATGCAGCGGACTTCCTTTCCCGTCATCCCGGAGTGCGTGGGGGAGTGGCGGGAGACACCTGCGCAGAAGAAGCGGACGACCATGTCCGGATGGTGGTGGAGGGAGCAACACCAAATGCACTGCCCCTGTCGGAGCTGGAGGTTGCGGCGGCCGAGGATGGGTGCTTCCAGATACTGAAGCAGTCGATGCAGAGCGGTTCCTGGAAGCTCGTCTTGGAAGCTCTCGCAGGGCGGACCCATGAGGCGAAGACCGCCCTTGAACAGCTGTGGAAGGTGAAAGATGAGCTGTCTTTCTCGGAGTCGGGGCTCCTGCTCCGGGGGGATCGCATAGTGGTCCCCCACTCCAAAGTGGGTGAGGTGATCGCTTTGGCCCATCACGGACATCAGGGTGCTGCCAAGATGAAGGCGAGGCTGCGGATAAAGGTTTGGATCCCGGAGCTGGAGAAAAGGGTCGATGACTTTGTGGCAGCCTGTGTATGGTGCCAGGCAGCCTCCCCGGTGCAGAGGGAACCAGCTATCGAAGCAATGCCTCGAGGGACCAGGCCCTGGGAGGTCGTGCATGCAGACTTTGGGTCCACGTCCGTGGGCACCCATTTTCTGGCCATAGTTGATGAGTACTCCCGGTACCCCGAAGTGGAGTTTGTGGAATCGGTGGCATTCGAGCATGTGGTAGTCGGCGTGGAAAAGATCTTTGCAGCCCACGGATTTCCCCTGACGCTGTGCTCGGACAATGGGTCGCCATTTCAAAGCGAACGCTTCTCAGAGTTCCTGGCCAGCTGTGGAGTTCAACATCGAAAGATATCCCCGCTGTGGCCTCGGGCTAACGGCGATGCAGAAAGGCTGATGCGAACACTAAACAAGACATTTCGGATTGCGCAAGGACAAGGCCAGCCCCTCCAACGGGCATTGTATCAATTCCTGAGAGTGTATCGCACCACCCCAAATGCCTCCACTGGTGTCGCCCCGGCGGAAGTGCTGTTCCGGCGATGCCCCCGGGGTCTACTGCCGGAGGTACAGGAGAGAGAACCCGGGATTATCAACGACCAGCAGGTTGAGGCCGACCGACTGGCCAGGATCAGCCAAGAGAACGTGCGCCGGGGCCTGCGGCCCCAGCGGCTGGAACCCGGGGATGAGGTGCTCATCCGGAACCGCCATCCTCACGGGAAGTTGTCCCAACCTTATGAACCAGCGCCCCTGGATATGGTCGCCGTGAAGGGGTCAATGGTGACGGCCTCCGATGGGCGAACGGCTGTCACCCGTAACATCAGCTTCTTCAAGAAGCTGGGGGACTCGAGAACTGAACCCCCTCTGGACCCTGGTGTCGCCGAGATCCCTGAGGAAGATGGGCCCCCTCTCGGTGTCCCGGCCTCTCCGAGTCGGGGGGCTACTGTTGATGGTGCCGGAGGTACCCCCAGAGGACTGGGCGAGGGAAACCCGCTTACCTCAGTGAGTATGTGGTGGGACAGTTGGAGAGCCGTCCGGGGTGATGGTGGCTGACATTAAAGGGGCCTGGGTCCAGGATGGGCAAGTTGTTTGTTGTGTGATATGTTGTGTTTAACTAATAACGTAATTGTGTGTCCTCCTGAAAAAGGAGGAGTGTGGCGTTGCCCCGTAAGAGCTGCGCACGCGGCGGCGTGACGTTGCACGTCGCCGCGTGCGGCTTAAATAAACGGGGCGTTCCCGGAAGCGACAGAGCGACCGGGGAGCCCGAACCTGACAGACGTGTGAGTGTGAGCTCTGTTGGGTGGGGGCTCACGGGCACGCCTGGGGGGCAAAGGACAGACCCCCAACAGTTAGCTCCTAAAGTAGCACATTACTCCAGAATTCAGGAGCATGGCTATTAATACATATATGAAAACCTCTGCAAGCGAGGAGGGAATGGATTTCCCCTCTCCTGCACCAGGAAAGAACAAAGAAGTTGCCTTCTGCAAAGCTGGGCTGATTCCATTTGGTTGACCAGACTTTCAAACGATAGCTTATGTTCTTGCTGCCTTCAAAACAGATAAGAAAAGAAATTGCCTAATGTGGGCCACTTGTTTGTGTAATAAACCCACGGTATCCACATCAGTTCGATTAGTTTATTTCTGAGTGCCTTCATCAGAGCCAGAGCTTGCAACGGGCCTTTCCCAGGACCAGAGATCAAATGAGCACTGGTGGGGCACCAGGTGTAAACCTTGAAATGAGGTGCCCTCCATTCAGAACTCCCTCCAGGCACCAAGGTGCTGCCTGGCCCAATTGTGGAAAAGTCTGCGCATGACTGTGGAGACCGAATGGGTGACGAAGATCTGTGACATCTACGTACCTCACTAACCTTCTGGCAGTTCTCCTGGCATAAATCGAAACCCCAAGTCTTATCGATTTCCTAATTCGGCATTGTTTGTAGCTTGCCTCTTGTAAACTGGTGATTTCAGAATCCTCATTACATGAACTTTTCACAACTGCAAGTGCAGTTGTCACAGTATTAGCAATATGGCCAAAAACGTGCCCAGTGCAAAAATATTCTCTTCATATTTGTTTGCCCATGTGCCCCCTGCCCCACGCCCCCACTCTAGCGCTGAGAGAGGGCGGACGACTACTGAATGAATGGGTATACGCTGCCCCTGAGGTTTGAACTGTCTTAGCCATTATTCAGGTTTCATCTGTTGGTTTGAATATTTCCTGTTTGGTACGAAACATAAAGCAAGACTCAACAGGAAATGTTATTCAATTAAATCCAGCCCACCTCCAAATGGCCCCCTTCACATGCTTAAGATCGTAGCCTACAAGCAGTGATGTCTGCAGGAATCAAATTTAGGGAAGGGGGGCAGGGAAGATGCCGCAGGCAAAAGTAGGGGGTGGGAGGGCACCTAAGAATTGATGTGAATGTTGTTCCCAAATTAACATGGGCGAAGTAGCCCAAAGTGAATCTGGGGTTGGTATAAATGGTGCATTTCTGCAGCACAATGTTTGGGGGAAGTTGGATTAAAAACATTTGTAGGAGAATTTAAATATTCTAACGCTCCCGATGACAGCGTTAACTGTAAGCACAAAGCCAATTATGCATCGGTCAGTATAAATGACGCCAGTTTTAATATCGTGCCAGGATAGCATGAAGCACACAGCATTATATTTGGAAATGCTAGAATATAACATCATTAGTTGTAAGGGGTTACCACCAAAATGCCAGGTTACTTCAAAGTATACCTTAGTGTTGCTCAAATGCTGCAGAGATCTGTCAATTCAGGGTAACCCGTGTCCAGGGACTTTGGAATACAAGTGGCAAACCTGCCTGAGGTAATGTATTACCATGGTTTCCTTACACACTGCAATGTTCAACAAAATGTGCCAGCCTGCCTGTTAAGAAAAGCCTTGCAGTTTCAAACAACTCAGCATACTGCCAGTTCCAACAGTGCCATGACATCCTAGCCCAAGCATGCCCCTGTATGACAGGTTTTGATGTAAGTGCAGCCTCAAATCCACCAATAATGCCATCATATGTCTGATCTGTCAGTCACCATAGGTAATGTATTGCCTTGAAGGGCTACAATAATATGACAAGTGCAGCTGCAAATGTCCCAGTAATACCATAATATGGTTGGTAGAGTCACCATATGTATGATACAGCCTCACAGGTCGAAACTCAACTGACCCAACACCACCACCACCACCGGAGCATAAGCCCCATACTTGGCATCCTACCCCCCACCATAGAGCACAAGCCCCATACCTGGCATCCTGCCCCCACCACACAGACCACACGCCCCATACTCTGCATCCCGCCCCACCACCAGAGAACAAGCCCTATACACTTCCCCCAACTACCCAGAGCACAAGACCCATACTTGGCATCCTGCCTCCACCACCAAGACTGCAAACCGCATGCCTGGCATCCTGCCCCCCACAACCCAGAGCACAAGCACCATAACTGGCATCCTGCCTGCTCACCACTAAGAAACAAAGGCCTATACATGGCATCCCTCCCCCACCACTATGACTGCAAGCTCCACAACTAGCATCCTGCCCCTCCACCACCCAGAGTGCAAGCCCCATACCTGGCATCTTGCCCCCCACTAGTCTAGCACAAGCCCCATGCCTGGGATCCTACCTCCTCACCACCCATAGCACAAGTCTCATACTTGGCATCCTGCCCCACCACCAAGATTGCAAGCCCCATGCCTGGCATCCTGCCTCCCACCCCCATGGCCAGAGCAGGAGTCCCATACTTGGCTCCAGTTGGTTCTTAGGCTTCAGCCCAGAAGAGCATTCCTCTTCTGTTCTCTGCTGGCGTTCTTCAGAGAGGCAGAAAGCAGAGCAACCCGAGACTACACCTGCCTCCTAGGGAGATGGGGGTACAACTTTTTGTAGCGTACACAGGTGCCCCCCCCCAACCTGGCACCACTCTAGGGACACCACTGCCTAGAAGTAACATTTAGGGGTAGGTCACCTTCCTTGGGGAAACACCTTGGGTGGCATGTCTGGCTGTTAAATCTTCAAGCCAGCTGATCCCTTGATAATTTAATTAGACAGCCCTCCAGACCCGCATATAAAGAGAATGCTCTCCTGATGTTTATCCTAAAGAATATGTTGGATTTTATCACAGAATCATTTCTGAAGGGCCACCGGAGAACTCCTGGAGGCTGATTTAGTGTTCGGTGCAAATAAAATCCTATGTGCTTGTACCACTGGAACAATGGGCCTCATTATGACCCAGGCGTTAAGGGTTAACGCCGTCGTTAACCCTTAACGCCTGATTCTGATTTTAACGGCTGCTTTTAGCAGCCGTTAAAATCCATGGCGCTAACCTGCCATGATGCTAATTACGCCACCGTAATTTACGGTGGCGTAATTAGCGCCTTCCCCACTCCCATTATGCCCTATGGGGAAGGGAAAATGGGAAATGGGGATTTACCGCCCCACTCACCTTGGAATGGGGCGGTAAATCCGCCATCCACCATGGTGTAAACATAGTTTACACCATGGTGGTAATGTTGGCGCAATTAGCGCCTGGGTCGTAATGACCCCCAATGACTCACTTAATGTTTCAACTTTCTGCCACTACAGTGTTGGATTCCTGGAGGAAAGCTGGTGAAGGGCCTGCCAGCGAAGCAGCCCGCTAATGCGCTTGCCTATTGGTCAGAATGCAGGAAGATAAGTGGACTGAAAACACAATTTTGTCCTTGTTGCTGATACAATGACAGTCTATTGACAGGTGTACAATTAGACAAGTGTCCCCTTTTCTGGAATATCGCACATGGTCTATTTTCTCACAGGGCAAAGTCTAATGTCATGTAAACCTGCATGGTTGATTCCAGCCGATCCAGAACCAAAGGTGTCATTGCCTTTTGCATCATCTCAGGGATCGTCACTGTTTCATATATCGGATGTTGGTGTTAAAGCTGAAGAAATTAGTATAACACATGTATTTACCATTTGCAACATCACATCTCCAAATTCTGGTAGGACATTTGGTAGTGTTGGTCTTCATTAACATTCTCCTTCCCTCACTTTGGAATTTAGGGAAAATTAGATTTCAGATCCTCCGAATCAGGAGTCAAGCCCTGTCAAAGGGTTGACCAGCATTGCCAAGTCTACTCCGGGAGGCAAGAAGAGTACTTGAAGCTTTGGAGTTTGGACTCTGGATGTAAATGTGTGATTGAGCAAGTCTTGGACCTATGAGGGGCCGTGCCTGTAGTGGAGACCTATAAGCAAGCCATCTGGCTTGCAGGTGCCCTTGCCTGGGGTCTCGGGGCTTTCTATTAAGTCGGGCAGAGACGTAGGGGTGGGTTTTCACTGGTGAAGGAATGGCCGTAGGATAATGCCTCAAAGTGAAAGAACGTATGTCAAATGGGCCCTCTTTCTGACTTGGCCATATCTATATTGAGAATTCTTTGAACAATGGAGTCCAACTCAAAGCTGACCCCCTTGATGGATGTTTCAGGTCCATTTATCTTAATATTACAAGAGACCCTGAGAGTGGATAATATGAATGTCAGGTTTGTCCAAAGCCAGGCCACCGAAGGCCAGAAACCTGACGAGTTTTCAGAATATCCCTCATTAATGTTCATGAGACAAAATGTGCATACATTTAGAATCATGATATGCAAATTTGTCTCATGAATATTAATGAGCGGTATCCTGAAAATCCAACATGGATCCGGCCCTCAATGCCTGGAGTTGGACAACCCTACAGAAGGATGAGGTTGTTGCCTTTGTTTATGCTTTGGCTGCTCAAGGTAAAAGACAGAGTGAGAGTATCCCGAGAGCAATGCCTAGGTTACCCAGTTCTCCCAATGTGTACTGGCTAAGCCAAGTCCTCTATTTCTCCCAATCCCATGTTTGTTTTTTTAAAAAAGCAAGCATGCATGTTATCTAGAACTGATGACTTTCTTTAGGCTAAAACATAATTACTTTGTCAAAATGTCATGGTGACGGAGGTCCCTTCTACAGAGTTTTTCATACAGCAGGGGCTACTTGTTCCATTTTTGAGCTATCGCAGTGTCACTTAATCAACATTTTACCATTTGTAAAAACAAAGTACGTCATTAACGTTGAACTTGAATAAACACAGGAATGACTGAACTGCTAATTTCTGAGCATCAACACATACTCTGGGTAATTGCCTATGGAACGAGGCGGGAGATATGCAAATTGCTCAATTATGTGCAAACTTCAATCTTAAATGGCGATGTTCCTGCTTTCTCTCATTAGCAAGAGAAGAGTAGATTTTGGTGATGGTGGGAACAGGGCTGAATCCACCTTTGGAAAAGGGGGGCAGGTGGGTTTACTGGAGAGAGACAGAGGTTGGGGTGGGGTGGGTGGGTGTTTGGCATGACCAAGTGATGGAGGGGAATCTTGACAACTTGAGTATCTACACCTGAACCCATTTCCTCTGGTCTGTTTAATTTCTGTGTGGTGCAGAGCTTACAAGCCTTTCAATTCCTTTGCCTTTAAATGTCCACTGCCAAGCTATCTAGGACAGGCAAAATGCTTGCCACTTGGTCTGTTGTCTGTTGTTGATGCAGTATATTGTAGTCCAATAATCCACACTTGTGAGGAAGGTAACGGGGTCTTTATTCACAGCTCAGGTTAGGCTGCAGTCCCCTTCTCTGGTGAGGCACATAACTGACACCACATTCTAACAAACAGTCTTGAGCCTCCAGGTTCCTATGACATCCAATTGCAGTGTTCAATTTCGAATGGTGTTACATCACTGTCGCTTTAGTCAAGCATGAACTAAATACAAGATGAACTATTAACAATTTAACACACCTTCTTCCTTTTGACAATGGGGAGATGGAAGAACATGTTCGCTAAGAATTGTGCGATTCACATTTTTACCAAACGCTCCTTATTCCAAATTTTTTCACCCTACAAACTGATAGCATTGCCAAGATCATCACTCATTCTCCTGGCTCTAGAGAATTTATCAGTTTTCCGGGCCCACTTTGGAAATCATATCTTCACCTCATCTCCTTTTCTGACATTCATCAAATTAAACCCATGTCTCCTATCAAGCCATCTTTTGCATTCCTCAACCTTTAATCTCACCTTCTCTTTCACTAATTGAAGATCCACTCCCATGGTTTTTGCTCGACCCATCCACCCAGGAACTAGCATGGTATGGGTTTACGGCCCTGCAACAACTCGAATGGAGTGACACCACTCACTGGATAAGGGGTGCTCCTATACTGAAACACTACTCATCTCTGTTTTCCAGTCATCTCTAAATTGTGCAGCCATGTGTATCCCACCCATAAACGTCCTATTGAACCTTTCCATGCTCCCATTACTTTGCGGGTGATAAAGTGCTGTCCTCTTGTTTATGATACCATTTCTGACCATCCAACTTTGAAACGCACCTGAAACACATTGGGGACCATTGTCTGACATAACCACAGCAGGCCAACCTTCCCTCCAAAATATGTTTTCAAGAAATGCTATAACATTCTTTGAGTTAACGTCTCTCATTACTCCAACCTCCCGCCACTTTGTGAGTAAATCCATCACCACCCCAACATATGCATCTTGCGTGCCACGACAATTTAATGGTCCCAACAAATCAATGGCTATTGTATCCCACACCGTCTTGGCACTCTCTGGTATTATCATGGGGGGGCACTCTTGTACCCAAACCCTGTCATTGTCCTTACATTGATCACACTCCTTTTATCTTTATCTCAATATATTTGTCCATTCCCGGCCACCAGAAATCCATCCAAATGAGTGCTTTGGTTCTGCTAATCCTCATATTGTGAAAACAAAATCAAAATATCGAGGCTGAGTACCCCAAAAGGAAATACACCGAACACGGGTTACAAAGGAACATACAAAGATCTTTAATTTATACTGAACAGTTAATGTTAAGAAAAAAGGTAACAGATAGCTATCGGCCCTCAGTACAACACAACAAACTCCAGCGTGGTTCAGAGTGCTTAGTGAGAGACGCTGTACATTAGAACGTGTTGCTCTTTTATACCATTTGCGAACATGATGTCCAACTCTACCTCGGGTTAATATTCCTCTAATACATTACTGATCTAGGGTTCATGCCGAGTTTGCATATCCATATGCAACTTGTTTGCCTTTAATACATACGTCAACAAGCCTACATGGCAACTGTGTATTCTAGGATTTCTCATACAGGTCTTCTCAAACATTAATACAATGTAGTTAAACAAGTGTTCTTAGTTCAGTATTTGGATACATTGTTCTTAACATATGCTTGTGGATTGGTTTCATTGCACGAGTAATCCTTTACACACAGGTCAGCCAAGGACAAGGTCTCAGTTCACGACCCCAACAAGTGGCCTGCAGGCAAGTTACATATTAATTACACACAGAGGTCAAGACAGTCATGTTGTATTTCGGAATGACATCGTCCACCATTTTAACTCACAGAGTGACTTTACAGAGAGATCCTAAAATGGCAGATTGACCTAAAATGGCGGCTTACATTGATTCTAAGGTCAGGACCTTGCAACAGGGATTTCTTCGCAAGTGGCTTACAAGCAGCTTGGTGTAGGCCAATATACATATATTCGTTGCAATAGGAGGTACGATATCATGTCTCGTTTGACAAACCCTCCTTTTGGCATATACCAAGTGCTAAACTACTTCTGATCTCCTTGAAAATAACTCCATGCATCATCGTCATGCACCCTGAATCGCTGTCAGAAAGATCTATTGCCATCAGGTCATTTGCTAAAATTTCCTTTAACACGTATTCCTTGGAGGTTTTATCTGGGGCCTACACTTTGTCCTTTCGTACCTATCGCTTGTGCGCAACATCTCCCTAGCATCGAACATATACTAGGTAGACACTGGATACAACAACAAAGGTACAACAGAATTCCCAAAATGATCAGTAACACCGAAAGTACCTTCCAACCCCAAGATCGCAAGAAGTCCCAGAACCAAGCGCTAAGATCCCAGTTTCGCTCGGGAACATGCACTTCTGAACTAAGGACGTGCAGAATTCTGTATTGCCTTGAAGATAGTTGGGGAGGAATCTGGCCCGAAAACACAGCAAGCGGACCCCACTAATTTACACACTCCACCACGTTCAGCCAGAATGACATCTAATGCCATCCGGTTCTGAAGCTCTACTAGTCTTATCACTTTCTGTTCTAATGTCATATTATAGAGTATGTCCATGGTTCTCTCCAGTACTCTCGCTAGTCTTCTGATATCTTTGGAATTCGCTATCTGCCCCCAAAATGGCACAATGATTTTGCTACATCTCCCAAGACCTGTGCTGGAGTGTCACCGTTCTCGTCCCGTCGTGGACGACTCTTTGAAATCTCTATTGTACTAGCTATGAACACCCCAGGTAACAAGATCCCTAAATAACAGGTTCCCTGCCAATCCCTGGGTAACCATGGAAATGCTACATTACCGCAAACAAAGTAGACAGATTCGCCTACATACAAAGGTCTGTCTTCCCCAGTCAAATGTGCAACGTTGGCACAAACTCTAAAATCTCCCATTGACTGAATACCATTCCTCTGTATGCAGAAAGAAACTGAATCGGGGCTATGGTTAACAGTATAAGAAGGAGGCGTGCTATCCTTATTGCCTATTGGAGCCATCTTAAAGGAAATCAAAGATTGGAAAGGGCGAGACAGTCTGTCAGAAGGCCTAATAGAAGCAACGTTGAGCTTACTCCTATTTGCGAAAAGCGAGCATCCCAGGGGAGTCAGACCACGTTTCTCAAAGCTATTCAAATTAGTACCATCAAAGTTTCCCGAGATGCTATCGTTCCAACGGCCAAAGAACAGTGCTCTAAGAGAAGCATAATAAGCAGTTGTCAAAGATAACGGATGAATATACCAACCTAGCCCCTTATCCCTGTGTTGCGGTAAATGTGAGCAGACCCAACAGTTGGACTTATTAAAAATGGCATGCGTGGCATTCATGATAAGTAGCAGAGTATTATTGTGGTTCTTTTTTTCTATGCTGGGAGTCCCTAGGGGACAGAGTATGCAAATGTACAAAGGGAGTAGGAACAGTAGGTACATTTTCAGTCGGTAACAAGGACTCTAAAGGATGAGTTTCCTCGAGGTCCCATAAGCCTAAGACAGTGACTATTATAAAACCAAATATTATTATAAAAACACAGCAATACGTTTTCGGGGCCCAAGTGCTTTGTCCATGATCCCGGCTGGTCACACAATCATTTACAAGTCCCATACGAGCGGTAGCGGTGGCAGGCATTGTAGTCTTCAAACAGAAACCCCTAATGTTCGTTGCTGGCGACCTCCCGGCCGTGCGACTTCTTAGTCCTTCCACAACCCTAGCCAACAGAATCCCTTTTCTCAAATTTGGGCAAAAACAATCCCTCGATGATCCTTTCCTTCTCTGTATGCACAGCCAAACCGTGCCGTAAATCTATTTTCTTGGATGCAGATTGTACCTTACTTTCCCTGGTACTGATTGATCCGGAAACAATGTGTCATCACTTCCCGTTGGAAGCAACGTATCAGAAACAAGTGAAGATGCTGAATTTGAAACAGCAGTTTCCGGAAGCAAAACTTTTGGAGAGTGTGGAGAGAAAATGGCAGGTTTCCCAAGCCTCACGACCTCAGAAAGATTCTCCAATACACTCTCAGCGCTATCTACAGCTTTGGGATCGTTGGTTGCAGCATTAGCGAGGGGTTCTGTTTCTTCTGTATCGTGTGGCACTGGGTGAGGAAGTTTCTTGACATGCGACACGTGGATCCAATTCTTTCTGCCAGAAACCCGCACCGCCGTCTGTGTGACCAACAGGACCTGGAATGGGCCCCGCCAGCGAGGTGCAAGGCAGGAAGAGCGCTCAAATGCCTTGATGAGCACCCAGCTCCCAGGCCATATGCTGTGGCCCGGGCCCTCGTATCGCACAGGTAAAGCCTCTCGCACCTGGTGATAAATCAAATACAGGTTTTTAGTCAACTGGCTGCAATAATCTGAAAGTAATACATTTTCAACATTTCTCAAAGATCTACATTTAGGAAGGTTCCAGGTATTGGCAGGTCTCCCATTACCACCTCAAATGGATAGAGCCCAGTCTTAGTTTGAGGGGTTGTACACATGGCTAATAACACGATCGGTAAGGCGTCCGGCCATATTAATTTAGTGCCGGCACATGTTTTAGCAAGCTTGTTCTTGATGATACCATTGTGTCTTTTTACTACTCCGGCGCTCTGAGCGTGTCTGGCCGAATGGAACCGTTTGTCGATCAGTAATGCCGCACGTATCTGCAGAATTACAGCAGCGACAAAATGTGGACCATTGTCCGACCAGATGACTCTTGGTAGCCCGAACTGCGGGAAGTATTCTTTTAACATGGTTTTCGCAGTAGTCATGGCTGTAGCATCTTTAACAGGGAAGGCCTCAACGTATTTACTAAAAGCACAGATGACGACTAACATGTACTTCATATTATTACAGCGTTCCATTTCAATAAAATCGAAGTGGATGACTTCGAAGGGGACAGAGGGTGGCCCAAAACTTCCCCTTGGAGTTGCTGTCCCCTTTCCCACATTATTTTGTAGGCAAATCATGCAGTCTTGGACATAGCGCTGGGCAATTTTCGAAATCTTGTCATTTGCCCAAACTTTCTCTAACATTTTCATGACTTTCTGGGCACATATATGCGTAGGACCATGGACCATGATGACCATTATCATTACATAAGCGTCAGGGAGTAGCCATTTCCCTTCAACTATGTCCACCCAACACCCATCATCATCGAGTTTCCCCAAGCCTTCAGCCCACCTCTTGTATTCTTCTAACGTGGCATCGGCTTGGATATCCTGTACAGACCCAACACCCTTGTCCATTGCATAGGCATTTACAGTCTCCCTTGAAACATATATCTCCGCAAAGAGATCGGTAGCAGTTTGTCTAGCTATCTGATCAGCTAAAGCATTCCCTTTTCCTTTGTCATCTGTAATCTTTCGAAGTGCTGCACATTTTATGACGGCTAACTGAATAGGGAGCGCAAGCGCTGAGAGCAGTTGTACTATTAGGGAGCCATGTTGGATCTTGTTACCATGTGAAGTTAAGAACCCTCTCTCTGACCAAAGTCTCCCAAAGTTGTGAACCACCCCAAAGGCATACTGACTATCAGTATATATGTTTACTGTGAGCCCTTCGGAAAGTTCAGAAGCTCGGATCAATGCTATAATCTCTGCGGCCTGCGCAGAGTTATGCGTGATTCTCTCGGTTTCCACAACCGTGCTTAATGTGGTGATTGCATAAGCAGCTGTGGGTGTACCATCCGGAAGTTTGAAGCAGGAGCCATCACAAAACAGCTCTCTTTGCGGATTATTCAAAGGAGTGTCTTTCAAATCAATTCTACCCTTTTTCTCTTGTTCGGTAGTATACAGACAGTCATGTGACTCTTCATCGCCGCAAGTAGTACCTTACGGGAAAGGTATGAGTTCAGCCGGAGTAAGAACACAACACCTCTTAATTTGGATGTGAGGAGCAAACAAGATCAATTCATATCTCGTCAACCGTGCGGAAGTGAGGTGTTGCTTTTGGGTTTGGTTCAGTAGAACATCTACAGAGTGAGGCACCATCAGGGTTAGATCATGGTCTAGGACCATTCCCTCACTCTGTTTTACAGATGCAGCAGCGACAGCTCGTAAACATCTTGGCAAAGCGCATTTTATAGGATCAAGGGCGGAAGGAAAGTAACTGCACGGCCTATTCTTCCCTCCATGTTCCTGCGTTAATACAGCCAAAGCACATCCATCACATTCATGCACAAACAACACAAAGACCTTTTCATAGTTTGGTGTGCCCAAAACTGGTGCCGAGCATAATGCAGTCTTGAGCAAGTCAAACGATTGCTGGTGTTCCGTGTTCCACGGCAATGGCGAAGAAATGCCCTTCTTTGTCAAAGCCAACATCGGTTTGCTCACTAGTGAGAAGTTTGGGATCCACAAACTACAGTAAGTAGCCCTACCTATCAAGGCTCGAACTTCCTTCTGTGTATTTGGGACAGATATGCCAGAAATGTGTTTTATTCTTTCAGGTGTCAATCTTCTTCCTTCCTTTGACAGGAGATAGCCTAAACAGGCGACCTCCTGGCAACAATATTGAAACTTTTTAAGCGAAGCTTTGTGACCATGTTTAGCTAGATGTATAAGCAACAACACAGTGCCCTCCTTACAGGCGCACTCAGAATCAGCAGCTAAAAGCAAGTCATCAACATACTGAAGCAATGTACAAGTAGAGGGCAAATCAAGGGTATCAAGCTGTTCTTTCAAAGCTCTACTGTAGATGCTAGGACTCTGTGTAACCTTGAGGTGCATGAGTAAATGTGAATGAGCATCCCCCTAAGGTGAACGCTAACACGTATCTACTATCCTTGTGTATAGGAATAATAAAGAAAGCATTCTTCAGGTCCACAACACTAAAGTAGCTGTAGCTGGAATCCTGGTCAATATTGTCATCACATCAGGCACAATTGGAAATTGCGGAGCGACGACTTTATTAATGGCACGTAAATCAATTATGAAACGGAATGGAATTGCATTATCGCCTTTCTTGTACACAGGTAAAATCAGGCTATTGCACAAACTTCCTGAAATTTCCTCAATCACCCTGTGATGCACAAAATCGGAAACAATGCATTTCAAAGCTCGCTCGCCCTCAACTGAAATCTTATACTGTGGAATGCGTGGCAGCTCAATTCCATGTTTCAAGACTATCTTAACAGGCTCAATCTGTAAAACACCAACATCATTGTCGTCAACAGCCCACAAGCACTCTGGTACATTACTGAATTCTGGCGGCAAAGGTCTGGTTAAGAATTGAGAGACAGAAAGTTGCTGTGGTGAAATCGTCAAGCGCACTCCATCAGATGAATAATAAATTACTGCATTTAATTCTTTCAACAGGTTCAACCCCAGCAAATTCTCTCCACAATTCCAAGTCAAAAGGAATGGACAGTGGTCTGTAAAGGGACCCAAAGAAATGGGTATCGGCGAAGAAACTGGAAAAACAACTGGTGTGCCAGAAAACCCTACAGAAACATTGGTTTGCCCTGACAGTGGAATGTTTGGAAGCCGTGAATGATCAATGGAACACTTCTGTGCTCCAGTATCTATCAAAAACTGATGTTTCCTATTTCCCACCACCATTTCAACGTAGGGACCTTTCTGATTGACAGGAATAGGTGTAGGTCCCAAACCCTGCTTCGGGCAATCCTAACGAAACAGAATATCATCAAAAGGAAGCTCTTCAGATAGATATGCAGCAGAAGGATGATCAAATATGTTCCTAGTATCCACACTCAGAGTCTGATTATCCTGTGAAAAAGGTTGCTGAGGATCCTGTGCAAACTGACCTCTATCAGGGCCCCCTACACCCGGGCGACCTCTGGATCATCTACCCATATTCCCAAATGTGGTATTCGACCTCTGTCGAAGGACGGGGCATTGTGCACGCCAATGACCCTCTTGTCGACAATAGGCACACTGGTTAATATTCACAGGACCCAAGGGTACATTCCCTTGTGGAACATGCTGTCCTCTAATCTGCGAACTACCCCCTCTGGGGCCTCTAACAATTTGCTGTAATAATACTTTAGTCTTTAAATCACCTTTTCGTTTTTCAACTCTATCTTTTTCATTATAGACACGATTTTCGTTGTACTGAGCCGTGTGCAGTACTTCTGATTGGGACTTCGCGTGCCAAGCGCTCTCAGAAGACATAATTTGTGAATGGATGTCAGGCAGCAATCCACGCACAAATTTGTCCACAAATAATATTTTCCCAGACTCTGTGCCTAGGTCTTGTCCCCTGAAATCCGAGAATACCTGTTCGAACCGATTAAAGAACTCGGTAGCACCCTCAGACTTCCCTTGGACACAGGCCGTAAGTTTGTCCCAAATATTTCTTTCCTCAGGAATTATGGTTTTCAATTTTGCAATGATTCTATCAGGCAAAGTTAGTATCACCTGGGGCGGTCTTTCACCTGCTGGCCTTTCTTCATCGAATCTAGTCATGTTTGCCCATGTATCTCCGAACCCAGCTACGTCGTCTATAGTCCTAACTTGTTTCCATAAATCTACGGGCAGGAGTACAGGAAATAACAAATCAATATCGCCTAGGCTGAACACTGAGGACTGCAAGACGGACTCTATTTCTTTATAGAATCCTGTCAGATTGTTCCTAATATCAGGAATAGATTGTCTAATAGTATTCACTTCCTGTCTTGAGAATGGGACGTGAACAAACTGTGATACATAATGTGCGGGAATGTTCACAGCGACTGTACCCGCCGCAGCATTGGCCACAATCTCAACCTTCGGGACAAATGTCGGAGGAACCACTCTCACAGGCAACTGAGAACGCTTACTAAGCAACAGAGCTAAGTCGAGCGCTAAAGCAGTAGAAGTGTCAAGTGAAAAAGCTCTCTTATAAATGCTCAATAACTCTGTGGGACAACTAATTCTTCTCTTTACACAATCATCCTGTAGGTACT
This sequence comes from Ambystoma mexicanum, assembly GCF_040938575.1. Lineage (NCBI taxonomy): Eukaryota > Metazoa > Chordata > Amphibia > Caudata > Ambystomatidae > Ambystoma > Ambystoma mexicanum. Next base: position 511,050,365 of record NC_090938.1, on the reverse strand, counting down.
CTATCATTACCTGTATCACTTTCCTCTGCATTTCTAGCACATACTGACTGTATGTGTCATATACCTCAACTGGAGTTCTCGACATATCTGAAATCCATCTAAGCGCGGCTTTCCTACAAATTCGTGCTTCCTCAGATATTGATTTACGACAAGGAAGGAACCGTTTCTGTAGATTCATACTTTCCCCCTCGTCATCCTCATTCTGTAACCTTTCCAACTCCTTTCTATACTCAAATAACCTCTCGACATGCTCACTTACTTTCTCCACAGTGTCTCTTGAAAACGCTAAAGTGTTTAGATCCCTTAACCCTTGCGGGAGATCTGTATTATTTAATTTGCCCCACATTACACATAAATGAATCCCTAAACCTTCAATAAAAACATTTTTCTCAGGAAAATTATCCATATTAAAAAGTGTGACAAAAACCTTAGCTTGATCATCTCTCTCCATACAATGCTTAGCCCATGCAATCAAATCCCGTTTCTTCTCTGGCGGTACAGTATTGCGGGTGACAACCCTTGACCCCGCACCCTGATCGACTATAAGCGGTACAAGACCACTTGTAAGAGGGGGAGCAGGCAAATTCAATGGAGGTACTGTTACTGGTGCAATAGGAAGGGGTGGAGGAATAGGTGGAGGAACAGTAACTGGAGGAGCAGGAACATTAGGAGGAGCAGGAACAACAGGAACAACAGCAGAAAGAGCAGGAATAACAGGGGGGAGGAGGAAAGCAGCAGGAAGAGGAACATACGGAGGTGGCGCAGAGGCACCAGGCCTTCGTTCATTTAACAATTTGTCAATGAATTCATCAGAAACATGAAGATCTTTAGAAGGATAGATTTTCTGAATGCCAATTGGGGAAAGCCCTATCCATATTCCTAGCTGACTCAGAATGTTTATCTTGGTCATACAATAATGCTTTTCGGTGTTCATTTTATGACGGCGCGCATGTTTTTCTCTACTCTAAAGTTGCTGCAACGCTTCTTTTTTCCAATTATGCAAAACATCGAATGCTGCGGGTCTAGCCCTTTTCTTCAATAGAATCGACTCCAAATACTCAATACGCGGGATTTCAAAACTACCATTGATTGGCCACTGAAGTTCGGAGGCATGTCTGGTTTATCTGTGCCAAATATCATTAAACACTATACTTCCAATGCCATGCTTTACAGTACATAGTACATGCCGGCGACCCCTCCTGTGGTGCCGGACGGCTAAATTCCAAAGATTGTCTATCACTGCGGAACAACGCCCTGAAGCAGGTAGACAATTTCCCAGGCATATCAAATTATTGGTGTTACCTGGTCAATAATTGTGTCTGCAGATACAATACGCCAAAATCAAATTATCAGGATATTTAAGAATTGCGTCACGACTCACCTGATCAGTCCTAAGGAGGTCCGATCGGATTACAAAGAATCTTACCTAACTAATCTTACCTCGTGTTTGGTGATTTCTGCAAATCTCCCCGCCTCGATAAGTGGGCCCTCGTCAAGATGCCGTCTCGGACCACAGGCTAATCATCCAGGGCTCGGGTCGTGCAGCGCTGCTGAGGTGTCGCGTCTCGTTCAGAAGGGGCCCCTTATTTTGTCACACCGTCCGATCCCGGTCCGATAGCAAGGGTCAACCTTCGATAATCCGGCATCAATCTTGAGGGTCCCTATTCGGGTGCCAACTGTGAAAAGAAAATCAAAATATCGAGGCTGAGTACCCCAAAAGGAAATACACCGAACACGGGTTACAAAGGAACATACAAAGATCTTTAACTTATACTGAACAGTTACAAAGAAAAAAAAGGTAACAGATAGCTATCGTCCCTCAGTACAATACAACAAACTCCAGCGTGGTTCAGTGTGCTTAGTGAGAGACGCTGTACATTAGAATTTGTTACTCTTTTATACCATTTGCGAACATGATGTCCAACCCTACTTCAGGTTAATATTCCTCTAATACATTACTGATCATGGGTTCATGCCGAGTTCGCATATCCACATGCAACTACTTTGCCTTTAATACATACGTCAACAAGCCTACACGGCAACTGTGTATTCTAGGATTTCTCATACAGGTCTTCTCAAACATTAATACAATGTAGTTAAACAAGAGTTCTTAGTTCAGTATTTGGATACGTTGTTCTTAACATATGCTCGTGGATTAGTTTCATTGCACGAGTAATCCTTTACACACAGGTCAGCGAAGGACAAGGTCAGAATTCACGACCCCCACAAGTGGCCTGTAGGCAAGTTACATATTAATTACACACAGAGGTCAAGACGGTCATGTTGTATTTCAGAATGACATTGTCCACCATTTTAACTCACAGGGTGACTTTACAGGAGAACCTAAAATGGCGGATTGACCTAAAATGGCAGCTTACATTGATTCTAAGGTCAGGACCTTGCAACACGGATTTCTTTGCAAATGGCTTACAAGCAGCTTGGCGTAGGCCAATATACATATATTCATTGCAATAGGAGGTACAATATAATTTCTCGTTTGACAATATGGGACTTATGCCCCAGATCCACAACTTTCTCTCACATGACCTCCGGCACTACCAGGCGCTGACCTCTGCACAACATCCTGTCCATTACACACAGTTCATCCTTGACTCTCTTATACTTTTTAATCTCTTCTCCTATACTACCATCCACAACACAATTCCATCTCATGAGTCATCCTCTTTGCGTCCTGATACACAGAATCCTCTTCACATGCCTCAAGCCACTCATTCTCTTGAAGAGACTCCTCAACAACAAAAATGTCTCTGAACTTTTCATCAACAAGGACTTCTACATCATCACTCTGCAACACTGGTCTCCTGGATGACGCATCTGCCACCAAATTGTTCTTACCATTTACATGTTCCACCACAAACTCCAAATCTTGTAGTCTAATGATCCACTTCGAAATGCGCCTAGCCATGTCATCCAAACCTTTCTTGTCAAATATTGCCACAAGGGGTTTAGGATTGGTACGTATCACAAACTTCCTTCCATATAAGTATACTCTGAAATTCATGATTGCCCAGAGAATGGCCAAGGCCTCCTGTTTGATAAATGACTAGCGGCTTTTAACCTCTCTGAGACCTCGAGGCATACGTCACAGTATACTGCACCGACCCCACATCAAAACTCCACCAAGCCCACACTCTGATGCACCCGTGTAAACTATAGTGTTGGTGTCATCCCCGAACCGTTGCAAAATTGGAGCTCTTGGGATATCTTCCTTTATCATCTCAAACTCTTTCTCACATTTTTCACTCCACTCAAATGTCATGCCTTTTCTCATCAATTTTTTCATGTGCATGGTCTTGTTCGCTACAAATTTTCCATAATATTCAATCAAACCAAGGAACTAAGACACCTCATTCTTATTCACTGGAGCAGGCATATCCATGATTGCTTTCACTGTGCTACTTTTCAGTTTCACACCCTCACCCGAAATGCTGTAACCTATATAATCCATCTGTTCCTACCTGAACTTGCATTTCACTAAAGACAAAGTCAAACCTGCAACTTCTAACTTCCTTAGCACCTGCTTGAGCCTAACGTCATGCTGTTTGACATCTCCACCCCACACCAAGATGTCGTCTGGATAAAACTTTACACCGCTCATCCCACCCAGAATGCTACGCTGAAACACACTGGCCGCTCAGATGAGGCCAAAAGGCATTCTAACCCACCAGAACAGGCCTAAGCGAGTAATAAAAATGAGAATACCATAAGATGCAGGATGCATTCTCACTTGTTGGTATGCAAAGCGTAAATCTAGCAATGAATATCTCTTGGAACCATTGAGATCGGGAATCATCTCATCTATCTTTGGTAATGGGAATCTTTCTGTAATAACATTTCTATTAACCTCTCTGAGAGGTCTATGCACAACCGAATTGTACCATTGGCTTTCTTAACAATGACAATGGGGCTAACCCACTCTGGAGGCTCTGCTTTCTCAATTATGACAATCTTCAACATCCTCTCCATTTCTGATTACATTTTTTTTTTTACATGCCAGAGGTACTGGCCTGACCTTTGTAGCAAACGATAGTGCGTTCTTTTTTTAACCTTATCTTATGCACAAATTTGGCCAAGCATCCAACACCACTCCGAAACACTTTGGGTGCCCACTTCTCTATGTCACCTTTATCACACTCTTCCCCATTTACATGTGCATCCTCTTTGAAGACCTTATCTGTCACATTACAGGTTATCTGTTCTCCTGTTATAACAATGGGATTTTCGCCATACACATTTGCTTTGACTTTCGCTTCCTTTAATGTACAACATTTCAAACATTCCTGCCATGACCTCTTACTGATAAGTGTGTAGTCTGCACCACTATCCACTAACATTTCAATGTCAGTTCCATTTACTCTAATAACCGTTCTGGGTTTCTTGACCTTTACCTCGTCAACTGCATTGACAGCATCTACTACTTGTACAATGTTGAATCCCTCATGCCCGTCAACATCATCCTCACAATCAACCTCAACATTTCCTACTTCACCCCAAATTCTGCAACACCTAGCGATGTGACCCCCTTCTTCCACATCACCTGCATTCCACAAATCTAGCAGTGCACCCTTTGTCCCTGGCAAAATGGTTGGTACTGCTGCATCTGTAACACCCACTGGTTACTCTGTGGATGCGGCGGCCACCAGATGTTCCTCTGTTATGCACTTAGAACCCCCTGCCTCAAACTCTATGCTCATTGTCACTATTTTTGCTAAATGTTCCTCTTCCTGGGATCACGTTGCTCGACTTCTCTCTTTTTACAAGACCTTTCTGGGCTATTCTTTTAATTATCAGTGATTTTCCCTTCCTTAGCCAATTCTTAGATGCAGATGGTGGTATGTTCAACATTCTTTGCTATCTCAACAGCTCTATTCAGGTCTGGGTTTTTCTCCTTCCAAAAATCCTCTCGAATCTTGTCCTACGTGCATTTTATCATGAGTTAATCCCTCAGATGCTCTCCTATACAGCATTGTTTAAATTGACATTACACGGCTGGACCCCTTAATACTGTAAGAAACTCCTCTATGGTTTCATCTTTTCTCTGTTCCCTTGTTACAACTATATACCTTGCCAGTATTTTATTTAACTTCAAAATGTTTGTGAAGTTTCAACATACTGATAGAAAACACATTTAAGCCACGCTCTTCCTCTTCTGATGGTTCCAGCGGCCTTTTTAGCACTTCGTTGTCCCCCATGACCTAGACAGTGAAACAGTAGCGCGTCTTTTCTATCAATTGAATAGTTTGGACCATACACTGCTAAGGTGAATTTTAAAAAATCCTCTTTCCATTTGATCCTTGGTACACCACAACCTTGAGGAAGAAATATGCTGGTCCTGGTATGTTTGCCATTTCCAGTTTGTGTTTTGGTCACTGTCAATTAGGGGTCGGGTTCAGTCCTGCTCTCTTCTCCCTTTTAAAAAAAATATTATAGCTGTGTGTAATAATTGTAAGGCAGCTGTCTCCAGTTCTGCAACTAGTTGCTGCCTGCAGATTGCCAACATCAATTGGCCTTTGTTGATCTTGATTCTCACGGCAACCAAGATGTCTGCTGCATGTCTCCACATAGAGAGGTCCTTTCCTCTAAGCCACTCGCTGTGCTCAGTGCTTGCTCTGCTGCTTCGCGCAATGTGACTGGGCAGGTGCAGGCAGTCGCTTTACTGGGCTGGAGAGAGAAAAAACTCTTGCCCTGTCTTTCACTCTTTCTTCTCTGCCCCAGTTTCTATCCTTCGCCTGCGCAGCGGGCTGGCACTGGGTAACGGTTGCGTGGTGCACCTCAGTTAATCAATATTTAGAGTGTTTGCCCCTCACCTGTGGACTTAAGCAGGGTGAGGCAGCCGCTGGGACAGATTATCGTCGTAGGACTTCACACTTCACTTGCGGTCTCACGTCATAGTGGCACAGCTGCACATCCGCTCACCAGTAAGTTCTCTTGACATCTACGAATCTAGTGGGTTCAGTCCAGACCATGCCCTAGTCAGCTGCAGCCTCAGCAGTGGTCAATCCTTGTCGGCAATATTGCAGTCCAATAATTCACACTTGTGAGGAAGGTAACAGGGTCTTTAATCAGAGCTAAGGTAAGGCTGCAGCTCCTTTCTCTGGTGAGGCACATAAGTGACAACACATTCTAACATAAACATTCTTGAGCCTCAAAGTTCCTATAAATCTAATTGCAGTGTTCCATTTGGAATTACATCACTGTCACTTTAGTCAAGCATGAACTATATACAAGATTAATTATTTACAATATAACAGTACCGATGTACATATTGTACATTCTTTCTCAAGAGTTTGATCTTTTTCACCCACAGAGAAAATGCCACTAATGCATTGATTGTGCAGAATTTGATAAACCACATGGAGGTGACTGGGTGTTTATACATTTTCCTTGTAGTATCCAAATTGTCCAATTGTTTTCTGTGTGAGATGGTCTTCCATAGCTGGTGTTGGCAGCGGTGTGAACCTGGCACAGTTATGAGGCTGCAGGGTCGGTTAGAGTAATTTGCTGAAGGGTGGGTGGTTCTCTGAAGGAGAGCAGAGGACTTTATAAGAAGACTTCCTTCAGCCTTTCGCTTTCCAGGATTTGTTGTAACGTACTAGCCGTTCGGACCACAGCATAAATGCACATTTGCTAGAGCATGACCGAGAGAAAATAGGCATTCTTCTGTTCTGGTTTTTATTGAAGTAGGCCATGTTTATGAATTCTGATGTATCTACTCCACCACATACCTGTGGTTGAAGCCAAGATTGGAGACCTCTCTTGGGGTCATTTGTCTGTTGCCACTGCATACTGCACCAGAACATATTCCTCTGTCCTGCCTTGCTTCTACTAAAGATGGTGGTGGGGGTTGTGTGCTCAAGATAGAACCTTTCACACCATAGGAGGATAAGACGGTCTGATTGCAGAATGAGGACATCCGCTGTTCTCTCCTTATGCTGACATGCACAAAATATATCTTTCTGGGATTGTGTACGTTTTAAATTGATAATTGGATGGCATGTGCAGAAGTTATTATTAAACTGTATAAGATCGTATTCACAAGTATTGTCATCAGATGATCAGGTGGTAATTTAGTTATTTTTCAGCTCTGCCATAAACAGGTTGGTAACTGGTGGTGCTGTCTTCGTTCCATTGCTGTTACCACTTTCTGGAAGTAGTTACACTTTCCAAGTGAGAAGATGTGAGCTAATATAATTCTCTGAGAGGGAGCAGGGTCTGTGTTGGTATATCTTGATCTTTGATATTTGAAAACAAAAGCACACCAGTGTTCAACGCCTTCAATTTGTGTCCCGATTATTTCTCCGAGTCTGGGATAGCTGAAAAGTAGCAGGACCACATTCTGATCAATGGGACACCCGTTCACTCCTAGGTACAACACCTATTGTTTGCCAAAAACCAGTCATCCACTTTCCCATTTTAAAATAAAATAAGCTTTTATATAGAGTTCAGAATAGTTTTGAATTTTAAACTTCATTCAATTACATCTTTTTTCATTTGCATTAGAACAAAGAAACATTTTAGATTTTTCTAATGGTTCCCCATATCACAGCCACTACATGCACATGTTTCGATCTGTTAAGATCTTCCTCAGGTGGCTCCTCTTGTTTAGTCCCAGGAGATTCTCCTGATGCACGTCTAAAAGTGTGTTTCCCATATGGCGCAGATATGGTGTGATCTTGGAGAAATTCCCCACGGGCCGCCACTCCATATTTGCCGAATGTTGGTGGGTAAGGATTGGTTGTCAATACTGGCTAGGATTGTTCCCTTTTGGAAGGGGGGCAATTCTATGAAGCAGGTGGGTGGTTTATTCAGTCAAATCATTTGTGCAGGATATCTCCTGGGGCCCGATACATTAGGTGTTCTCTTGTTTGGGCAAAGAGTTGATGAATGATGTTCTTACGTTGCTATATGCATTTGTTGGTTGGACCATTCTGTAATTCGGTCTAGTTTTCACTTGCGAGTGGACTGCTTGCTTCTTATGTCTCTCGGTGCTGTCCAGTATGGTTTCTGCACATCCTTTGTCAGGGGGTTGGGTGATTTTGAGCTGGTTGGTTTCTGATGATGTGTTAGCTCTACTTGTGTATGTTAGATTGTACATATGTTTTCCTTTTTTTCAGAATGCTGATGGCTTGCTCTGTGTCTTAAAGTTTTCGATGCTTGAGTTCAGTTTGGGTTTGAGTTCTTGTGGTCCGATCCAGTTGAATTGTCCTCTCTTTGCTTGTGCAGATGTGCCTTCCCAGCTGTATTGTTTTATTTTTCAGGTTCGTTATGGTAGAAATCTTTGAGGCGTACGTTTCGGAAGGACTCTTTCAGAAAACTGCAGAACTTGATTTTACCTGTGGGTTTTGTAGGTCAGAAGACTAGCCCTTTACATTGCGCATATAATTCAGTTTGATTTGGTATTGGGCAACAACACCTGCATCATGGTGCACCAGCCAAGTTAGCAGGTGCATCCGCAGTTATCAACATTAGCACCCACGTGATGTTTGGCCAGGCAAATGCAGAACACTAAGGCAAAATTCTTAGTGGGCTTTCAGCGCGCTACAAGCATTTAAATAAAATAAGATACACACCAGTAGTACCAACTAATGTGTACATAACACTGCTGTGAGTGAAAAGGAAAGGGAACCTAGTCCCTTTTCAGTTTTCTTTGAGCCTATGAGAAACAAAATGGTGTCTGGAACATAATGAAAACTGAGAAAGGATTAGAACAAGATCTTTCATTTTCGATCAGAGTGAAGCTCCACAATAAGGACCCAGTAGCTGAAAGCATAGACCACGGACATCTATAAACAGATACAGCTGCATTCTGTGTATTTTGATTGGCTACAGTAAATCCGTGCGGTACTAATTCAAAAGGCAGCTCTATTATTCAGAGGTTGGTATGGGAGGCGAGAGAGAGTTATCTTAAGTTTAAGTTTGACTAGTTTTCCAGGAAGGTGGTCTCTTTTTCTCTGTGGACTTTCCTTTAAACAATTAAATGGTGTAAAGAAACATTAATTGAAGTAGAAAATATTGAATCTGCAGGCTCTCCCTCTTAGTAAACCGGTGTTGCTGACAACCTTTCGATGAGCCTGAAAGCCTACGGCAGTGCTCTGGCTTTACCCAGGAAGGTCACACTGCATCCGCTGCCGCCTTGTGGATCAGAAACTAGTCTGCCTGCCAGCGTGAGCTCCTCTGTTCTGCTGTTTGGCCATATGAGACTTCATTTTTTCCTCATTTGCTTCCGATTAGACAATTAAGGAGTCCCACGCCCAGCAGTGTCCTCAGAATTGATCACTCATGGATCCTGCTAGATATGTCTATCTCCACATAGGGGACTCCCCCCCCCCCCCCCCACCCCCCTTGTTCCCGGCTTTCACTCTGCTACACATGCTTGGATGCCATAACCAGTTGGATCCTTGGGTTTAGCGTGTGGGCAGCTCATGTACTTTCCAATGTCTGTTCTGTGTGCAAGTCTACTGTCTGTACATTAATCACAAGGTTATTATGAACGTGTCCATAGACACAGTTCCACTGCAAAACCTGTCTATGAATTGGTGTTCCCGCAGATATACACTTTGGCTCAAGGCTGACTGTGTTTCTTACGATGAGGAACTACTATTTCAATAGTCTACAGTCATGAATCATAATGTAAATTACCTTATGACACATGGAGAGTATTTCCAGTGGATCGCAAACCTTGCCCAAAGTATGTCCAACCGGAATGGCAACAGTACTTTACAAGGAGTGGGAATAATCATGGCCACTGCAGGAAGATCACTGCAAGGGACTATTTTTATTAAGTAGTAATTTGTTTAAAGAATACAATGCCAGCAAAAAATATTTCCACTCCTCATTATTTCCAACCAAGCAGTGTTTCCGGCATGAAGAACATCACACTCGGTCAAATAACACAAAGCCCCCTTAATCCTGTTGGGTCTCTTGCGGAATACAAGTAAACTCTTGAAAGTACCATGATCGTGATAGCCTGGGTACATGCATGATGACATTGTCGGACTACACCCCGGAAAAGTGCCTACTCACTTCTTGTCAATAAATGACACCAATCCAGCAACTCATAACAGTACAGGCACAATGTACATTACTTGCACAGAAGAATAAATAAGTGGATGTCTTGGCATAAGCAATGCCCTAGATCAAGACTTTGGAAGTGGTATGTGCAAAGTCTGAGGAATGCACCAATCTTATTGTCAGTCTTGGGGGGGGGGGGGGGGCTTCTTCGTGTTGATGTCTTCAAGGGTTATTGGAGAACTAATGAGGGTGTTGGGTATTGAAGAAACCTTGTAGGCTGCATATGCTGCAAACACAGTCGCTCACATTGCATCTGACAAAAAGCATGTTCCATGCGACTGCACAGGTTGGTCTCTACAGCTTTGCGAACTATACTATAAAATGATTAGCCCTAATTCAGAAAGCACCAGCGGGAAAGTAGACTAAGCAATGGACATTGGAGTTTCACAACAGGATTTCAAAACCTTACGCCAGTTGTTTGAGGACTTAATGGGAGGCAAAGTGGCATTGGAACTACTTGGCACACACATGCCCTTCTTTGACAATCATGGTCATAACACGAACGCAAGTCTGCAAGAGTATGGCCCTCATTATGAGTTGGCCGGTCCGAAAATAAAGTGCTGTTAACAATGTATACTGGCACCTTTCCAGGCCGGCCAACTCCAAGTCTCCGGTAAATCAGGCTCCTACCGGCAGATAAATGTCTGAATCACTGGCACCGTTGTTAACCGTGCTGGTGGTCTGGGCAACCCCATCCTATCGGAATCCATGAAATGGGGGGAGTTACTGGTGTCTACACTGCCTGTAATGTCCCGGTAGTACCGGGATCTCAGGTGGCAGAGATGCTACAATAGTTCCCCGCTATCCGGCCGTAATTACGGGTAGGATAGCGCAAAATTCATAATGAGCGCCTATGTCTTCAGCAAATGATGGAATTGGAACATAAGCATTCACATGACAACTCCATGTTCAACAAACGCTACTTTGCATTAATACAACATGAGAGATTCTAGGCTGGTGATTAGACAGGAATGGGATCCGAGTCATCCGAACACGGATGAAATTCCCGCAACGGAAAAGCTTGCATGAGAAATGTGCGAACCACAAAAGGTTTGCACATTTCCCATGCGAACACGCATTGAAAGCCACACCCCAGACCACACAGACCACACCGACAACACACCCACCAAAACCCCCCACCCACACCCTTAACACACACCCACCCACACCCCCAACATACCCCTACCCTACTTACCTTCCCTTCACACTGTCTCCCTGCAGCGCCAATTCCCTTTCACTTCCGTGATCGGGAACCGGCGCTGCAGGGTTATTTTCGGGTGTGCTAAGGTGGTGAACCTTTGGTGGTAGCATTTTTAGGACTTTTTGTCCATGCAAACTTTTGGATGCGGTAAAAACATACAATACCACAGGAATGTTTATCAGGACTAATGCATGGAGGAGGTCATGAACGAAAGCAAGTGAGCGCCATTGGTCTTCACTCATCTTGTGTGCACTGAGTTCACATTCGCGGACAGCACCCTTAGCAGCGTGACCAGAATCAATGAAGATGTCTAGAGATTTGCAGGACATGACAAAGATTTTACAGTTCCTGTGATCTCATAACCCCCTCATCCAGAATGTTGACATATGCAGAATATTCATTGGTCACACAAGCAGCCAGAATAATTGAACAGCAGGTGAGGATGGAGAACACATTGCAAACGGATGGGGGCTTTAGAAGATTCCATAATAAAAACGCTGAAAAAGGAAATCACTTAAACACACAATGAATGCATGTGCCTGATTGCCTACACACTGACTCCCAGGTAGCCAAAAAGAATATCATCAATTAATTCTGTACTTGTCATCTGTCTTTGCCTCAGATCAAAATAATTGTGAGCCAATGTGAGAGGTCTGTGTTGGCAAATGTTCTTGATGAAATGCTAAGCACCATTGTAAATTGTGTGGACATACAATGTTTTGTGGATCCTAGTGCTCTAATTCAATAATTGCCAAGAATAATTAGCAAGAGGGGCAACATTTACATGTATAGCATAGAACTAGGAAGCCCATATTGCAAAAAATGATGGTACAGCAAGAGTTGCCTTTGATGGTTGCCACACCTCGAGCATTAAGGCTATGTCACAACAGCGATGGACACAGCAATCTGCCAAAATTATTGGCAAAAACGTTCCAGTGATCAGATAACGTTATGTAGATTTGTTTACTTAACCAACTGACCACCTATTGTTGACAGATTCCCGGTTCTCTACATAAGGTTGCAATCTCGAACAAACAAAAAAAAAACTTCGAAGCTGTTTTGGTTAAAAGAAAATGCATTTGTGGTGTTACTTTTGTGGTACTGAATTATGCATTGCATATGTGTGAAGTTTGACATCATATGATAAAATATTGTGTATAGTCAACGTCAACAATTTTTTTGTAGTCCTCATTTTGTTGTTACTGAACTACAGATGAATTCTGATATGTTAAACATTTAGGAGACGATTCATGGAATTATTTCCATGGAAAATCGTAGATTTGTGCGCCATTCTGCATGCAAAACCCCATTTGTCGATTCATGAACTCGACTGTGCAGCACTTTTTCCTAATTTGCGTGGACTTTGTGCAGGCTTGGCATGTCTCTATGGAGTAGGGGGCGGAACTCGGAAAGTGAGGTAGAACGAGGGGAAAAGTGGACGTTACGAGGGACGGGCCTCAGGCAGTCCATAGAACACCCACAAATGCTTATGACAAAGCGTATTCATGGATTAGACCGGGCAACCTCCCGCCTGCGATATGCCCACACAAATCACTCCATGTCTCTGCCACCCGAAGGCAGGCGTAAGTGCACATGCGCATAGTAATCTCAGCGGGGATGTGGATTTTCATGTCGGATTTAGGGGTGCATGTATGCAGCCGGGGAACTGTTCGGACTTCGTTGTGCACGTACACAGTGTATGTGGAGCACGAACAGTTTACAGGAGTTCACATGTAGATTTCCCGAGATTCACCCGATACATCGTACGCATGTCGTTGGGATACCGGTAACAGTTACGGGGGACCCCATGCAATGTTTGAAGGGTGCGTGTAATCGCACCCAGGGGAGCTCGCGAAGGTAGCTGTACTGGCTGTTTTTTGCTTTGCGTGGGGGTGTCGGGAGCGTTCCGTCTGCGACTTTGCGTATATGGTTGCGTGGCACAGAAAATTCTACGGATACGCGGGGCACGCATTTTTGATTCTTCGCGCCTTTTAGGGAAAACAAATTTATATATGTACATAAATTGTCCTCACTGGAACTCATATGATATGATATGGCATTTATAACGCGCCTATACACAAGTGTTTCAAGGCGCGACGAGGCAAGGGAGGGGAAAACAGTGGAAGACAGACAACGATCGTATTAGGCCAGGTGTCATTCAGATTGCGCAAGGACGAGGGTAGGGAGATAGGGAAGAGTGCAAGGGGAAGGGAAAGGGGAAAGTGCATTGCAGTACATGGGAAGAAGAATAAATATGTTAAATAAAAACAGCCTGATTGTGTCAAGTGCAAGGTAAGAGCAGACATAAGTGCTGGTAAGGGGACTGAAGGGATTTCAGACCCAGTCCCCAAGTGCAGAGGGTTGCCAGGGAGGCAGGGCAGTGAGCAAATGGCGGGACCTGGCCCCAAGATCAGAGAAAGGGTGGCCAGGTAACCGGTGCAGAATCGGCAGGGAATTTCAGCAGGGGAGGGAGGCAGAGAAAGCAGAAGCAAAGAGGAAGGTTTTGAGGTGTTTCTGGAACCGGAGATGGTTCTCCTCGAGTTTCAGGGAGGCAGGAAGGCTGTTCCAGAGGGAGACCCCAGCCGACAAGAGAGATCGACCACCAACTCGTTGCTTGGAGAAGTGGCTAACCCTGAGGGAGTTGGAGGCAGATGAGCGAAGAGACCGAGAAGGAAGGTATTTAGGAAGAGAGAGTTGAAGGTAATCCGGTCCCAGGCCCCAGAAGGCCTTGTGGATAATGCAGAGGGTTTGCAGACAGTGCATCTCACTTAACAGTAACAGAGGGCATGATATCACTCAGGCTGAAAATGATGCAGACACAATAATTGTAGAATAGCATTGTCTGGTTAAAAAAACAGGCATGTGACAGTGAGCGCTAATGATAATGGCCTCTTGTGTTTGCTTCTGTGTCATGCAAAAGGGAAGATTCTAATGCAGCCAAATACAAATTTGCAAAAAGGTGTTATGTACTGTATTGGGTTATTTATATAGCGCTCTTTCCCCATTTGTATGGCCTCAATGCGCTTTGAGATTGGAACGCCCTCGGTGACCGCTGTCAATGTGGGGGAGGTTTTAAGATCTTAGATTTTGTGAATTTATGCTCCACTAAGCAGCCCAAAAGTCAGGCACGTGGGTGGGCGCTGTTGGTGGTTACGGATAGAGTGCTATTGTTGAAGATTCGATGTGGGCCCAGCTATACCGAATTTTCATTGGTAGTCGATGTATGCTAGTGGCAGAGGTGTTGAGGCACGTCAGGTGTTTAAATGGTTATGTGCGTTGCTAGACTGGAATGCCATAGCCATAGCTGCATTTTACGGTGCATGGATGTTTGCCGTGCCCGAGGACTGTATCCACAGACGTGGTGTAAGATATAAGTGCCGTATGCTTTCATGTAGTTCGGGTGCAGCTCTAACCACATCTGGATTTGCGATTCCCAGATAGTGGGGGGAGAGGCCTATTTTTCATAAAATGGCAGATCGAAGCACATTTGCATTTGAGATTTCTAGATAGTGGGAGAATGGCGTATGTTTCACAAAATGTCAGATCTAAGCACATTTGCATTTGAGATTCCTAGATGGTGGGAGAGGGGCCTATGTTTCACAAAATGGCAGATCTAAGCACATTTGCATTTGAGAATCCTAGATAGTGGGATAGAGGCCTATGTTTCACAAAATGGCCGGTTTAAACACATTTGCATTTGAGATTCCTAGATAGTGGGAGAGAGGCCTATGTTTCACAAAATGGCAGATCTAAGCACATTCACATTTGAGATTCCTAGATAGTGGGAGAGAGGCGTATGTTTCACAAAATGTCAGATCTAAGCACCTTTGCATTTGAGATTCCCAGATAGTGGGAGAGAGGCCTATGTTTCACAAAATGGCAGATCTAAACACACCTAGATTTGGGACTCCTATGTAGTGGGAGGGAGGCCAATGGTTCACAAAATGGTAGGTCTAAACACATTAGCATTTGAAACTTCTAGATAGTGGGAGAGAGGCCTATGTTTCACAAAATGGCAGGTGTAAAATACATTTGCATTTGAGTCTTCTAGATGATAGTGGAAGGGAGGCCTATGTTTCACAAAATGGCAGGTCTAAAACACACCTAGATTTGGGACTCCTAGATAGTGGGAGGGAGGCCTATGATTCACAAAATGGCAGGTGTAAAATACATTTGCATTTGAGTCTTCTAGATGATAGTGGAAGGGAGGCCTATGTTTCACAAAATGGCAGGTCTAAAACACACCTATATTTGAGACTCCTAGATAATGGGAGGGGGAGGCCTATGTTTCACAAAAAGGCAGGTCTAAACACATTAGCATTTGAAACTTCTAGATAGTGGGAAGGAGGCCTATGTTTCACAAAATAGCAGATCTAAACACACCTAGATTTGAGACTTCTAGATAGTGGGAGTGAGGCCCATGTTTTACATAATTGTAGATCAAAACACACCTAGATTTGGGACTCCTAGATAGTGGGAGGGAGGCCTATATTTCACAAAATGGCAGGTCTAAATACATTTGCATTTGGAACTTCTAGATAGTGGGAGATTGGCCTATGTTTCACAAAATGGCGTGTCTAAAACACCTATATTTGAGACTCCTAGATAGTAGGAGGGAGGGCTATGTTTCATAAAATGGCAGGTCTAAACATATCTAGATTTGGGACTCCTAGATAGTGGGAGGGGGAGGCCTATGTTTCACAAAACGGCAGGTCTAAACACATTCGCATTGGAGACCCCTAGATAGTGGGAGGGAGGCCTATGATTCATAAAATGGCAAGTCTAAACACATTTGCATTTGAGACTTCTAGATGATAGTGGGAGGGAGGCCTATGTGTCACAAAATGGCAGGTCTAAATACATTTGCATTTGAAACTTCTATATAGTGGGAAGAGAGGCCCATGTTTCACAAAATGGCAGATCTAAACACAGCTAGATTTGGGACTCCTAGATAGTGGGAGGGAGGCCAATGTTTCGCAAAATGGCAGGGCTAAACACATTTGCATTTGAGACTTCGAGATAGTGGGCGGGAGGCCTACGTTTCACAAAATGGCTGATGTAAACACATTTGCATTTGTGACTTCTAGATAGTGGGAGGGAGGCTTATGTTTCACAAAATGGCAGGTCTGAACACATTCGCATTTGAAATTTCTAGATAGTGTGAGAGAGGCCTATGTTTCACAAAAGGGCAGATCTAAACACACCTAGATTTGGGACTCCTAGATAGTGGGAGGGAGGCCTATTTTTCACAAAATGACAGGTCTAAACACATTTGCATTTGAGACTTCTAGATAGTGGGAGAGAGGCCTATGTTTCACAAAATGGCAGATCTAAACGCACCCAAAGTTGGGACTCCTAGATAGTGGGAAGGAGGCCTATGTTTCACAAAATGGCAGATCTAAACACACCTAGATTTGAGACTTCGAGATAGTGGGAGGGGGAGGCCTATGTTTCACAAAACGGCAGGTCTAAACACATTCGCATTGGAGACCCCTAGATAGTGGGAGGGAGGCCTATGATTCACAAAATGGCAGGTCTAAATACATTCGCATTTGAAACTTCTATATAGTGGGAAGCGAGGCCTATGTTTCACAAAATGGCAGATCTAAACACAGCTAGATTTGGGACTCCTAGATAGTGGGAGGGAGGCCAATGTTTCGCAAAATAGCAGGGCTAAACACATTTGCATTTGAGACTTCGAGATAGTGGGCGGGAGGCCTACGTTTCACAAAATGGCTGATCTAAACACATTTGCATTTGTGACTTCTAGATAGTGGGCGGGAGGCCTATTTTTCACAAAATGGCAGGTCTAAACACATTTGCATTTGAGACTCCTAGATAGTGGGAGAGAGGCCTATGTTTCACAAAATTGTAGATCAAAACACGCCTAGATTTGGGACTCCTAGATAGTGGGAGGGAGGCCAATGTTTCAGAAAATGGCAGGTCTAAAGACATTCACATTTGAGACTTCTAGATAGTGTCAGGGAGGGCTATGTTTCACAAAATGGCAGATATAGATATTCCTAAATTTGAGATTTCTAGGTAGGAGCGTGGCTACTTGTAACTGTAATGTTGCCTGCCATGTCTGCTGGTGCTGGTTGACGACAATGTGGTCTTCATCTAGCTCTTGTGGATACTGTCCAGGGCTGCTCATGGTGATCTCAGGAAGGTTTTAGCGGGGGTGGCAGAGGACCCTGTGTGAGCGGAGGGTTTGGGAGAGGGATGTAAGTTTCCGGGTGTTTTACAGTTTTTAATGGTACCTAGGGTACTAGGTGCCCGTTACTGATTCCCTTTTCCTTGAGCAAACGTTAGGTGGGCGCAGTGTCATCTGCTTGGGTAAAAGAGAATGAGGACTTGGGTTAGTAGACTGTTGGGCTGCCTGTTCCCCTGCTGACACTTGCAGACACAGTCTGGAGCCGCTGCTGTAGGAGCTGCCCTTTACCTTGGGGCCCCTAGCCGCTGGGGCTGCCGGGCAGGGCTGCCCTGGTCGGGTTGTCTTTTAAGGGAAAGGGGACCAATCAGGTTGTGTGGGAGGGCTGGGAGGCGGGATAGAAATGGAGTGAGGAAGCGGGCAGGGGAGAGTGACAAATGTGCACACAGCACTCTTTGTGCTTTTTAAAGCACGGTCCCGGAAATATAACATGACGATGGCTATGGGGGTCAGGGGTCTGGCAGCACTCACCTTAGCCTCCTTGGTGTCTTAAATGGCGCAGTTTGCATGCCGGGCAGCAGGTCTTTTGGCATGTGTTGTGGGGAAAGTAGCCTGGGCCAATCAGGTCGTGGGGGAGGGCTGAGAGGCAGAATGGAAACGGGGTGAGGAAGCGGGCAAGGGATAGGGACAAATGTGCATGCAGCGCTCTTTGTGCTTTTTAAAGCCCGATCCTGGAAAAATAACATGATGATGGCTATGGGGGTCGATGGCCTGGCAGCACTCCCCTTCATCTCCTTGGTGTCTTAAAATGTGGGACCAACTAACCCCAAGAGGAACTCCACTGCAACATCTTCCCCAAATGGCTGTACTTCTTTGCTGCTGAAGGAACCAAGTGACAGGGCTTGAGAAATCAATAGTCTAGTGTAACGTCTGTAAACCGGCCAGACCAGAAGCTCCAGGAGTCTCCCCAGGTGTCTCCAGAAGCTGGACGACCAGAGCTTGAGTCCCCTCACCAGAGTGCAGGACTCAAGGAGTGAAGGAAGCCCAACCAGTGTTCAAGATCTGCAGTGGTGCTGTTTACCGAGCGCTGAAACTGCAAAGTGCTGCTGATCTGAAAAGAGTCCATAGCTGCCGCTGACTTCCGAATTGCTGCCGCAGGAGTCCCCAGACGTCGTCCCTCTTGTCCCCATGACTGAGGCCCAAGAACACAGGATCTGCATCCAGACAGAAGCCAGCTGGACCCTCTTCTTCTAACCAAAGCTGCTGTTCTGATTTGGAGTACTTACCTAATTGTAGCTTGCTCCTCTCAGTTGAGACTTGCAGTACCTGCTTTTCTAGAGTTGATTGCAACTCTACCCTTCACAAGTGTAACAGCTTGTGACCCTACAGTTATTTGTCTTCATCAAACTGTCGAACTTTGTGCAAGACCTTTACTATCTAAGAAATGCCTCAGTTCCATAGACTTTGCTCCAATTGACATTGGCTGTCCTGGCTGTCTGCAGACTCTTCTATTCCATTTGAGTTTGATTCTTACTGTCCCTCATAGGTGATGCATTGGTTTTAAACTAATATTACTGGAAAAGGTTTTTATCTAGACTTCATTGGAAGGTTTAAAGTGCTCACGTGGTATGAGAACCTGTTTAACCTTTTTCCTTCCTTTAACCTTTCCTCTCTGCAAACTCAGAATTTACAAAGTTTACTAGTGATATATAAATGCAATTACTGTCCTAGTTATTGAAGTCACCTCAGGGTATATGAATTGTGTATAAAGCATCTCTAAAGAGTATCTACTAACTTTGTGTGAATTCTGAACAAGTATTTTAAAGTGTATTTGATTGCTAAATATATTGCCATTTTTTTAAGAATGCTTATTTAAAAACGACTGTTAAATAATTATTTTAACTAAAAACCTTGAGTGTAAGTGTTCATTGGATACTTGTATTTGTGGATTTCATTGCTACAGCTCACCTTTACCCCCCTTGAGATAAGTCTGGCTGCTCAGTCACACTACCAACTTGTGTAATACATACCTATACCAATAGGTGGGGTCCCTAATAGCAAGAGGACAAGGGTTGTGTTGTCTCCTACAGGGTTACTTCACCAATTCTTGCCTAACACCTACTACACAGACTCAAGTGAGGGCCTTCCTAGGTCTCACTGGGTATTACAGGAATTTCATAGAGAACTATGGGACCATAGCTTCTCCCTTGAATGGGATCTCCTCACCCAAATTCCCGAAGAAGGTCCGGTGGAATGAGAAGTGCATTAAGGCTTTTGAAAGACTGAAGAAAGCCCTTTGTCAACCTCTAGTCTTGAGAGCTCCTAACTACAACCAACCCTACATTGTACAAACAGATGCTTCTAACACAGGGATAGGTGCAGTTTTGAGCCAACTGGAACACTCTATCTGCTTCATCAGTAGGAAACTAAAGGGCTGTGAGAAAAGGGGCATCATTACGACCCAGGCGGTAGGGGGTTAATGGCACCGGTAGAGCTGCCGGTGCCGTTAACCCCTACCGCCTCATTACGAGGTCTGCTCGCGGGACCCACTAAAGATGCCTGGTAAAACCAGGCGTCCTTAGCGGGTCTTGCGAGCAGACCAGGATGCTAACAACGGGCCCGTTAATGACAGCCCTATAGGGGCTCAAATGGGAATGGGGATGTACCGGGTCCGAGTTCCTTGAATCAGGAAATACCAGGCCCTCCAAGGTCGGAATGGCCAGGTATTTCCCATTCAAGGAACCTGGACCCGGTACCTGGTATGGGGGTAGCCATGCCGCTAAAAGCGGCATGGCTACCTCCATACAGGGAATGAGGCCCAAGGTGTGCAACTATAGAACGTGAATGTTTTGCCATTTTGTGGTCTCTGAAGAAGTTTAGGCCATACATATATCGTTGTACTTTAATTATTCAGACAGACCACCAACCCTTGAGATGGTTAATGCAGATGAAAGGGGGGGGGGCGGAATCCAAAATTGTTACGGTGGTCAATCAGCCTCCAAGGGTTTGATTTTACCATAGAACATAGGTCAGGGTGTAATCACCAAAATGCTGATGTCCATAGTTTATTTTTTTATTTAGTGATTTGTAAATGGTTATACAAAATAGACAACCTTTAGTCACTTTGAAATCCAATCTCACAAGGTAAAAACATATACATAATAATAAAAAAATAATAAAAAGAAAATACAGTACAAGCAGATCCACTGGTAACACCTCAGTTCATTTTGTCCTGCACCCTACAGAAGTCACTTTAATGATGACAAATATCGTTATTAATAGTTTAACTAAGGCCACTGTTCTGGGTACTTTTTCACAAGCCAGAAGGATCTTCCACCATTCATCTAATGGTCACAGACCAAATGTATCAATAACCTCCATCATTAATTTTGTTCGCCGAGTATTTAAGGCCGGGCAGATCATCACAAGGTGCTTCAGTGTTTCAATTGAACCAGTTTCTTGACATTGGGCCTCATTACGAGCCCGGCGCTAAAACCATGGTGCTATTAGCACCAGGGTCCATGCCGGGGTCCGCCATGGTGAATGGCGGAATTACCGCCCCATTCCAAGGTTGGCGGGGCGGTAATTCCCCATTCACCATGGCCCCTTCCCCATTCCCATTTTTGGCCCATAGGGCTCAATGGGAATGGGGAAGGCGCTAATTACGGCACTGTAAATTACGGTGACGTAATTAGCTCCTAGGTCCCTTTGCGGGTTGGTTTTTAACGCCTGCTAAAAGCACGCATTAAAGTGCAACCCGCAAAGGGACCTCGTAATCAGGCGTTAAGGGTTTAACGGCGCTGACACCTTTTACGGCGCCGACACCTTTTACGGCGCCGTTAACCCCTTAACGCCTGGGTTGTAATGAGGCACATAGTCTACATGTTAGCAGATTTTCGTCCCCTTTCTTCCACCATAAGACATCTCTAGTTGGATATAGGTTTAGTTGAAAGCACACAAATTGTTTCCTGAAGAAAGAGTTGTAGGTATCTAGGTATGGTGTTTAATTTTTGTGATTCCTCAAACAGTTTCCCATAAAATGTATATTTAGATCTTTCTTCCTGGGTGAGAATCCAGTCCTGGATAAAGTTTTCTTTTAATTTTGTCAGGGTTTTCAACAAGAGTTTGTACGGATTATCCTAGATCCAGTATTGTACCTTTGCAGTTTGACTCCCATTCCATCAAAGTTGGTTCCACCCTGTCTAGTAAAGCCTTTCTCAGGACCACAAAACCCCCCTTTGGATTTACTTCTATGCACTTCCTAAAAAAACGAGAGGGATTTCCAAATGACTATCGCCTTGAGTGACGTCAAACCCAGTAGATTTAGGTAGTCTCAGGACTTTTTTCCAGAATATCCCTTTGATCTTCAACCAATTTTCTATTTTGAAATTGAAGGAAGATTCTGCTCCATGTGTTAGAATTGGGGCTACTTTCAAGCGATAGAATGAGATCACAGGAATCATCCAGATTCCACCGTATATTTTTAGGAGGATTCTCCCTTGGGCGGCCAGGTTCTGTGTTTCTCCTTAAGGACTCCAATCTTGGGGCATCCGTGGCACTAGGGTTCATGCAAACTCACAGATAAATGAGTGAGTTGACCACAGGAATTTTTACTCCCTGTAAGTGCCATTCCAAACTCCCCCCCCACCCCCCCCACGTACCTTTCGTTCTATAATGAAAAAAGGCAACTGGATAAGATTCATGCCATATCCACCTATTTTCCCAAGATCTGATAGGAAATGATACAAGAACCTTGTTTGGGAAGAGTGATCTGCATTATGTTGTCATTTACACAGTTTGGCCCCGATTCATGGAATTATTTGTGTGTAAAACGGGGAATTGCGTGCCATTCTGCTTGCAAATCCCCATTCGACAAACAGGGATTGGTGGGCAGAATGGCACGCAAATCTCGGTTTTACATGAAAATAATACCATGAATCAGGGCCTATGATGCGTCTCTTTAAATCACCAGAAGTTGCGGTTTATCAGCTGATGACATTTGAGAACAAAATTTCAATTTCTATGTACAGTGGAAATCCTGAGACTATAACCTGAGTTTGTCATGCAATAAACAGTACATTTACAAAATAGCCATTGCCAAAAATAATTGACATTACTCGTTACAGAAAATAAGTACATGCTTTGTATGCATTTGCTGTCTATAGTATGGAAGATACGGGGCCTCATTACGGTTGCTGATGGACTCTTAACACTTTTCCAGCGCCTGATATCCCATTGGCACCGGGACATTACAAATCCCGGATCGAGAAGTCAGGCGCCGGGAAATGTTAGTCCCCATTCCCATGGAGTCCGGTAGGACTCCATGGGAGTGGGGAGACGCAAGCACTGGCACTGTTGCTAACAGTGCCGGTAGTGTTTCTGTGAAAACTCTGCAGTCGGGTGCTGTTACGCCCGGCAGGTCAGACCTGCAGGGCACAATGGCCGCCACCAGCATAGTTGTAGTGTGGCGGTTCAGAAAGGGTGCCAGTGCGGTGCGACCGGCACGCTTATTTCCAGACCACCACAGTTGTAATGAGGCACCCTTTCTATACATTTTCTAGACCATATTACAAGGGCTCCTGAACTGGCCCCCACACAATTACTGACCATGATCTGCGGCAACTGCATTGTCTCTGTCTACCTGCTATGCAGTACAGATGATATGACCTGCTGTGTTTGCCTCTGTGCAAAACCTGTAATAGTAAAACTTGCATAAATGCAGGTACTGGAGAAGAGGATGAGAAATGGTAGATTCTTTAAATACCTACGACATTGCATTGTATAGTCATTAGAAAAAGTTCAAAACATGCTGCTTTCGTGTAGACCGGTATGGCTTGTGGGCAAGGCCCACCCCCAGTTCTGCAGATCCCAACCTTCCACATATGGAGGGGAGGGGATGAATATAAAGGTAGAAGCCCTTCCCTGTCCATGATTTAAAGGAACACTTCTCACAGTGTGCAGATACAAAAGCCGCTTAAAAGGGTCAACAGAAAGTAAATGCGGCCAAGAAATCCAGAATGCCCCACCAGACCTGGAACTCTGCAAGCTGGTCTGTTTCCTCCTTAGATAACATAACATCACCCAATTCTTTACCTTCCAAGGATGGCAATGGATTATGGGTACAGGATTAAAACATATATTTGGACAGTATTTCCCCTTCTCTAACTGCAGAATGTTATGATATGGCATTTATAACGTGCCTATACATAAGTGTTTCAAGGCGCGACGACGCAAGGGAGGGGAACAGAGGGAAGACAGACAATGATCCTACTAAGCCAGGTGTGATTCACATCACGCAAGTAAAAGGGAAGGGGGTAAAGGGGAAAGTGCGGGGGGTAAGGGGAGGGGACAGTGCAGTACATGGGGTAAAATAGAATAAATAAATAACAAAAGTAAAGTATGGCCAGAAAGTGGCAAGTGCAAGGGTAAGTGCGGACATCAGGTGCTAAGTGCTGGTAGTGGGACTGTAGGGAAACAGAAAACAGTCCCCTAGTGCGGGGTTGCCAGGAAGGCAGTGCAGGTGTGCGACTGGTGGGGGAGGGGACTCGGGCCTGAGATCAGAGGGTGGCTAGGTAATCAGTGCAGTATCAGTTTCAGCCAGCAAGTCAGCAGGGGAGAGGAAGAGAAAAAGCAGGAGCAAAGAGAAAGGTTTTGAGGTGCTTCCGGAACTGGAGATGATTGTCCTCATGTTTCAGGGTGGCTGGGAGGCTGTTCCAGAGGGAGGCCCCAGCCGAGGAAAGAGATCTACCACCAACCCGTTACTTAGAGAAGTGACTGACCCTGAGAGAGTTGGAGGCGGAAGAGCGTGGAGCTCAAGAAGGAAGATACTTAGGAAGAGAGTTGAAGGTATTGATTCTTCATTCTTCAAATGTGCCCTGGATCTGCACATACTAAATAACAACTCTTTCACAAACAAAGCCCTGTGATATTAAGGAATGCACTGGTTGCCTCTGAAGAAAGACCCACTGCTAAAATTACATGTTCTATCGCATCCTCCTAGACCTGTTCCCTGGCTTTGACACCGCCAATCAAGCCATCCTCATAAATCAGCTACATTATACCCTTGGCATCACAGAACGGGCACTGGACTGGTTGACTTCTTTCCTCTGTGATCGACCCTTCCAGGTCCACCTGGGCCCCTTTCTCTCCTCCACCTCTGGTGTCCCCCAGGGTTCCATGCTCTCGCCCTGGCCTTTTAACATCTATCTTGCCCACTTGATATCCACCTTCTCTCATTTCCAGTGGTATGTGGATGACACACAGCTCTCCTTTATGCTCCCCTCCTCTTCTTCCTCTCTCATTGCTAACTGTCTGACTGCTATTCAGGCATGATGTGCTGCTAATAATCTCTGCCTTAATGCCAGCAAGACTGAGATCCTTCTCAATGGGACTCCTGTCCTCTCCTTTCAACCAACTGTCTGGCTTCCCTCCTTAGGCCCTCTCCCCTCACCCGTGTGAGGCAAAAAACCTGGGTGTCATCTTTGACTCCCCTCTCTCTCCTCATATCACTGATCTTGCCTAGAAGGCCAACTATCAGCTCTACCTTCTCAGAGGCATTCCCCATTGCCTCACCTTCTCCCAGAAACTCGATGTCTCCAGAGCTCTGGGTCTCTCCAGGCTGGACTATTGCAATAGCCTCTTCCCTAACCTGCCTCTTTCCACCCTCCGCTCTCTTCAACTAATCCAGAACAGGACTGCAAGACTTATCCTTGGCCTCAAGCCCAGGGACCACATCTCTCCAGCCCTAAACTCTCTCCATTTGCTGCAAGGATTAAATTCAAGACCCTCTTCATCATCCACAACGCTTTCTGGGGCCTGGGACCCGGCTACATCCGTCTTTCTCTGCCTAAATACCTCCCTTCTAGAGTCATTTGGTCCTCTAGTTCCAACTCTCTGCAAATCAGACGTTTCTCCAAGCAGACAGGAGGTAGATCCCTTTCTTCAGCAGGGGCCTCCCTCTTGAATGGCTTCCAGCCTCTCTCAGACTTGTGCCCTTAAGTTCCGGAAACTCCAAGACTTTCCTTTTCTCCACCTCCTTCCCTCTCTTCCTCCCATGCTAATGACCCCTGCAGTTGCGACTAGTTGCCTTGTCCCTTATGAGTCGTCCTGGGGCCAGGCCTTCCTCGACCAGTGCCCCCCAAACCCCTTAACAAGCGCTTGCCCTCTGGCACCCTTCCCCGACTAGCCTACTTAGTCTGGTTCACCCTATGCGCACCAGTCCCCCTACCCCTGCTCCTCTGGCATTTGTCATTCTTGGCTCCCTTAACACTTGCCTAGCCCCACAAGCCCCCATCCTCCCTTCCTGCACTTCCCCTGCTCCTTCTCCCTCCCTGACCTTCTCCCTCCCCTTGCACTTCCTATTCTGCACTTGCACAATCCGAATGTCACAAGGCCTAGTAGGATCGTCGTAGTTTGTTCTCCTTGCTTCTCCTACCGCCGCCTTATGGTGCCTGGCAACATCGTAGCTGCCTAGGCACCATACAAAGGTACAATAAATAAATAAAATACATTTAAATTAAGTTCAGTAATGACTGTGAACATTCCCTTCTCAGACTCCAGCAGGGGGCTTTAACTGGCTATCTACTGAAAGAGCATTTAATAACCTTTTTTTTTGTTGTTGCGGATCTACAAATGTTTTATAAAATACATATGTCAAACGAGTTTGACAAGCAGTACACTATCATATAAGGTTCTGGGTTATGTAAATCTGAAAGAAGTACAACCATACATTGGTATTCAGACATCTCAAATTTTGCCATGTCCGGTTTGAAGTAATAAGCCAGTCCTGGCTTTAATGCTCACGTCATATTGCATTCTGGGAAATAGAGTCATGCATTTATAATATGTAGAGAATGCAAAAGGGCATGCACTACAAAACACGGACTTGTAGAACATGATTTGATAGCTATGCTGCAGCATGTTTTTTAAGGTACTGGAGTCTGAAGGAAGTAGTGATGTTAGGTAAGAAAAGTAAATGGTGATTTTCTGCATTGCTGGCTTTAGAATGCTCACATTGATCAGTGACTTTAAATGCATTTCACCGTTCTGCGTCAGAAGAGAAAACATGCATATGTTCGAATTCTGTCAGGGCCCTCTTTCATCACAGGCAGTTTGAAAACAGTAGCATTTAGCTGTGTAATAGTAAAATGTAATATTTACAATGTAAATCTACTGATATTAATTTTAAAGTGAACAGTTTGCTTTTTGTAGCAATTCATATCTTTTATGAAAACACACAAAACAAGCATCAGCCCACTTGTATCAAAAAATGACTACACGCGGGTGCCATTATCACACTTTATTTTCTTATGTGTCATCAAAGTACAGTAGACACAAAGATTATTTTAGGCTCATATCATTTTACATCATGACTCAAAGGAAGGAGGCCGTCGTTTCAATTGGGTCCTTTAGCTATTTAGCTAAAATTATACAGTAGCCTCTAATAGTTCAAAGAGCGATACGGTTCACATGAGAATGTTAATGAAAACTCACAGCTGAAATAAATACAGCTTCTTTAGTTGTGCGGACCCCTGCCCTAAGCGCATGTATGAACAGGGCAGGATCACTTTGGTGTGAAATACTGGCTATGCAATGCAAATATGCCTCATATGACAATTGGCTTTGTTTTATAGTTTTGATCATTATTTTTCAATATGTACCAATTGTTTACCCAAGGTTGTACTACTGTCATGTTTAGATATGTTGCAACACTTTGCAAAAGCTTCAGTTTACTCCAAGAATTGTATACATTATTCTAACATCACATGCTGCTGTATATGAATATTTAATCAACAGCATATACTATGTAAACATTTTTCGTGCAAGACTTTTTTGTCATTTTGGACATTTAGCAGTGCAACTGCATCAAGTTGACAACAATAACGTTTTTCTCGCACAAGAAGCTTCAGATCCATCAGAGGAACGGAAAGTGCACTAATATCTATAAGCGACGATCTAAAGACCAACGCAGATTCTAATGTCAACTCAGCACTAATACCACTTGATCTCTCAGCAGCCGCCTTCGACAGTCAACTACGATACACTCATTAAAAGACTAGAAGATATTGGGATCGGCAACACAGCTCTCCTCTGGCTAAAATCCTTCTTGACTTAAAGAACAGAAACAACCTGGATAGCACCATCAAGTCAACAACGAGGAAAAATACTTTCGGAGTGCCACAGGGCACATCACTATCCCTGTTGCTCCTCAACATCGACATGACCCCCCCCCCCCACCACCCTGATCAACCACATCAAAAATGATGGCCGCAGATGACACTCAAATCATCTATAAAACCAACACCAGCGAAGAACAAGACCCAACGCTCACGGACTGCCTCACTGAACTAAACCAGTGGATAAGCAGCAGCAGTCTTAAGCTCAAACCGAACAAAACTGAAGCCATGATCGCACCCAAAGACCTGTTGAACAACAATCACATTCCATGGCCCACCGAGCAAGAAAACCCGCCAGAACAATACAAAGTGGTAAAATAAATTGGAATCCTAACAAACTAACACTAGAACCACAAGTCAACGGAGTAATTAAGAAATGCTTCTTCCACCTACACATGATCAAGAAGATACTTCCTTACCTCTCCTTCACACACACAATTCACTGTTATCTCTCTTGTAGTGTCAGAATGCCAGAATATCACATGACGAAGCTACCATGAATACAGAACATGGCAGCAAGACTACACCTTACACACACTGGGAGAGAACACATTGTCCTCAGCACTTAGAACACTGCATTGGCTACCAATCAAAAAACGGATCTTGCTCAAAACTCTGCATAACACAGAGCGATTCACGGCCAAGAAGCGGAATTCATACAGGAAAAAATCACCATCTACAAACCAACTCGAACACTAAGATCCAGCAACAGCATCCGCCTCGAACCACAACCATACGCAAAACAAACATTTGACGATCAGCATTCTCCTCCATAGCGGTGAAACTATGGAACTTGCTCCCAAATGAAATACAAACAGCAGAAGATCACCTACAATTTAGTAAACTATTAAAAACATAGCTTTTTAGCACAAAAAGCTGAAGAAATCACCAGAGAGGAAAACCCCACCACTGTAAAACACTACAAAACTGGACCACCCAAAGAAATATCCAACAATAAACCAAAAAGGAATAAAAATAAGCCGAAGGGTAAACCCAACTCGAAAACAACACCCGACTAGCCCTGCTAATAACTCTCTAGGACTCTGCATACCCATCACCCAACCCAGATCTTCACCACAAAACACCCGAACTACAGGCACTCTGCCAACTCTCCAGCCAACATGCACATGATACATCCGCACACAAAACATCACACACTGCCAATCAACTAAAACCATACCAGCACACAGGGACTGATTTTTTCTGAATTGAAGCTACCAACAGCACATCAAAGCTCTCTTGCACCTCAATACTACTAACTAACCACCCCAAACCTCTTCCTTTTCAAATCTGTCTGAGCGCCTAGAGACCATGTAAAATGGCAGCCAGCGGTGCGCAGTTCAAGTCACAGTAACCTAACATAAATTATTCCAATGTTCGATGCTGAATGCATATTTGAGCAAGGTTTCATACATTTTCTACTGCATTACGTTTTTCATGCAGGCCTTTTGTCAGTTTTGGATATGTTGCAATACAATGCACATTCTCTACAACGAAACAAGGACTACATTTGTGTAAATTAGTTGAGGGTTGGGTTCGTTTTTGTCTACTGGACTACAGCAAGAGGAAAAGCCAAAAAGGTTTGGCGAAAACACATTGTGTGAGAATGTTTTATGCATAGGGAGACTGGAATCATTTGTAAGCCAAACAATCAGCGCTCGTTGCTTTTTTAGAATAAAAGCAACAACAAAAAATAGGATCTTGCAAAGATACATTTATTAGGCTAACTTACATCCAAGACGGCAAGCTTTCAAGACCATACAACCCCTTTCCTTCAACAGTTATTATAGTATAACTAAAAACGAATGTTTGTTTATATGTAAGAACAATTTGAGTATAAATGAACACAGAAAAGGAAGAACTAGGTTTGCATTTTATAGTGATTAAAAGGTATAATTTCTGCAAGATCCGAGGTCTTTTTGCCTTAAAAAAAATAAATTATATATATATATGACAATGCATTACTTACCGTAAAAGCATTTCTGATGGTTGTATCTGCTTAGATTCACATGCTGTGCATAGGTCCGACATCCAGTGGTCACTGCGGAGTATTGCATTTTGTTTTTCGTAGTCGAAAAGGGGACGTCGACAAGGCGTGTCTGTAACACTATCCCTATAGTGACGTGCGTTGTACCCACAATCCCTCACGCGTCGAGGTCCCTCTGTTTGTATTTTTCTGCCCTGAGGGAGCCTTATAGACGTGAGTGAGTACAGAAAAGAGAGATATAAAGGAAGTCTATGTTCCTTCCATCCGAGCGGGGAGGAAGGGTGGGCGCATGTGAATCTAAGCAGATACAACCATCAGAAATGCTTTTACGGTAAGTAATGCATTGTCTTCTGATGTTTGTTAATCTGCTTAGAATCACATGCTGTGCATAGACTAGCGAGCAGTACCCGGAGTTGGCGGTGGGTTATGAGAAGGAACAGTAGAGAAAAGATGTCTTAATACTGCCTGTCCCACCTGGGAGTCAGATCTAGAGTGTGCATCTAGACAGTAGTGTTTTGTAAAGGTGTGCACAGAACTCCAGGTAGCCGCTTTGCAGATGGACTCAAGGGGAACATTTGCAATGAATGCTATGGAAGCCCCAGTGCCTCGAGTGGAATGTGCTCTTGGCTTGAAGGGTAGTTCTCTCTTAGCAAGAGTGTAACAGAGAGTGATGCATTGAACAATCCATCTAGATATAGTGGATTTTGAGACCGCATCTCCTTCTCTTCCTGCTGCCACCGAGACAAAGAACTGATTAGTCTTTCTCAGTGGTCTGGTTCTTTCCATATAGAACATGACAGCTCTGCGTACATCTAGTGTATGCAGACTTTTTTCTCCCGAGCTGGAAGGGTTTTGAAAGAACGTTGGTAGTTCTATAGTTTGGTTTACATGAAATTTCGAGATGAATTTAGGTGCAAACCTTGGGTGTGTGCGTAGAACCACTTTATTTTTGTGAACTGTTACAAAGGGGTCTAGTACAGAAAGAGCCTGTAGTTCACTTACTCTCCTAATGGAGGTGATAGCTATTAGGAAAGCAGTCTTAAGGGTGATATCTTTAAGAGTTGCCTTGTGCATGGGTTCGAAGGGAGGGCCCATGAGTTTGGAAAGTACCACATTTAAGTCCCATCCGGGAGCTGGGTTAGCTATCGGAGGGTGTATCCTTTTTACCCCCTCCATGAAGGCTTTGATAACTGGTATCTTCCACCACGACACTTTAAGTTGGGAAGTGGTGTATGCAGAAAGTGCCGCTAGGTGGACTTTAATGGAATTGAATACTAAACCTGAATCCAGTAAATGGGTCAAGTATAGAATAATGTCAGTAGGAGAGCAGTCAACTGGGTTGATGCTAGTACCTCTACACCAGATAACGAATCTTTTCCATTTGCTAGAATAGCAGTGTCGAGTATTAGGTTTTCTGGCTTCCCTGAGGATGTCCATACATCTCTGTGGGAGTTGTAAATGTCCAAATTCTATGATCTCAGGAGCCAGGCTGCTAAGTTCATGGTCTGAGGGCATGGATGCAGTGTCCTGCCCTTGTCTTGTGACAGCATGTTGTACGGGCAGGGAAGTTTCACTGGGGGAGATAGGGACATCTCCATCAAGTGAGCGAACCAAGGTTGCCGTGCCCACATTGGGGCCACTAGTATCATGGTAACCTGCTCCTGGTGCATCTTGTGCACCACTTTGTTGAGAAGGGGAGTCGGGGGAAAGGCGTAAACAAATTTCCCTGACCATTGAATCAACAGACCGTTCCCCTTGGACTGGTTCTGGGGGTACCTGGAGGCGTAACTTTGGCATTGTGAGTTCTCCAGGGTTGCGAACAGGTCTATTTCCGGGAATCCCCATTGCGTGAAGATGTCTAAGACGATGTCTTCGTGCAATTGCCATTCGTACTCTTCGGGCAGGGGGAAGTCTCTGCTGAGTTTGTCTGCTAGCAGATTGAGTTCCCCTGGTACATGTTGTGCTAGTAGGAACATGTTGTGTTTGAGAGCCCACTTCCATATATTCTGGGACAGCTTGGACAGTCCTGGAGAGTGAGTGCCCCCTTGCTTGTTGAGGTAGTACATGGCTGTGGTGCTGTCTGTGAGGACCATCACTGTCTTTCCTTGTAAGTGTTCCTGAAAGGCTTTCAGTGCTTTGAACACCGCTAGTAGTTCCAGCAGGTTTATATGCTTGGATGCTAAACTCGGAGTCCACACTCCGTGTGCCGTTTGATGGGATAGGTGAGCCCCCCATCCTGTAAGGGATGCGTCTGTGGTTAGAGTGGCTTCCACTGCGGGTGTGGCAAAAGTTTTCCCTAATAACAGGTTTTCTTTTGTCCACCACCGTAGCGAGAGAACCAAGGCCTGCGAGACCACCACTAGATCGTCCCATTGTCCGCTGGCCTGACACCACTGGCTGTAGAGCCACTCTTGCATTGGGCGCATGCGCAGGCGCGCGTGAGGTACCAAATAAATACATGACGCCATCATCCCTAGCAAGCGCATTGCTTTGCGTACCGTCCCCTCTCGGCCTGCTACATAATGGGGAATTTGAAACAGCATGTTTTGGACCCTCTCGTTGGAGGGGAATACGAGGCCGTCCCTTGTTCGAATTAGAGCCCCTAGGAATTGTTTGGTTTGGCTGGGGTCTAAGCTGGACTTCTTTTCGTTGATGGAGAAGCCCAGTTGGGACAAAAGGTCTACGGTCTTTTGGGTATTGGAGAAGCATGTTTCGTAAGAATCCCCTGTTATGAGCCAGTCGTCGAGGTAAGGGTATACCGGGATGGATAATCTGCGCAGGTGGGCCGCTGCCACTGCCAGTACTTTCGTGAATACCCTTGGTGCAGATGCTATCCCGAAGGGTAGTACTCTGAACTGGTAGTGTTTGTCCTCTATTTTGAACCTGAGGTATTTTCTGTGCGATGTCAACATTAAAATATGAAAGTATGCATCTTTCATGTCCAGTGTTGTCATGTAATCCCCTTGTGATAACAGTGGGATTACCTCCTGTAAGGTCACCATACGAAACTTTTGGGGTTTGACAAATATGTTCGCTGGGCGCAGATCTAATACAGGGCGCATGGTTAAGTCCTTTTTGGGTACAAGGAAGTACACTGAATAAATACCTTCTGTTACCTGTGATAGGGGGACGGGCTCTATAGCTTCTTTCTTCAGTAGTTCTTCCACCTCTTGAAGAAGAATGGAGAGGTGTTGCGGTGTCATGCGCCGGTTCCGTGGGGGTTTGTACTTCGGGGAACCGTTGAACTCGATGCAGTATCCGTGGGCTATGGTGGATAATACCCAACGGTCTGACGTGATTCCCTCCCATGCTGAAAGGAACGATGTTAGCCGGCCCCCGACCGGTGATGCATGGGAGGGGACCCGAATTTTCGGGTCATTTGCTGGTATTGGGCGTGGAACCTCTGGGGCTGGAGCCACGACCTCTTCCTTTGCCACGGCGTTGGCCTCTTTGACTGAACTGGGTGTTACCCTGGTTGGTGGGCCAGTTGGAGCCAGAGTAATATTGTTGTTGTTGGTTCTGCTGCTGTCTTTGGCCACGAAAGGAGCGTTTATTACCATAGCCTCGCCTGTTAGGGGGCCTAGAAATTTGATCAAGAGTTTTGATGGTATCAAACTCTTTTTTAGCATGTTCTAGGGCCTCATCTACTGCTTTCCCAAACAGATGCGTCTGTTCAATGGGTTTATTTATGAGGGAGGCTTGGGTTTCGGGCTTAAAACCTGAATTGCGTAGCCAAACGTGGCGCTTGAGAAGTATTCCCTGCACTAGGGAGCGGCCAGCCGTCTCAGCGGCATCTAGGGAGTTTTTAACGATGCCCTGGTTTACCAGTGTGCCCTCTGATATTATAGCTAGCAGGCGAGAACGCAGAGGTTCAGGTGCTTCCTCTGCTTCGCTGCGCAGCTTGTTCCACTGTGCATCTGCGTAGCTAGCTAAAAGTGAGTTGTTATTAGCAATTCTAGTGGAGAAGGCGGCGGAGGTCGTGATTCTCTTCCCCAGTGCGTAGAGTTTTTTGCCTTCTTTGTCTGGAGGTGCTTCACTAGTGGATAGTGGCACCCCTGCTCTTTTTCTTGTGTTGGTAACCACAAGGGAGTCCGGAATAGAGTGTCCTCTGATGTATAAAGGGTCAGAGGATGAAGGGCTGAAGAGCTTTTCTATTCTAGGGTTGACCCCTCTTACTAGAGCTGGGTTAGTAAGGGAAGGAGAAATTCTTCTTTTAATAGAAGCCAGGAGAGGAATAGATTGGCTAACAGGGGCTTTTTCTTTGATGACTTTTTCTACAAAGTCGATGTCTGGAAGAGTTTCCCCTGTATCAATCTCAAAATGCGCTGCTGCCTTGCGCAATAGTGCATTGAGGGAAGGTTGGTCATCTATGGGAGAGGAGTTCCCATGTGAATCCTTGAGAGGAGAAGGGAGAAAGGCATCAGGGTCTGAATGTACTGATGGGGATTGCCAAGGCTGCACTGACGGTGAATGCCAGGGCTGCGAGGTAGCTGTATCCTCTTCAAACCCTGTAGGAGTGGTGTAAGGATCTTCTTCGAACCCCTCTTGCTCAAGTTCTACCTCTTCTTCTCCACCCAAACACTCCTCATCTTCTTGGAGGTATTGCTCCTCCTCAGTGAGGTCAACCAGCCTAGGAATCTTGACTCTAGGGTCATCCTGTGGCCATTCTCTTTGTCTTTTGTGAGTGGGTGGGTCTTGGTTTCCTAGAAACCTTTCCATTTTCTCCATGCAGGAATGGAGTCTTTCAAGGGTCTCATGGGGTACCCCTGAATAGTCTAGAGGGGGAAAATTAGTGTTTTCGCCTTCGAATCGTTTCGAACGCTCCCACAGCGTCGACGAGAGGTTCCCGTCTCCTTCTGAAAAGCCTTCAGGTAGTTCGGAAGCGTCCTTTGGAGAAAGGGGCAGTTCCTGGCTACTTTTGTGTTTTTTCGACGCGGTATTCGACGTTTGTTTCGTCGTCCGCGTACGTTCGTCTTCGGCGACAATTCTCGCTAGGCTCTCGGCCACGATTTTGTCCGTCGAGGGCTTTGGTGTCGACGTTGTGTGCGTTGCGCGTTGTACCTCGACGGTCGCTCTATGGAGCGTTGCGTCGGATGTTTTTGGGGTAGCGCCCGTGTTAGACGGAAGCCCAATCGCTGGTCGCGGCTGCGTTTGCGGGTGGGGCTTGTGACCTTTACGGTCTGCGGTAGACGCCGGAGTGCCCTGCGTCCCCTTCGGCGCTGATGGATCCTTCGTTCTCGACGAAGAAGAGCCGTGGGTAGTGTGTTTAGCCTTATGGGGTCTGTGTGCGTCCTTGTCGCCGGGGTGTTCATCCCCATAAGCAGGGCGTGAGCCGAGCCCGTCGGGGCCGGGGACGGACGACGAGGAGCGTGAGCGCTCCTTCTGGGGGTTCATGACTTCCGTAACGGACGTCGAGTTATCGCACTCCTCGTCACTTTCAGTAACAGCGGCAGCGGGTGAGGAAACTGACTTCGACATCGCGTAGTCTGCCCACCTCTTAACCCTACGTTCTTTAAGAGTCCTGGGTTTTAAGAGCTTGCAGGCTGCGCAGCTGTTCTCTATGTGATCGAGGGGTAAGCAACGATTACAGAGCTTGTGCTTATCTTTCCAAGTATATTTGCCCCTGCAGCGTGGGCAAAACTTAAATGGTGTCCTCTCCATAGCTGAGGCAATAATAGCTGGCGATAACAACCCCAAGGGAAAGAAAAGGGAGAAAGAAAGACATTCTCAAAGAGAAGAGACAAAGTTCTAACCCCCACTCTCCCTACTGTAAGTTGGCCGTCGAGGCCAGGCCACGTGTTCGGCAGCGCCGAAGGATCTCCTCCGCTCTTCCTCTCCGTCGAAAATAGTTCGGCGGAGAAACAGCTTCACAGCTAACGTCGAGGGGGAGGGATCGTTACCAGTATATTAAGTTATGACAAAAGGACCGAGGTCCGTGGTAAGTATAGCAATGTCTCTCTAGGAGCTCCGCGAAAGGCGACCAGAAACTGGGCGGAAAAAAACAATCTGAGGGACCTCGACGCGTGAGGGATTGTGGGTACAACGCACGTCACTATAGGGATAGTGTTACAGACACGCCTTGTCGACGTCCCCTTTTCGACTACGAAAAACAAAATGCAATACTCCGCAGTGACCACTGGATGTCGGACCTATGCACAGCATGTGATTCTAAGCAGATTAACAAACATCAGAAATATATATATATATATATACACACATACACACACACACAGAAAATAATTCACCCTGGATACGCTTGTACAAAATATTATGGGGGCTCAATGCATGGTTGTCTTAAAATGGGGGGTGGGGGCAATGAAGCTTTGGACTTTGTCCTTCATGTTCTTTTAAAGTCCAAGTTATTTTAAAATTGTACAGCATTTGGGTGTTCCTGTATATGCATGACTTGCAGGGACTGTGTCAAGGATATGCCGATTATCCCGTAGGGAAAAACGCATTG
Organism: Ambystoma mexicanum; assembly: GCF_040938575.1. Lineage (NCBI taxonomy): Eukaryota > Metazoa > Chordata > Amphibia > Caudata > Ambystomatidae > Ambystoma > Ambystoma mexicanum. The sequence continues at coordinate 511,014,299 of NC_090938.1, read as the reverse complement.
GCCAATTGCGGCGCATAATGTAATGATCGGAAGGAGAAGCAAAGCGTCAGGAAATGTCCAGGAAGCTTTGCTCTCTGAAATGGACAGTAGCTCCTCATAAACGCGAAAATATTGGAAAAGATAAACAAGAAAAAACATGTCTGGGTTCAAAATGAATGTCACAGCAAAGTCTACTGAAGCACCAACCAACGCTTCAGTGGTCCCTTCCTGATGCAGTGGACAAGTGAACAGAAGAAACTTCACTGTTGACCATTTTGAGGGTCCTCAAAGCCAATAGTGCTCTACAAATTGAAAGGAAAGAACCCATAGTGTAGACGAATTACTATGAATAGCCTCAAGTCAATTTGTGTGGCAAGTGACACAGTTTGGAAAAAACAGGCGAAGACAAGTGCTGCAACTGTTTCCCCCCATCCGTGCCATTTTCAGCTGGCTTCTCCCACGCAGAGCAGGCATGGAAATACTCTCTGCGTTTCTCAGAGTTTCTGCCTGCATCTCATTTTAATACACGCGGAGGAGCTGCAGTCTCCATGTATTCTAGAAGCTGAAGAAAGCAGGTAGAATTCATAGAAATGTGCTGTTATGCTGGCCACTGTGCAGGTAAAAGCTGGTTGACATTACGGATTGTTTCTTGGTGTTGATGCGGGCAGTTTGAACATGGCCAGTTGCCGATCACCTCTCTTGGGGCCATCACATACCTTCCACACAGTTAGGGGTGGACTGGCCTATAGGGACTCCAAAGATTTCCAGGTAGGCCTCTGCTCCCTGGTCCTCTTTTGTGTGGTAATCTATTTTATTTCCACATGTTCTCATAGGAAAAGGATCCGTCTTGCTGAAAATGTGTAATTTGGGGCCATTTTCAAAATTATTTGCAGGGCCTCTTTTGGTTCCTAGTCCACCCCTGCACACAGTGCCCAAGCGAGTGGCAGGGGCATCTGAAACCTAAGTACTTATGATAGTGGATTGAGAGGACCTGTAAAATGGAATGCGGCAGTGTGTCAAGCGCATGGATCGAGACATAAATATCCCAAACAATCTCCGCAGTATCAGCTTTTCCGTATCCTATTCTCTACACCCAGACACGCCCCACATTACGACACTATGTTCGGTAGCTGCCAGGGCATTACACGCCTGTGTGAAGGTTATTGCCCAACAAAGTCACATAGTGGCACTGTTCCCACTGGCCAGTGGTTCACAACTAGACACTCCAAAACCTACTAAGAATTTCCTTCTCAACTACCCTCACTCACGGCACACGCCTCAGAAAGCAAGAGAAAATCCACTCACTAACGCTCCAAACTGCACATCTCTCAAACCCACTCATGAGCCCCACCAACTATCTCATGCATTTGGCAAGTCAAACACTGGATGTCTCCCATCTGGCAACAATATGCCTCCAGTGTACACAACAAAATACACCTAGAAAAAACAACCATTAGTTAAACCTAGTTCTGCACATATCAACAACTGAGCACAACACCTGTCTTTATCCTCTTTCTCCCCTAACCAACCCACCCGCTTTCCCTTTCAGAGCCACAAGAGCGCTTGTGGGCTATAAAAATTGCAGTGGCACATGGTACAAATCAACATAACATGTGTGGGTCTCTTTCTAGGGGAATTTGTGTCGCTAGCACTTGAGGTAGGTGTGTCCAGAGGGGTACCTTTTGTGCCAATAGCGCAGCAATGCAATGGGCAGGACTGTGATATTTAAGTTGTTTTGGAGAGGTGTATCATTCTGATTTTGGATGTTTTTTGGGAGGAATGTTCGATTGCCATGTGTCGGTGTTTAGTCCTAAATCATACTGGGGACGACAGAGGTGAAAGTGAACAGTGGAGTGAAATCCCACTAGGGGAGAATACCCATAGGGAAACATAGGAGTAGCAGCTGGGAGCAAAATCGCAACAGGGCAAAAATCACAGCGGCACAAAATCACAGTGGGAACCAAGGAGCACAGCTCCAGAGGGGAACCATTAAAGTGGGACACTTGCAATCAAATCACAGCACACAGAATCATGGTGGACACATGGGAGCAGTATAGGGCAAGGAAGTATGCAGACCATTGAGCAGCATAGGGGTATACCCAATCAGTGCAGCCTCTTGACGGGCACATTGCTGAGCCAGGCTACAGGAGTGTATGTTCTGCACAGATGCCCTACGACTATCAGTGCCCATATGCTCTCTGCTCCTCCCTGGGACGGGATGGACGTGGGGGGAAAAAGTTGAGACATGGCACTTAGAAGTCAAATACTATTTAGATATAAGAAAAACATCTACAATCACCTCACCTTGCCTCCAGGCTCAGCACTTAATGCCTCTTGCTTCACAACAGGAGACATGTGGTGCCAGCAACATCTGGGTTGTTGTTATTTGCCCATGCTCTGCACTGCCCTAGCGCCATCATCTCCTGGCTGCACCAACGGGATAGCAGCAGGAAGAACCCACACTAGCAGCCCGTCTCTGCTTGCCCCATCCCTTCCTGCTACAGTGAGGGAAGTGATTGCAAGCCGAACTGTCCTCACTCTGGCTGCTCCCTTGGTCACTAGGGCAAGAATTCCTCCAGGAGATGGGGTGGCTAAGGTTACAAGTAAGGGGGAACCTTTCCAGGTCCTTTCTCATGATTGAACACCCTTCACTGGTCTGGATGGAATACAAGACAAGGAATAACATGTACAATAGTCCATGAATGCCACATGCATTGCCTGACCAACCAGATATTTTTCTCGTCGGTAGCATTGATTTGGCACCAACATGTGCCAAAACCAAAATGACCCCAGCAAATATCCTGATTATTAAGTCATTTTGCCACACGATTCAGCTGGAACTGGGGTGGACATGGCGGTGGAAGACGGTCCATGCCTGGAAATTGATCAGATTAAGGGATCTGGTGCATGGACTAAATATCCAAACTGAGGTCTTTTAACATTGCCAAATCAGTGGTGTGTGATCTAGGCTGCTGCACATGGTGTGCTCAGAGCAACTCGTATGCTCAGAGCAGAGTCAGCAAGATCCTTGAGGGCAATAGACCAGGCCAGGGAGTACGAGACGAGCTGACCCGCTAGATCGATACCACGAGCAGACACTTTGGGCTGACCTGACGGACACTGGGATTTCGAAGGACGATGGATCGGTTTCCTCCCCCTTCCTCATGCTCTCGGTAAATGGACGACTGTTGGGCACCCAGAGCTGTAGAGCCATGAGGGCTACATGAACATTTCTTTAACTGATGCCGGGCGCCCTGGGGATTGACATATTCACATGTCTTAGACCCTCATGGGCCCGAATAGCCACCTGTGGGAAGCGCTGATCCTCTCCTTAATTTCCACTGTCAGTAGGGCGGCAACACTACTCTAAACATCTAAATTCTTACTTGCTACTGCTTGGAGGCGACAGTCTGAACATTGCTGTGCCTTCACCCCATATGAGACACTAGGTTCTCCTTCAGATTTCCATCATTGCTGGCACCTCAATTCTCTCTCTCTGCCACCCCTGCACCCCAGAAGGGGCCAATACACCTTCAGGACATATCCTACACTATGCCATGACCAGGAACAAAATGTGCAAACAGCCCACTAAGTATAATGGAGGCTTACGCTTTCCCACCCGACCCATGAAATTCATTCGAGGGCGTGGAAGAACCGATGGCAAGTGTTAATGACCCACCTGAATTGCCCTCAATGAAGGATATTATGCAGGCCATATATGACTCCAGATTGACAACCTGGGGATCAACATCGTTCTCCTTCAACAGGACTTACACATGGTCTCCTCCAATATGGGGGAGGTGGAGACTAGAGTGTCAGACATGTAACCCGCAATCACTACTATCAAGATCCAACTATCAGATTCCTTACACAGAACCAAGATCCTGGAAGATGGTGGAGGAGGCCGAGGGAAGATACAGGCGAAATAACATCTCAATCTGGTGGGCCCCACTGGACTTTCCAAGCTCTTCCCAATCAAACGAGTGCACTGGTCCCACCAAGGCCCCCTCCGTCATGAGTCACACCTAGGCTGATCATTGGCAAGATCCTCAATTTCCGAGACAGTGGGCCTCATTACAACAGCCCTGCCAGTCTGGTAACAACGGTGCCGTTAGGCTTACTGGCACTGTTGTTACCGGGCCAGCAGAGTACAAGTCTGCAGGCTGGGTGACTTTCCGCCCACCAGATCTGACCTGGCGGGCGGAAAGGCACCTGCCCGCAGACTTTGACGGTAACACCGGCAGCATTATGAATGGTGCTGGTGTTACCGTCTTCTGTTATACAAACAAGGAACTGACCTTATCCCATCAAAAATATTTATCTTGTTACACACACTGTTTTGTCCGTGTGGTGCTCTACGAACAAAAGGCTTAAGACTAGTACGCCTATGAAACAATAAATGTTGAACCCAAATACTCTGGATATCTAATTAATTTGATATCTCAGGCTACCCCGGAGCATCGAGTGTTGCTGCCTTGGAGCAAAAGACAATATATAGAGAAAATTACTGTGATAGCTTAGTGGCTATTTATTAATTGTACAGTTATTGTTTAACAAATAGACATGATCTCCCAAAGGAGCATTTACAAAAAATGGTACTTTCAAAAACAGAAACCATGATCATTAAAGTGCACAGTGAATTACATCGAATAGTATGGAACATACATTCTGGTATTTGACAAGAAATAGACATTTTCAAACAAGAAACCATCCACACAATGTGTAACTGAATCCACAGTCTATATAATGAGTTAAAAAGACAAAGTGAAGAAAAGAAAACAACAAAAAGCAAAATCCCAACACGTCCTGGTTGTGTGTGATAGGGCAAAGCAACCAAATGCGACCCCCACCAGAGTCTAATGTATTAGTGGCCACGGCCAAAGGACCAAATGTCAAGTCCTAGGGTTTGGAGCCCAGGGCATGTGTGGTTCCAAACCAATGCCAGAGGTCAGGTCCTCCTGGTGACTTGGAGGATCAGCTGGTGGGAGTTTATCAAGAGACCAATCCTAGGTCAACGTCAGTGGTTATATTCCTGCTGATTTTGAAAAATGGGCCGTATAGCAATTACGTGTCCAATAAGACGTTTCGGCGGGCAGTGAAGGCTACCTTCATCTGGACCTGCGGATGTCGCTCTGAACAGAGAAGAGGGGGGATGTAGAAAAGAAGCTCCAATGATCAAGGTGACCAAGGAGAGGGCCTGTGCAGAATTAGCACAGGTACTGTGTGGAACCGTGGTTGCAAGAAGCAGGTTCCTCCGTGGGGGCCCGGAGCCAGTTGAGCAGAGGGTGAATTAGAGACCCGATGTGTCAAAACTGGAAGGCTACAGACACGTTGTAAGTCATGTCAGGAGCCGGCGTGCGCGTCAATCAGTCAAACCCAGGGATGGGTGTGCAGTTGATGTGGAGCTTGCAGGTAAGTGGATCATTCCAGAGAAGAAATCAGAGTGTGGCTGGAGATCCCGTCTCCAAACGGCGTGTAGAATGAAGCCGTAGCTGTGAAGAGATTTCGAAGATGCGTGCCGGTCCGCATCCCGTGTCGCAAGTGATCTCACTCACACCCATCCCTGGGTTTGACTGATTGACGCGCACGCCGGCTCCTGACATGACTTACAGCGTGTCTGTAGCCTTCCAGTTTTGACACATCGGGTCTCTAATTCACCCACTGCTCGACTGGCTCCGGGCACCCACGGAGGAACCTGCTTCTTACAACCACGGTTCCACACAGTACCTGTGCTAATTCTGCACGGGCCCTCTCCTTGATCACCTTGATCATTGGAGCTTCTTTTCTACATCCCCCCTCTTCTCTGTTCAGAGCGACATCCGCAGGTCCAGATGAAGGTAGCCTTCACTGCCCGCCGAAACGTCTTATTGGACACGTAATTGCTATACGGCCCATTTTTCAAAATCAGCAGGAATATAACCACCGACGTTGACCTAGGATTGGTCTCTTGATAAACTCCCACCAGCTGATCCTCCAAGTCACCAGGAGGACCTGACCTCTGGCATTGGTTTGGAACCACACATGCCCTTGGCTCCAAACCCTAGGACTTGACATTTGGTCCTTTGGCCGTCGCCACTAATACATTAGACTCTGGTGGGGGTCGCATTTGGTTGCTTTGCCCTATCACACACAACCAGGACGTGTTGGGATTTTGCTTTTTGTTGTTTTCTTTTCTTCACTTTGTCTTTTTAACTCATTATATAGACTGTGGATTCAGTTACACATTGTGTGGATGGTTTCTTGTTTGAAAATGTCTATTTCTTGTCAAATACCAGAATGTATGTTCCATACTATTCGATGTAATTCACTGTGCACTTTAATGATCATGGTTTCTGTTTTTGAAAGTACCATTTTTTGTAAATGCTCCTTTGGGAGATCATGTCTATTTGTTAAACAATAACTGTACAATTAATAAATAGCCACTAAGCTATCACAGTAATTTTCTCTATATATTGTCTTTTGCTCCAAGGCAGCAACACTCGATGCTCCGGGGTAGCCTGAGATATCAAATTAATTAGATATCCAGAGTATTTGGGTTCAACATTTATTGTTTCATAGGCGTACTAGTCTTAAGCCTTTTGTTCGTAGAGCACCACGGAAAAAACAGTGTGTGTAACAAGATAAATATTTTTGATGGGATAAGGTCAGTTCCTTGTTTGTATAACAGCATTTTCGATGCCCTTAACCTGACCTTCCCAATACATAGGGCTTTCCCTCCAGTTCACTTGGTGTTACCGTCTTCCCCATTCCCATTGAGTCCTATGGGACTCGGATGGGGAATAACTTTTTCCAACGCCTGGCTTCAGGGACTGCCTCATTCACCATTTTCAGGTGCCAAAAAAATACACAACTCTGGAGGCAGCCTGCCGTTTTTACCGGCACGGCTACCAACGGAGTTGTAATGAGGCCCAGTGATTCTATCCTGCAAGCAGCGACGGTGAAAAATACCCTAGAACTAGAGGGTGCTGTGGTGGCAATATTTCCAGACTGCACCAGATCGGCACAGAGAGCTAGAAAGTCATTTGAATCTGCCGAAAAACAAACTGATACTTGGGCATAAAATATGCTTTATATTATCCCACCAACCTGAAAATATTCCATGAAGACCAAGCTACTTTCTTCACAGATCGCAAGCAGGAATGGTAATGGATTGAGACCAAATAGTGGTGCGGTCCGGAACACTGACAGGGCAGGAGATAGGCCACTGGCAATGATAAATCCCAGGCCGCTGTTGGAGCTGCATCACCCAAACATCGACGGGTGGATGAAGATGAAACGAAGAGCACCTCGTCGCCCTCATAATGGCGCTCACACTTGCCATGTGGAAAATAACCAGCGCAGACCCAAAATCACAAGTCCACTTCTATCCACAGGTGCAATATCGTACAGTGAATGTGACTTCATATAGGGGTATACTGCTGAGTATTAGAGGAGCTGTTCGTTTTATTTTGCTCCTTAGCCTCCACTATCACTTTACTCAGTTTCTAGTTCATGCTCGGGTGACAGATACACAGAGTTCACAGGATGTATGGGGTGGGGTATGTTTTGAGGGTAGGTTAGAGGCAATCAGTCATGGAGTGTTTTTCTAATATACGACTCCACAAACAGATTAGGAGGGGGAAAGGAAGTAAGATTGAAGGGTGGAAAGGTGTAGTGAGAGATTGGCGGGACAGTGACGAAGTGAGAGGATAACAGTTGTTGGGATCAGTACAGCAAAGGGTCAGGTGCGAGAGGTTGTGAAAGGAGTGTGTGACATGCAGGGCGAAAGAAGGCACTATTACCAGAGGCTAACCAACGATGGGAGAGAGAAAGCTAGAAGTTCCCTAGGGAGTCAGGTAGCCATCAATTTAGGGAAAACACCTGTAGTGGTAGTCCAAACGAGAAAGACAGATAGGGTTTACTGATGGGTAATTTACTAACAAGCTGGTAGGGACATCTGTGGCTGGGAGGTGGGACCCAGGCCTGGGGAAGTCGAGAGAGGAAAGGGCCGGCCCTAGCATCAATATTCCCATCCCATTAGGCCCTGAAGAACCAGAAGAAAATAACAGCCATTCTGACAATTAAGTTCAATAACCACCCTTGGACTTTTCTTAAGCGTAAGCGTGGTTATTTGTAACAGGCTGCCCTATAACAGCTTGACAAACAATACTGAGTGGGAAACAGAGGAAAGGTGGAAATGAAAACCCTGAGAAGGGGGAAACAACCACAGGAGCTCGGTGTAGAAGAGTGGGGAAGACACTCCATGTACAGGTGTAATAAGGATCATGATTTGACACTCCAAGTGAATTAAATAACAAGAGAAAGAAGCCAGTAGAGAAAACCCAGGAAAGGGGAGTTCCTAATATAGATAAAATCTTACAAAACCTAAAAAAGGTTGGATCTCAAGAACCTGATAAACCTAAGATGAAAGAAAAGCCTTTTAGTATCTGCAGGAAAATCATTATAAACATAACACTAAAGAGAGTAACTACTGATGAACAGTTGGGATGAGCTAAAAGAGCACAGGAAGGAAACTCCAAGAGTGTCATAGATCAGCCTAAGCCACATATTTCTCAAAGAAAGAGCCATTTTGTTTATTGACAATATAAGCAGGCAAGATAAAAACCCTGAGGGAAAGCCACAGCCAAGAAGGCACAAGGAGAAATGACCAGGAGATGAGGGACATTCGTTTGGATTACTTTAGTTTTTGTACTAGTGGCAGGGTCAGGTAGAGTTAGGTTTAGGACTGAGGACATTTACTTTGGACTTCCTGATGACAGACAAGCACCTTTAGTTAATAGGGCAGGGAACCCCCTCTAGCAATAGGGAGAGATAGGCCTTTTCTTTTTAATTTAATTAAAAGAAAGTAAACATGTCCAGAGTGTGTCCACTCCTTTTTCCGAACCGCCACAGTACCTACTACAATTACAATTTGGCAGTACTCGAAAATTAGGACATTCTGGCTTGAGGTGCTGTGACAAGCGTCTAGGGCACTCACACATCCTATCCCCTATGACCCGAAGTTCACTTTACTCATTATATAGGGAGAGACTTCCTACTCTGGGTATCAAAAGCTTTTCATATCAAATGCAATGATTGTTGGTAAGCAATATATTGCCATAAGATGGGGAGCCAGAGACCCATCCAAGCTTTCTAAGTGGTAAACAAGATTTTGAAAACGGCATGTCAATGGAGGAGCTGGTATATAGATCCTGTGTGTGACCTAACAAATTTACCAGGATTTGGGATAAATGGGGGAGTGTGGGCTAAATATTATCACTCGTTAGGCTGAGACATATATGTATGATTTGTGGTAACCAAAACGGTGAATTCTTTTTTTATGCCGCTGATCATTTGTTTGCTACTGGTTTATTCTTTGGATTTATCAATGTAGATTCCATTATTGTTTTATTGTATTGTTTTGCATGCGATTGTGCTTTTATGGTGGCTTTTACAAAAATAAAGCAAGATTGAATTAAATTGAATTGTTTTGCGGTATGTTACAAAGCTCAATAAAAGATTTGTTAAATAAATAAATGCAGAAGGCCTCATCTGAATACGCTGGACCGAATAGGGCCTGTAGGACCCCCTGCTCCGTTTGGTGTGTTCCATGTGAATCCCACCAGTAGAACACGGTGCACAGCCATTCTTGTGCCACTCACAACGTGCCCTGACTGCTAACAACGCCTGCTTCCCCTTACCCAAGGGATGCATTTGCATTGTGTCCGCAAAACCAATATCGCCATCCATCTAATTTTTCGTTCCAAGGCTGCCCAGATATGACATTTCACAGTTCTCTTGTTTGTTTTATTTCACAAACGTTTACACCAGAGAAAACATATTTGAAAACATACATATTTACAATGAGTAAGAGCTAATGTGTATGTATAATAATCCTTCATCGAGTGCCTAAATTATATTCTAGGAAGCCAACATGTTAATTAAGGACGGTACCCAGTCAGTCATTTTACCAAAAATAAAACAATGGTAAGCTTCACCGAAGACCATAATACCGAAAAAACACAGAAAATATTAAATATATATATATATATATTATATATATACACCTATATAGGGGGAGAGGTTAAAATGGGGCGGGATGGGGTTGCGGTGGAGTTATATGGCTAAAAAAACAAGGGGTTTGAAGGGACCCTCCAAATTACCCCCCAAATTAAAAAAAAAGTGGCCGGTATTTTGGCCGTGAAGAAATGTACCACTCTGAAATTTTGGTCAGTAAAATCACATATAACCAATAAGGACACATTGAAAGGATTAACAAAATAGATCTCATACGACAGCTTCATTAAAAAGAAACATTCCAGGCTTAAAAGGCAATCATGGCTCCTGCAGATTCAGTAGTTTAGCTTGCGATTTTCCTTAGTGCATAAAGGATGTCCTGTATCCATTCATCAGTTTGATTATGTGGTCTTTCCTAATTCACTGTTTTAAATTTACTATTGTACTCAACCGATTTTGGAACAAGATTAAGAAGAGCAAATTGTTTACATCAGTGAATGTCCACCAGTCAATAAAAACTGTGCACAACCTATAGAGATGGCATTGACTGAACAGCATGTTTCTCCCGACAGGCCGCCAGCTCACTCGATTCCCAAGAGCTTCAGCTGTCTACGAACAGCCCTGAGGTATTGGTGATCCGGATACCCGTTCCTACAGAAAGAAGAGATGAAAACACGTCTCATGAAGACATCTCGCACTAATAGACATCCATATGCAACATACCTTCCTCTTTGATCTAAAGATATATATTAGGAAAAATAAGTTGCAAACCCCCAATTGCTTACACGACACATGAGAAGAAAAAAGAATCATATTCGACTCTGGCACGACATGAATCTGTCATCTTGGATCTAAGCCACACAGTCATCTGCTAACAAACATGCTTGCGTACCATCATGTCCATGAGAACCTTCCCGACCAGAGAATGGGAGTGTTTCCTGAATTTGAACCCATTTATTTTTTACAGAGAGAACGTGGCCCTCCAAGCAGGTGTTTTTTCAACCAGCTGAAGTGTTTGTACATACTAACCTGGAGGAGGAGGAGGAGAGGGTGGCAGCGAACTGTGCATCTTCTCAGAGACACAGAAATGACTGATAAGCAGTAACAAGTGCTGCAGATAAGATTTCAAAGTCAGACACTTGCACTCCTTATTGTTGAAAGGTCGCAGTTTTGAGGTAGTAAAAAAGTAAGTCCCATTGCCAATGGTATTATTTTATGAGCAAGTAAAAATAGGTTTTTAACTGTAAAACCAAGCTTTTTTGTAATAAATATTTCTTTGCACCTGTTACATGTATATCTCTTTAGATGAGGCAGTTGTAATAGTAGAGTGTTCTCCTGTGGCACTAGGCGCAGTGCTGGTCCGAACATATGTTGGGTTTCCAATTTCTGGTGGTGGTATTTTGACTCTCTATTTTCCTTTTTTGGGAGTAGTTCTGTATTTTTAGGGGAGTCAAAGTTGCTGAGAACCCCCCTTAACTGTTGGGCTAATAGTAACTCTTAAATCAAACCAGGTAGCAGCTTGGATTCTTTTCACTAAATGGTCAACTCCCTGACAAACACCACACCCACCACCACTGAGACGAGTGGCCCCATGCGTCGCGCCAGACAGCTTTCCTTCATGTGAAGGCGCTCTTAGGATCTCTGGTTGCCAATGGGTAGTGGGGGAGGGAAGAGCATAATTTATGAAAAACACATGCGGTGGTCATTTCTCTGAGTGGAACATGGATTTGGAGTTTTGACATACCTGTGCCTTCCGCCGTCAATGGACGTTTTGTGAATAATGGCGTTCCAGGTCACTTTATCCCCGGTCTCAAACGACTGGACTTTGAATGTATGTCCTTTATCAAAGGCTTTCTTCAACAACACCAGTATCTTCTGACCCTCTCTGTTGTCGGGCAGGTACGCCTCAAACCGTCCACCTTTGTAGGGTCGTCCAGGATTTGGCTCTTTGACCTGTTAAAATAAATTGGAGTTTAAAAAGAAGTCAAGAAAAATGTTTAACCTTACTGTACGCAGCTGGCACACACATAACCACTTTTTCAACTGTATGTTTGGACAATTCTGGTACACGGAAAACACAAGAGCTTTCAGCGGCTGTATCGATGGAGAACCTGCAAGAGCCAAGATTGCCATAGTTCATCATGACTGGTGTCAAGGCCCCAGGACGGTTACATTGTTTGCATATACTCATACAATGCTGAAACTCAAAACCAGCCTTCAAATTGCACAGAATAGATCATAATGGGCAAACTACTTACGTCGTTTATGTTACACGGAGTCCAGGTCTTCCTTATTCAGGAGGTTAAGTCCTTGTCTCTAGCAAAGACAATTCTCTGTGTCCCTAAAATCAAACCCTTATCGGGTTGCAGTCTATCGTACGTCTGAACATAACCACCCCCTGTACCCGGAACTGTGTACCAAATAAGCATCCAAACATTGTCCAACTCGCCGATACACAGGACGGTCGGATGAAGGTCAGCACAAGGACTGTGATGTGATGCGGAAGAACAGCCGTGCAAGTAATGAAATGATTGGCAGCAATTTATCTGACCACTAACACCTCTTTTTCATAAGGATCCTTAAACAAGGATATTCCCATGCAGGGTAGACTTTGACCAGCACCACCACACACAAAACATAAGAAGAAACCAGAGCAAGGAAACCCCGAACCCCTGAACTGATCAGCAGACTTATAGATACAAAGGCTGGCTGAGGATTTGTGGGCCAGATGATCCAAGTACTGCACTGCTGAATCAAATGTCTAAGCATAGGCAGTTCCCACAGTGATGTAGAAGATTTGATTGTGCCTTGTCCCCTGTGGCTCTGATTGGGCGAAACAGCAAGCTTTCTAGCCAACCAGTGAGAGAGGAAGGACAGTTCTGACCAATCCGGGGGTGTAAAACATTACTGCCAAAAAGGACAAAAAAGGCCTTGCTTCTCAGCCAGTCAGGTGGCCAGAACTTTTGAGCCTCTATGGCTGGTATGAGTGAATACTCACTCTGCAACTAAATAAAGGCAAGCAGAATCCTCAGAATTAAATTCAAGTGGGTGGAGCCGAATCCAAAAGAATTGTGCACACTGCTCCCAGCAGGCAAAGTGCTCCGCTCATCCCAAAGGGAAGAGGTTAGAAGAACTTTAGGACTGGGGATATCTTCTTCAACCAATGAACAGCAACATGATTCACGAAGCACCACAGATTCAAATATTTACCATAGATTTTGTTTGTTTATTATTTGTAATGCGCCGGAATACCCTACGGTAACAGGGCGCAACAGATACAGGAATATGCGAAGCTTAGTTGCAGACAATAAAATATATACAAGGCATAAACACAATAATAATGAAAGTAAGCAGGACTATATACATATATAAAGTTAACAGTTCTGTGTCCAGTATGTCCAAGTGACCAGAGAGGGAGGCGGAGCCTGGCTCAGTATGTTTAGACCATGGCTGTCTTCAGCCAAGACATCATCTTGGAACAGAAGTTTTGGTAGGGTAACTCCATTCTGAGGGTGGGTGGTAGGGAGTTCCACAGTTTAGCCGCTTTCACTGGGAACCTGTTACCTCCTATGGTAGAGCGTTTGTAGTTAGGGACGGAGAGGCAGTCTCTATATGCTGTCCTTGTTGGTCTCAAGGATGTCAGTCTGTGAAATCTGTTGATCAGGTAGATGGGGGCCCTGTTATTGAGGGACTTGTGGGTGAGTGAGGCAGTTTTTAGGGAGATTTTGTCTGTGATAGGGGTCCAGTTGTTCTGCTGGCTGTCTGCTGTGATGTGGTGTGGTCTCTTCTGGAGATGCCCAGGGCCATTCTGAGTGCATTGTTCTGGAGGGTTTGTAACTTGCTAGTAGTGGCTTTGGAGGACCCAAGATAAAGGGCGTTACAGTAGTCTAAACGGGATAGTATGAGTGCTCTGGCCAGGGTCAGGCAACTGGTGTCGGATAGAAAAGGTTTGGCTGTACGGATCAATTTGCATGTGTAAGCCATGGAGGAGGCTAGTGAGTTCACCTGTCTGTTAAAGGTGAAATTGGAGTCCAGGTAGAAGCCCAATGTTTTGACTTCGTGTCCCACTCTGATCGTATTGTCATCAATTATGAAGGATGAGTAAGCTGGGCTTAATTTCTTTAGGCTGGCAGTGGTACCCAAGGTGATGAGTTCAGTTTTATCATCATTCAGGCATAGACCGTGAGTGGCCATCCATGCCTGGATGATGATGTAAACCCTATTCACCAAGGCCAAATCCTTTCCATAATCTCCAGAAAGCGGAAGGAGGATCTGGGTATCATCTGCATAATTAGTGAGTCTTTTGAAAGACGATCCAAGCAAACCAAGTATCCAGGGTGTGAAACCTCAATTAGCTGTTAGTTGATGGATTCACAGTAAAATAATAGACTAACAATATGTCAATAAGATGAAAATGGACAAACCTCTAGGCTTAAAATCAGAATATGGAAGTAAAACAACTTTTTTCCAGAAACAATTGTATGAAAGGCTGATACTGAAGAAAATCGGAATTGTACGATCGGACCAAAAAAAAAAGGTCAGACCGTACAAAAAGTCCAAAAAAAGCTACCATCATAGGTTCGACCACCAATGGTGGTAGCATTGTAGGCAAATATTTTTAAAAAAGACTGTGGGTTTGTCCCCCGCAACACCCCGCTCACTATACTGTGTGGTATAGTGAGCGGGGTGTTGCGGGGAACACCCCGCAGCACACCCGAAAAAAGGAAAAAAAGAAAAGGACCCTGCAGCGCCGGTTCCCGATCACAGAAGTGAAAGGGAACAGGCGTTGCAGGGAGACAGCCTGAAGAAAAGGTAAGTAGGGTTTGTTTATGTTGGGGGTGTGGGTGGGGGTGTGTTGTGGGTGTGGGTGGGGGTGTAGGTATGTAGGGTGTTTTGATTGTGTGTTCACATGGGAAATGTACGAACCTTTTGTGGTTCGTACATTTCACTTGTAAACTTTTCGGCCGCGGGAAAATCAGCCGCGGTCGGATCACGTACATCCAAGGAAATCAACTAACTTCCGTGTGGCTACCAGGATGGCAACTAAAAGAAAGAACTTGGTGGCTAACATGGACAAGAAAACATTTATGAAGCTTCAAAAAAGAAAACAAGTAGGCGAACATAGTAAGGAAGAGAGCCAGGGAGAGTGAGGCTACTCAAAAATAAGTGATGAGGGGGGAAACCTCACATGGAGTCTGAAGGTGTAAGGGAGAGAGAGGAGCTCTGGTAACAATGCTTTGGAGCCAAGAGGAGGGAAACATAGAAGCAGAAGAACCCCAGTGGTAGGGTGGTAGCACAAAGAAGGTGCAGAATACTTCTAGCCGGGAGGAGAGAGAGTAAAGGAGGTTGCATAAAGTGGAGCGGTGCAATGAGTGATAAAAAAGAGCAAAAGGAAAATCATTTGTAAGACAGACCTGAGCGGGAATCCAATAACAGGCCAAAAAAAGGAGAGAAACCAGGGGGGCACCCAAGGGAGGACAAGGTGCTATTGCGACTCCTCTGCATACCTCGTCCAGGTAGCGATTCATACAGTGGGTGGACATCCGTGGCCTCAGAGCCCACTGAGTCCCATCATAGGGTTGCACAATGTGAACTCGTCACAGTGTGCATGCGCTTTGAGTGCAGCATGTGTAGGGGTTTCAGTAGGTGTTGGGTGTTCTGCAAGGTAGAGCCCATCGCCTGCATGGGATCTACGATGTTTCCCCGCAGGCCAATTTCATCGAAGCACGGTTGACTTGGCCTGATTTCGGTGCTGCAGGGAAACATCTTTCCCTTTGTAGCACCACGTTCCCCAATGCAAGTGACATCCCTGCAACCCTATTTCCTCCTGACCCTACTCCCCCATGCCCAGATGTGTATCGGGCAGGGAATGACCCCATCAACCCCATCCCCCGATCTCATATTCCCCTGACCCACCGGCCATTCCTGAACACATATATACACACACAGGCACCCCACGCACACACATACATACACACAGCCATAACCCTCCCCAAACCCTTCCTTACATCACAGTCTGCCGCCTAGCCCTCATCACGCAATGCGCAATAAACGCATGCGCAGTACTCCGACAGGCCTCCGTTCCATGACAGCGGCCTGTCAGGGACATTTTTCGGAACAACTCGGCCAGTTCCCCTGCATCTGGGTTAGTCTAAGGGTAGCAAGATGAGTGCAGTTGGGCAGTGCAGAGAGTGCTTTATTGTTGTGATGATTATATCTGGAGAGGGGGAGGCAGGTGGAGGGTGCTAGTGTAGAGTTGGTTGGGCGCGGGTTAGAGTAGGAGGTTTAGCGTTAGCTACTAGCAATAGAACAGAGTTGCAAATCTTTCATAATACAGCAAGGGTTGTGCAAGTCACATGAATCAACAGTCTTGGGTCAGTGCTTATGCATCGGTTTATCAGTTCATTTGAGCACAGCATGACATGGCATATCACTGTGCAGCGGGAGGAGTGTTGGGCAGTTCGCATAATCGGGCATATTGTGATGCCGGGTGTCACAGGGCCTTGCATATCGTGAAAGGCCTACTAGAAGCGGAAGCAGTACAGAATGGCAGAAGTAGAAAGAAGCCCTCTACATCCTACTGAAGTGTGCAAAAGGGTTCTCCTTTTCCCAAAGAGACGCAGAACTACAGTAAAAATAGGTTTCTATATAGCCCTCCACTACTGAAACCTCCCAGTTCCAAGTGCTCTAATTTAAGCTGTTATGGCCTAATTAATGGTCCCCAATTTATCGGCCTCGGAAGCAGGAAGGGATGAGTCAACATAGCTGGCATTCGAACTTGCGAAGTGCAGGCTTGTCCCATGGGCCCTCGTCACGTGCGAGCTATCCACTGGAGCAGGGTGTGAGTAGGCCACTTGTGAGATGCCATTGTCTAGCAGCAAATGTGTCTGGCTTTGGTGTGGGTAAATGGGCTTGGTGGGTGTTTGTGTAGAGCAGTGCTTTTACTGATGAAGGAACAGGGTCTGTCTTGGTTGGTGCAGTCAATGGTATAGCGCTCCGAGTGCTGTCAGTTGGCGAGTCTTCTCTTCCGTTTGTCATTCAATATGCTTCTTAGTTTAGTTTCTTTATTTGTACCACGCACTGGACCCTCAGGTAACTGGGCGCTTAAAGCTTATGCACGAGTTACAGACAGTTTAGACAACAAACAGAAAAGAAAAATAACAGCAGAAATAAGTGCAGGTCGACCATGGTTACAAGAGGGTCGAAAGATGGGAGAATCAGTTACAACACCAAGCTGCTAGAGTTACAATAGGCATTAAAGGGAATAAGAAGGCAAGGTCTATGCAGGGTAGAAAAGGCGTATAGCTACTTTTCTACTTCTTGCCGCAGTGTCCATTTGATTTCTTTGTTTGACATATTTCCTTTTCATAGCGCTAGGAAGTGATTTGTTCTCTACTTTGGGGTGACTTCTAGTCTTTGGCTGTGCTTGTAAATAGCCTGCTTTCAAATGATTCTGAGGTACTGGTGGTCTTGCACTGATGGATTATTAAAGGTGAGGACTTGCACAGTTCAGTCACCACAACAGCAAAAGAGGCACCGCTTTGACGTTTTCTGTTGCATGATGGTCCAGGATTAAGGAAGCTTCGGCTGACCCAAGTATCCATCTAAATTCACAGCACTGGATTTTTACTGTGGGTGAAATTTGGCCTCTTGCCTGCATGGCTCTTCAGGGTACGCATTATTCTTTTAAATGGATCCTGCGACTTACTGGTGCAAGTGAAGTGCTCGGAGTGCTGGTGTAGCATGCCCCACCCCATCCCCCTGGTCCAGTTGCAATGACAACCTAGCAGCAGCATCTTGCAACCTGCGAAGTCTTCTCAAGAGCTTTTGCTGGAAGTCTTTATTGATGCTGTTTGCAAGGTCCACCAGGGATATAATGGCCAGTGTCCTTTATGTGAAAGTAAATTGTAATGGGTGATTTATAACACGCCTAATACCCAGAGGTTTCTAAGAGCCATGCCTTCAGGTTCATGGATCCTGGGTTGTGATGAAGGAGCGCACCCCCCCTCTTTGGAGAACAGATCCGAAGTACCGTCAACTTGACTGGAGGCAACGCTGACACGCTGAGTAGGTCCGGATATAAAATCTGCCTCGGCCACACCGGGGTGAAGAGTATCATTGTGCACGGACACTGTCTGAGTTTGTTGATCACACGTAGCAGGAGAGGAAACAGGGGAAAGGTGTCCAGAAACAGACCGCGTCCCTTAAGCTCCTCGGTTGGGGGAATCTGCAGGCAAACTTCTGGCATTTGGAGTTTGCCGCAGTGGCAAAAAGATCTATCGGGGGTCTGCCCCATTTGACGAACAGATGGTCCACCTGATCCTCACGAAGCTCCCACTCATGGCAGGAACGCAGTTCCCTGCTGAGAGAGTCTGCAATGATGTTCTTGACGTCTGCTAGGTGGAGCGGGACGAGGAACATCCCCTGTCCGATGGCCCAGTACCACAATCCCTGAACTTCCTTGGAGAACGCTGGGGATTGGGTGTCCCCTTACTTCCTGATGTAGAACATGGTGGGGGTGTTGTCCGTGAAGATCCTCACCACCTTGCCCTTCAGAGGAAAGACTGGATCGTCCAGAACACTGCCCGTAGCTCCAGGATGTTGATGTGCAGATCGTTCTTTTCTGAGAGACAGAGACCTCTGGCGTGTATATGTCCGGTGTGAGCCCCAAAACTTCTCCAGAGAGGCGCTGGTGGTGACCGCCTCCTGGTATGGTAGGCTTTCAAATCCCGTCTCCTGGGCAAAATGGGAGTGCACCCCCCACCACTCTATCATTGCCGCAACTCCTTGCTGAGAGAGATCTTGTCCGCAAAAACTCCCATACACTTGTATCCAATGTGCATCCAAGAATTCCTGTAGGGGTCGCATCTGCAACCTGCAGAGATGGACGAGGTAGATGCAGTACGACATCAGGCCCAGCAACGACTTGATGGCCCGAACTGTGGCAGTTTACGCCGACAACAGTCGCTACACCTTCCCTTGCATGGCTGATATCCTCTCCTCTGAGGGTGATGTCAGGCAGGCCACTGGGTTGAGTCTGGCGCCGAGGAACAGCGTGTTCTGCGATGGCGTTAAGCAGGACTTAGGATAGTTTATGGAGAACACCAGCTCTCTCTGTAGCCGGGCGGTCTCCTTCGTGTGCTCGTCGGCCAGTTCCCGGGAGTGGGTGCATATCAGCCAATTGTCCAGGTACGGGTATACGTGTATGCCCTGCAGATGCAGGTGGGCCGCCACCAGGGCCAGGCATTTTGTGAACACACTTGGGGCTGACATTAAGCCAAACGGCAGGGCCTTGAACTGGTAGTGTTGGCCTTGTACCACGAAATGTAGGAACTTTTGATGTTTCCTGTGGGTAGGGACGTGGAAGTACGCATCCTCTAGATCCAACGACGTCAAGAAATCCCTTTCCTCTAGTTGCCCGAGCATGTGCTCCAACGAGACCATCCTGAATTTTTGGGATTTCAGGTATTTGTTCAGATGGCGTAGATCTAGGATGGGTCTCCAACTACCCTGTATTCTTTCTGAAAAGACTCTGGAGCCACGGATCCGGTGGGGAACAAGCTCTATCGCCCCTTTACATAACATGGCTCACACCTCTTCCAGGAGCTGAGGGATGTGCTGGTCCTGACGTGGAATCAGTGGAATACGAGGGCACCTGTGTTGGGTCTCCAAGGTGTGTCCCTTTCGCGAGAGCGTCCAGCACCCATCTGTCAGTGGTGATCTTCTTCCATTTACTGACGAACCTCGTCAGCCATCCTCCCACCAGGGTGCACAAGTGGGGGCCCCGACGTCTTGGCTGGTTCACGCTTGCTTGGTGTCAGCGCCCTGCCCTGGAGGTTATGGCAACGCTGACCTCTGCTACCAAAGGCCTGGGAGCAGCCCTTGTAGGCTTCCTGCGTGGAGGATCGGGGAGGTTGTCTGTACGATGTGGTCCGATGCTACCTACCCCTCCTGGAAGAGGGTGAGAGCCATGGTTTTCTTGTAGTCTGGAAGAAATTCCAGGATAGGGCCCAGCTTGTACCAGAACATTAGCCGCTTTAATCGTGGATGCAGCTCTGTAGATGACTCTCTTCCCCATAGCGTCCATCTTCTTCCCTTCATTGTGCAGAGAGACTGATGATGCGGATGCGGGGTTGGCTGAACGTTTTCTTGCGGCGGCCGATATTACCGAGTCTGGCGACGGTTGTGACCTCAAACACTTGGGTGCGGAGTCGAGTACCCTGTATTTCTTCTCCAACCTGCCCCATTTGGTTGGAGCCGTGCATGGGTTCTTCACGAGGACCACGCCTTCCTCCCAGATGTCGTCCAAAAGGGGTACAGCCATGATCGTCTTCCTTTTGGATTCTCGTCGTTGATATAGAAAGCCCTGCTTTTTGGTTTCCTCAGGCACGAGCTGGAACAGCTCAGAGTCCTTGTAGATCATCAAGTGTAATGATCCCAACTCGTCTGGTGGAGAGCCTATATGAGGGGAGTCCAGATGCGGCGATTCACTGTCTGCCGTGACGACGTCCACATCCTAGTTGGTTTCCATGGCCGTCTCTGTACTGGTGTCCGTGTGTGCATCCGGGTCCACTGGTGGAGTCGGGTCCCGACGTGGTGGAGGAGGCTGATGCGGCGGCCTCAAGTGATGCTTCCTCTTCTTGCATGGAGGCTGGTCAGGGGCCTACAGAACAACAGGTGTCGGTGCTGGAGGTAACCTCTTCTGGATGTCCATCACTAGGGTGTGGAGAGTCGACAGGATGTCCAGGGATATGTCCCTCGGCTGAAGAGGGAATGATTGAGTGTTAGGCCCTGCGCCGTAATCCTCCTCATGGGCTGAATAGATGGACACTAGGTTGTCGCCGTCCGTGGAGGAGATGTCCATTGTCTGAATGTAAACCTTGGAGCGCTGTTTTGAGGCCTATTCAATGCCCCCCTTTTTTCTATCCTGAGGGCCGTGCACCAGAACCAGTGCCTCCACCCCCTAGGGGTGCCCGCAGCCTTTGCAGCTGCCTCAGCGGCCGTGTTGCGCCTGGGACACACTCTGCGCTGTAGGAATCGCCCTCACTGGGTCGGTACCACCCACCATAGGCGGTCACCCCAGAGGATGTCGACAAAGCAGTTCATGGCATCTTCGACTGTGCCTGATGAGTTTGTGAGGCCTTCTTCTCTTCCCCAGGCCTTTTTTTTTTATTTCTCCCGTAACTTGGCTGGGGTGGAGGATTTCCTCATTGAGGAGGAACCCGATTGCAAGCTGGCTATGGAGGCGGATGTGGATCACAGTCTATCTAACCTGGGACCCGCATCAGCAGCAAACCTGGCAGAATCGGTCTTGCAGTTCTTGGCCTTGTCTTGGACCCCCACAGATGGGGCATCCTCAAAGGACTTCGACCTCCACCCAGAGGGAGATCGCTCCTCGGACAGACCAGTCCTGGGTGAGGCATGACCCTACTGGAAGCACGGGTCAGAGGCCTTGCTAGACTTGAGCCATGCTGCCAGCCTGCTATGCCGGTCTTTCTTCGTCTTCTTTGAAAAGCCCAGGCATATCTCACACCCATCCTCGATGTGATATGCATTCAGGCAGTATAGACACTTTAGATGTTTGTCCTCCACGAAGACGTTCCTTAGCCCGCATTGGATGCAGGGTCTGAACAGTGTCCTTCCTTCTTTTTTCTCCTTCGTCATGGTAGGAGGGCGCATAGTAGGCCCATGGCAGCCTTCCAGAAAACTTTGATGGACGCTTGGGGGGCACGCAACTTTACAGAAGACGGATCCCTGATGCTGGCCGATGAAGAAGGAGCACACAGGCTCAGATGGAACAAAAATAGAACTTTTCCATGAACAAACTTGGAAAAGAGTACAACATAGCTCGGAGAGCAACTCTAGGACTCCCAACACTGAAGCATGCAGTATAAATCTGAAGATGGTTGCCAGAGTGGGGCTTAGGGAGAGGACAGTCATTGGATGGGGGCAGTATGACTCAGAAAACAATGATTGGTTTAGAGGAGAAATATAGTTTCAAAATGAATCTCATCTAATATCTAATCTGACACAGCCAACTGGCATGCAGAGAACAGTGCAGCTAGCAACATCAACATGCTGCAAGATGTGCATTTCTTCAGTGCTTGTGTGAGACCAAAAGATTAACCATGGGAAGCAAAGAGACAGATGTTGCAGAGATTTGGCAAATAACAAAGAGGTGATGGCAGGAAGGTTTAGAATTATTCTTAAACCTCTGGCAAGTGCTCTGGGCAACCCACCAAACCATCGTTCTTCGCCTGCCAAGCCATTAGAGAAAGGGTAAAAAACCATATGCAAATCAGGTTTGGTCCCACCTCCAAAGGGGCAGTCCAGGCCGAACTGCAAGGTCATATCCCTTCTGCACGAGACCATCTGGGCAAACAGGGGTACACTGGGAGACTCCTCAGGCCAAAGACAGGGGCTGGAAATGAAGGGGAAAAAACATACATTGAGAGGGGGATGGTGTGCTGAAGCCGGGTTCCCAAATTGCGTGCCCACATGATGGAGATGGACCCTCACAATATCCCGCCGAGTTTTTACAACTTTCCAGAGAAACATTGTGCAGTTGAGTAGAGACACTGCAAGCCTCCTGAATCCTCTGGGAAAAGTGGCTTCTGTGTTATTAGGCCAAACCCTGATAGAACAGTGTACACCCCTGACCTATTCAAAGCCTCTTTTGGAAATCTCATTTGGTTGTGCCATTTTAATTCTGGAAGATAAATGTATGGCATTTCCTCAACCGTGTCCTATTTCTGAAAGTAATTGGAGAAAGATGAGAGGAGCGGGCAGCACATTTGGCAACACAGAGATCAGAAGATCTTAAGGTCATGATCCATGGACGAAGCACTACAAGAACTGGGCAAGTGTTGAGAGGCTGAACCTCTTATCCCCTTAACCTGAAGCGACAGTGGAAATTTGGCATGAAAGTGAAGGGAAGGAAAGCAAGCATTGGAAATGCAAACCGTTTTTGATGTTCGTGCAGGCATGGGAAAGGCATTGGCCATGCAGTGCCACAATGGTACTATCGCCCCATAAGATTTCAACAGTTAGAATGTGGTTTGAGTACCTGGGCATACAATGTCAGTGTCCAGCAAATGCTTATCTAAGATATACACAAGGCAGAATTGTTGTCTTTGTCAATGCTTGTTTTGACAGGACATCGGGTAAAGGAACAGATGTGAGGATACACAAATTGCTTACAAATCAAGTGGCTGAAGGCACACTTAGTAAAGACATTATTATTAGTATAGCAAAAGCTAATTTACAGCAGCATTTAAGGCCTTGATTCTCAGAAGATAGCTTACAAATAACAGTGGCATACCCTGTATAGCACAAAGCTTGAGGTACTGTATGATTGAGCAAGCTTAAAGAGATCCCAGGAGGGTGTGTTTTGTGTATTTTGTGTAGAGAGGGTAAGGTTGTGGGAGGGATTAGCATAGCCGTGGGAGGTCAATGACTTGGTAAATACCAAACAACACCAACAGGTTGTGTATCCTTCCTCACATACTAGCTCCCCCTTATTTGTTTTGCAATACAATAGTTTTGCCTCATAGGTGGCGCTAAAGCACTACTTGACAGCCCAAACTAAAATGCCACTGGTGCTGACAGTTAACAAGACACAGTCAAAACCGTATGGATATTGATATTTTTGCCATACAAGGTATCCAAAGGAAAAGGACAAAGGAGCCTATAACAGTACCTTGGGGACACCCACAGATAAGGAGGTGAGTGTAGAGTTATATACAGACTAAGACAGAAATAGGAGCAATCCAAGAGGTACAAAGAAAGCCCAGAGAATGTTGTGTGAAAGAAGCCCAACACAGCCAGGGCTGAAAGGAGGCCGATGTCATCAGTTGTGAAAATGGTTGGATGGGCGAGGAGGAAGACACTGAGAATGGTGGAGGCATGAGGGGAGGCCTTCTTGGCAGAGTGTAAGCTGTTCTACTAGATTGGCCTATTGAAAAGAAAGGGAGACGGGCGTGAAGAGGGGGGATATTTACACTCACAGGGGTTGTGGGGGCATACATGAACAGGCCCGTTTCAAGATTGTAGAGAATTATGCAAATCGCGCCCATCACGGCTCCTACCCTCTGGAGCTCACTTCCACCGCACATTACAAACGAACCCTCTTACCCAGCCTTCAAGAGACTTCTAAAAACCTGGCTGTTCCATAAATATGATTAGCAGTCCTGGTACTTTGGTGACCTTTCACCTTTAATTGACTGGATCCTCATTGTATACTGCTTGTTTGGATGCTGCCACTCTTGCACAAATGCTGTGATACGCTGGGTCTAGGCCAGGGGTGGGCTGGGCTATAGGGAACTCTGGAGATTTCCCAGTACGCCTCTGCACCCTGGGGGCTTCTTTTGTGTGATAGCCTATTTTATTTCCACATTTTGTCATAGGAAAAGGGTAGGGCTTGCTGAAAACATTTGTAATATGGGGCCACTTTAAAAATCATTTCCAAGCCCTTGTTATTATTTCCAGGGCCTCTTATGGTTCCCAGTCCACGCCTAGTCTGGGCATTACAAAACTGTAATAAATAAATAAAACATAAAAGGGTCCCACATGCAAAAAACGCTACGTCGTTGAAAATCGAGCTGTTCATTTCTCCACCACACGGGCAAATTTATCTTGTGTAGTGAATTTTCTTTCACAGGTGATAAAGCATGACATGTATGTGCAGCCCATTGTATTGCCATAAGTTGGAAAACATTGAGGACAGCAGCCAGTCCACTAGCATTTTGCGCCCAAAGATAATATCCACGTCACAGGATAACTTTGACCTGCGGTGGAGATCAAAGCAGCCGGAGTCGGGAAGCTTTAAAATACGATGGCTTATGTGCTTTAAAAATTGGGGTGTCAGCTGATTGTTTTGATGGATGGAGCATAGCATAAGTTTCTAGAGATTGGTTGAAGAAATAGGCCGCAAAGGAGGCAACGCTGGCAGGATTCATTTTTGAGTTCCCAAATGTGTTGGACTACAACTCCCACCTCCCCTAGCCAGCATAGTTAATGGTGAGAGATCATAGGAGTCCAAAACATCTGGGAAGCCACAGCTTGCAGAGCGCCGAGGTAGAGGAGTAAGACTGATTAGCTAAATTGGTGATAAGGGAGTTCACTATAGAGGTGATGGGGAAGACAGGAGGCCCTGTTGACCAGGATAGAAACATGAGGTGAATAGACACAAGCAAGGGGACGCAAAGAGGAGCACCAAAAAAGGGTGTGCACTGTTGCCATGTTTAATGAGATGGATGTAGTTTAAATGGCTGAGAGAACATTTATTTTGTGGGGTGTGTGTGTTTTTTTTTGGTGTGGGTAGGGTCGTTGCAGTGGCATGAGAGGAGACTGTAGGGCCCGACTGTTGCTTGAGGTGGGCACGAAAATAGGATTCAAGGGCCTCATTACAAGTTTGGCGGTGCAGTGAAAAAGCGGTGGTAATTGCATCACCACCCCTTTTGGGGTGGTAATGGAATTACTGCCACATTTACATCACTGCCAAATACACTGTTTGACGTTGGAGTGGATGCTGAAGGTAAATCCTACACCCTAAGGCCAAATATCCGCAAATTTAGCACATAGAATAACCACTCGCAGTAAATCCACCAAAAACCCCTATGGAATGCTATGGACTACAAAATGGAGATTTACTCCACCATACCAACACTCGTAATCCCGCGGTCAGTCAATGGGACCATCTGGCAGTAGCGGTAAACGATATTGGTGGTAAATCGGCAGATTTACTGGCAAACTCATAATGAGGCCCTAACTGTTTGAAAGAAATACAGACTTGGAGCCTCATTACGACCCTGGGGGTCTGGGAACTACGGTACCGGTAAGAATGCTGGTACCGCAGTTCCTGAACCGCCATACTGCGTGTTGTGGTCGCGGGTGCCTGTCTGCCCATCGGACGTCCCCATTCATCCTTATGGGGCCGGATGGGGATGCCCTTGTTGCCGCCACCCGCAAATGGGCAATTACCAGCATAACCCGGTTCTTGCCCATTCGAGGGTGCCGGAAAAAATGCAACTCCAGCGGCAGCTATGCCGGATTTACTGGCACGGCTACCGCCAGAGTTGTAATGAGGCCCATGTCCTCTTTAAAGGGAAGGGAGGAAGGCAAAACACAGCGTATAGCTCATGAGGTGTGCACGGGTGCACGTCTAGCAACATTTGTGAACATGACCACGGATGGTGGAACGAAGGACTCGGATGGGAAGAGTCTCCCACCATGCGAGTCCTTTGTTTGGGAACGATCCAGAGCCGAGGGCGAGAGGATTTAAGAAATGAGGCAGTAAAGAGGCTGGTGTAGGTGGGATGGATCTCGAGCATTGGGGTGCAAACAGGAGTGAGGGAGCATGGTGGAGGAAGGGGGATGTGAGAGTGTGGCACGGGGAGCGTCACTGACAGAAGAAACTGGTCACGACCAGTAGTGAGGAAGAAAAACGTGGCGAAGGCGGCGATAGGGCTCACATGGGATGAAGGATGAATTGAACCCCGATTGCATGACATAATGAGGTTCAGCTGCTCAGACCATGCATTGACAGGCAATTCGCTTTCCATGGCAAGATCACATTTCAGCTTTTCTTCGTATTTTCTGTTCAGCTATTTTTCACAGTTCTGATTAGAGGCATTTTACTTTGTCTAAACACGGTGTGAGTCATTGCTGCGGTAAGGCATGTGACTCGCACATGTCCTTGATTTCACAACTGCAATGATCGCATCCAGTTCCCCGCAGAGTTGCAGTATTGTTGGACGCTTCGCGCTGGCAGCGCCATCAGTGCAGATATGCCTGCTCCGAGTTATGACGGGCTCAGGTGATGAATAATCCGGGCCCAGGGGCATGCGGAGAAAGGACGCTATCAGCAGCTTTCTTGCTAACTTGGGTTACAGTGTTGCCATTTTACCAGCAGAAACCTTTTAGTTGGTTATGTCTCATATGTGGCTGCTATGCCGCCATCTTTGCATGCGGCCGTCTCACCGATCTTGTTCTGCACTGCTTTCTCTTGGTAGACCCACAGTGCTGGTTGAATGGGACTTCCCAAAGACGCGGCCCTCCTCGGCAACTTGTGTGCTTGGAAGTAGGATATGATATGATATGATAGATTATTTATAACGCGCTTAATACCCAGAGGTTTCTAAGCGCGGACCCAGGGATCGAACCTGTGTTGCTTCGTGTCGTCTGGTTTCCAAGTCGAGCAGGCTGCCGCTGAGCTATCCTCCTGGGACCCGCCAGATGGTTGGTGTGGGAGAATGGTCGTGTGCTGTTTGCCTCTTCCATTCAGGCATGGCTTTCAGGCTGCGTTACCCCAATGGCTCCAATCCCCACAGACTGTTACAGTTGCTTTGAAACCCAATGAAATGTCTTGCACATCCACAGACCTACAGTACATCAGTATATGTTTTTATCAGTTCCCCCAACCCATCCCAAGAAGGGTAGGCCTCAGGTAGGTTGCTATAACAACACAGTGGGGCATAAGATTACCTTGTTGCGCTCTTTTAACCTCATAGCAGCAAATCCTGCCACTGTGAGGGGCCAGCATAATTAGTGGGTGGTTTCCGGTCATGACATCCTCCACAATTAAGTAGTTTAGAGGGGAAGGTAACTCAGGATGAGACTGGTATGAAATGCCTACTTGTGCAGATAACGTCCAACCTATCCTAAAACCAAGACAGTGCCAGCCCAGCCTCCCACAGCACTCCAGTCACCCCATACCACTCTGATCACAGACTTCAAGAGTCTCCATGCAGCCACTTGCAAGGCACTGCTCTCAGAGTGGTCCGAGTTCCATCCATCCTGCAAGCTGTAGAGTCTGGCTTATTGCGGCCTTCCAGGGTTAAGGCTGTAGTTGCCACTTCCTCTACGTCCACACACTGCGCATTGTTAGAGAACAATACACAACTTCCCCCTCGCAGGTTCACAGAATTCATAGATTGTCCAGTCAAAATTCACTGATGGCTAAGGAAACAGAATGGAAATGAGGAGAAGGCGGTCCTTCGATTTTCAGTTCTCTGCCTGGGTATATTAACAAGGTCATAGGGGGGCTCTAGCAAGGAGATGATGAAGGACCTCCAGTTAAAACAAGAACATCAGAACGGAGGCAATTTAATCTGTGTGGTAAAATGGCAATTAGGTTCAGTTAAACCCAACTTTAATCTCTAGTTGAGCCTAATTTTAGCAAGATGTGGAAATTACAATTAGGTTACATTTGAGCCAGTGTTTGAAAGCGGGACATCAGGGCCCTATATTTACAGTGAGTCTCCTATATTTTGTTATAGGAGGGGAAGAAGCTGGCAGAGAGGGTTCATAGAATATTATTAGGCCTGTGCTCTTCTGTGGCACAGTAGTACTGTTTTTGTGCCACAAGAGCGCTAGAACACTTACAACCACCAGAAAGCAGCAATGTGTACAGTACGCACACCCGACTGACCGCTATTGACACAGACAGTATAGAGGCCCGGAGATTGGCCTCTTTCTGGTGGTTAGGAAAAGTCTACACTAGTTCTGTAACCTGGTAGAGGGATGCAAGGCTAGAATCTCTGGCGGGGGCGGGCAGGGTTTACCAATTGCACAGGGCCGGGGCAATTAAACTGAGTGCTAGAAGTGATGATAACATAACTTTGAGGTACTAAAGTGCAGCAACTAATTTCTGCTAGCTTCAATGAGAGGTAGGCAGGCGCAAAGGACTGCATACTACTGCATCTGAGCACAGGGCACGCAGCCTCATTGCCAGTGCATTTGAATACTTGGCAATATGCCACCCATCGAAAAACGCTCACCTAAAAGCTAATTAAATATCCAACACATCAGTTTTAAGAAGGGGTAGTCTTTCATGCAACAATCTCATGATCTACTGGGGCCACGGTGCATTGGCTTTAAGGAAGCAACTTGTGCTCAAGCAGTAACAGTGCACGAGTGGTTGGGTGCTTCTGCGTCTCCATAAGCTCGTCATTACCTGTAATAATAATAATAATTTCGCATTTACATAGCGCTACGAACCCTCCGGCATCTGAGCGCTGCTTAGTATTACGCACGGTGTGTGCTGCTCATTTATCGACCTCGGAAGGATGAAAGGCTGACCTTGGACCGGACAAGAATCGAACCTGCGTCAGCAGGTTCTGCACAGATGTCTAAGCGATGCTCTACTCGCTGGGCTATCAGACCAGCTCGGTATATCCATGCTTCTCTGAGGCAGTTGGAGATGCCCGAACTCTATGACCGCTAAAGTTGGGAGTCTGTGGGCATGGATGAAGTGTTCCCCCTTGTCCTGAGATAGCATGTTGTACATAGGCTTATGACAGAGAAAGGTTGCATGAAAGAGCTGGCAGTCATTGAAGGCACTGAAATTAAGTCACTTAAGTATTTGATTTCAAGAGGTTCTATGTGATTTTACCCAAGATTTTTTAATCAAGGTACTTTTTACTGAAACATTTTTACTGAAAAACTACAATTATTTTCAAAGGAATTTATTTGTGGGGGCTCACCCCCCCCCCCAAATCCTACATCCCCCTCCCCATCCGCGTTAACCCCTTACCACCAGCCCCCATATATATTCTTTATTTTTTTTAATCAGTATTTATTCGGCAAAAATATTTTGGAAAAAAATACCTCGAATAAAATATCCTCGGTAAAATCTCTGGATACCGTTGAAGAGCACCACGCCGTGGCACAAAGGTTTCTCCACAGCATGCTAGGGTCAGAGCTGCTGGGTGAGACAAGTGAGGGGGTGTCCAAATTAAGTTGCGCTGTGGGTCCTGACAGTTAATTTATTCTGTTTTTATAAAGCACTGTTACCAAAGGGTCCCAGTACAAAAAGTAATAAGGTATTCTTTTTATATTGCACAGAGAGTTGACTCACCTAGTGCTTTAGTGCCCCTGAAAGCTGGCAGATTGTGGGCACTGCAGCACTTTTACTGTGTGTGTGCCCTTTGATGAAGTCCCATTGTTTAGGCTGGGTGGTGAGAGTTAATCCTGGGGACTGAGTGCCACCACCTTGCGCGTGATATATGTGTCAGGGGAGGAAAAAGGAGAACCACACAAGTGCCCCAGTGCATCACTAACCTGGGGCTGGATTCTCTTATTCTGAAAGGTTTTGCTCATTAGCATAACATGGGGATTCTGGGGAGGAAGATGAACCTGAGAAATAATAATTGGGAACCCCAAAGCCCTGCTAAGATGTCCCAGGCTTCCTGGGAGGGGGGAAGATGTCAATCAAGCGGCGTCCTGCAATCTGCCTTTAACTAATCCCTAGAGGTTCTGTAATACTACCTCAGTACCAGTTCTCAACCATAGCCGCCCCGGATGCGGGTACCCCTACCACCCATTGCCCTCGTGATCAAGTCAATACGTGTTCAGAAAGTCCAGGGTATTCAATGGTGTTCACAGTCAAGGAGAAGGGAGAACTCCATTTGGTATAGAAAGACCCTCCTCTGACCAGCAAGACTGTGCTTTAGGGAAGGCAATGCTTAAATATGGCAAATTCAATGTGAAGGATACTACATAACTGAAAGAAAACGACTTTTTGCTTGGCAACTTTTTCACTGCAGAGGTATTTTCACCACAACATTTTTGTTGCCTACATTTTTACTGGATACCAAGAAAACGTGGGTATCAGGTAATAATGTCCCCATTGTAAATGGGGACATTATGTATGGGGACAGGTTGCAGGGATGTCCCCGGCTCCTTGTAAAAAAAAAAAAGCAACAAAAATCCAGGGTTGCAGGGTTGTCCCCCGCATGTTCAATATAATAATGTCTCTGCAAAAAACAGCGACTTTTTTGTCGGGAGACATTTTGCGGGGACATTATTACATGGAATCAAATACGTGTGCTTTGTGATCAATGTCACAGAATGGAGCCACTGCGGGGCCGATGGCAACCGTGAGCAGGAGTCTGTGAGTAACAGAAGCTGATTCAACTTGCGCAGACCAGGGAACAATGATGGAGGTAGTCAACACCAGAAGCTCTGACCATGGACCTGCACTGGGTACAGAACTGGAATCAAATACACCTGTCAAAAGTAAAATTTAAATACTGTGAGGACAATCAGAGACTTTGGTTGCCCCAGAGGCCCGGTGAGGGTAACTATTAATGATGAAAAGCTGGAAAAGCTGGTGGGGGACCAATGACCTCTATAACAGGCCTGGGGCATTTGACAAACTGGGGTTGGACATTAAGGTCCAAGGGAGAGGGCATGTGTTTCGAAGCAGTGAGGAAGATAGTGACAGGAGAGAGAGAACGCAGAGCATGACGTGTTGGGTTGGTGAGGATAAAAGATTAGGGGGCGCAGCCAACGGAGTTGCAGAAGGGAAGTGTGCTGGAGGAGGACAGATTTAGAGGAGGTGCAGAGAGAGAAGTAAGTAAGGCAAGAAGCCCGAAGGAGAGGTGGTGACACTAAGGGTAAGAGATGGGGGAAGACCAAACTAAAGTACAGAAACAACGAGAAGTGGAGAGGAGGTGAAGGGGGAAAAGGGAAACAGAAGAGAAAACATCAAGGGTAAGAATGTATCAAGAAGGTGGAGGCAGAAAAAAACCCAAGACAGGGAGCGAAAAGCAGACGCTCAAAGGAAGGGAGGGAGTCCAAGGCTGATAGAGGAGGGGTGACAAAAGAACTATCCCAGAGGAGAAAATGTGGAGTGAAAGCATCCCTCAGATTTAGAAACCCACCTGAGAGTGAGCGAGATCTAGGAGAAAAAAAGAGCTACAAGGAAGAACCAAAGAAAAAAAGGAGAGTGGAGGAGAGAGGAGGAGAAAGAGTTGGAGGAGGTGGTGGTGGTACAATGAAAGCAGCAGAAAGGGATGTGGCGAGGCATCGAGGCGGCTAGACAGATAGCAGGATGGAAACACTAGCGCCTCAGAAGAGAGAGAGAGCAAGTGTGTGACAGCTTCTCTGAGAGGAGGTACCCAGAAGTCTGAAGCGAGTAAGGCCATTCTGGCCAAAGAGGGATTCAGCCAGAAAACCTTAGCAGTGCTGGCCATCAAGGAAGACACCTGAAATCCAGCAGACGCATACCATCCAGGATGAGAGTCCCACACACGCCATCCGGGCCACAAGTACACCACATTGCACCTAAAATCCAGCAGACGCATACCATCCAGGATGAGAGGCCGACACATGCCATCCTGGCCACAAGTACACCACAGCGCACCTAAAATCCAGCAGACACATACCATCCAGGATGAGAGGCCGATACACGCCATCCTGGCCACAAGTACACCACAGTGCACCCAAAACCCTAAAGACCGAGGGATTCTTTTGATCAATGCCAAGGCAATGTGAATTCAGGGGTAGAGGAAAGGACTGAAGAGTACGGTCTGACAGTTATACTTAAGTTGGAAAATCTACCCGTCTGACATGAGTTTTGCTAGGTTTGTAAAAGACCTGGGGCTAGGCTAATGTCGGGACTATCTGGACTCGGGGCTAGCTAGCCTTTTGGTTGTAGCCTTGAACTTCTATCCGGGGCTACAACCAAAACACCCAGGGTTGCAGC
Source organism: Ambystoma mexicanum (assembly GCF_040938575.1). Taxonomy (NCBI): domain Eukaryota; kingdom Metazoa; phylum Chordata; class Amphibia; order Caudata; family Ambystomatidae; genus Ambystoma; species Ambystoma mexicanum. Next base: position 510,981,835 of record NC_090938.1, on the reverse strand, counting down.
CCCCAATACCCACCCCCAGCAACGCCTCTGTGTTTGCATGAGCCTACCCTACACCCCTAGCTTTATGCCCTTAAAAAATAAATTGTGAACCTGCATTCCACTGTGCGTTTGTCTATAGATTGCTTGGCCCGTGGCAGCCCTCAAAGCCTGTGGTCCATAAGCTCTTCATACGTCTGCCCTTGAGCCCAAAGCAAAGCTCCTCATTCTGTCTTCCCAAGAGCCCCTATTTCCTCACACAGACTGATCATGTGCCCCCAACCAACTCAAAGAGTTGGTCCATTTGCCCCAAGCCTGATCAAGTGAGAGAGAGGGAACACTCTGGCTCTCTCTTCTGTCTGTCTAAATGGGACATTTGTACCCTGCACTGAATTTGTGTGAGCAACAAGCATTGGAAAAGCCAATCGTGTTGGCTCTTATTTAAGCATGTACTGTCATAATATGCCCAGGTACTAACATTTCTCCAGAGGTTGCCAATTTATGGCCAGGTAGTACCATTAGGCAGTGCCTGAACAATTCCTATCCAAGGCCAACGCAAAAGCCACAACTACTTGATTTGTCAATGCCCGTTTTTCTTTGCTTTCTAGGGCATGAGTGTCTGCTTTATTTCATTATAAAACAAAGATTGCAATTCCTAGAATGCAAAGAAATATCCAGAATTGGGCAATCATGGGCCATGTTTGCGTGACTGAAGAGGCACCTGCGCCCCCATCCAAGCAGAGGCACCCAAACCAACCCACCACTAATGTAACATGCAGAAGCAACAGCACAAGCCCCCGCCCCCACTCGTGGCACATGGCAGCGCGAGCGGCAGCTCATACTCCCTCCTCCGGAAGCAACCGGCAGAGGCACCTGCGCCCCCTTCAACACCCAAGCAGAGGCACCCAAACCAAAAGCATCTGGCAAAGTTCCCACACAATTCTCTCCCAAAGAACCAGACAAGAGAACGATGCTCCCATTCCCCATTGCATTCCAGAGATGCTCATTCAGTCTTATTTTTGTCTGTGCAGTCGGTTTTTCTCATTAGAAAACAAGGATTGCAATAGCCAGTAAGAAATGAAAATTCAAGGGCTTGACAATAACCTTCAGAAAGAATGGGGCGTGATGGGATCTATGCATAGGGACCTGCACTCACCCCAGCCAGAGAGGCCTGCACCCACCACCCTACCTGTAGCACCAGAAAGAGGTGCCCACTCTCTAGCACCCCCCAAAGCACCCAGCAGAGTTAATGGCATCCTCTGTGGCACCCAGAAGAGGCATCTCGGATACCCCCACTACCAAAAGCATCACGCAGTACCTGAGCTGCCACCCAAAGTACCGGCAGATGGAAGCACCCGTTTGAGGCACCCCCATGTGCCGTAGCACCCGGCAGAGGTACCCACAATCTTTCCTCTCCCACAGAACCACCTGCCACAGGCACCCGCACATATGCAAAAAAGCATCTGACGAAAGCAAATGCCTCCAACCCCAACACACATGGGGAAGCACACACAGCCCTAGGCACACAACAGAAGCACCCTTGCTGCCCACTAGTCTTTGGCAGAGGCACCAGTAACCGCCCCACAAAAGCATCTGCGGGTGAACGCTCACCCCCATGGCACAAGCACCCATGCCCTCCAAAACACCAGGCAGGGCTGGGGGTCTGCAACGGTTGGCTCTCCAGATGTCCAGAACTCCCATCATCCCTAGCTAGCATTGTCCATGGAGAGGAGTGATGGGTATTGTGGGCAAAACATCTGGAGAGCCGCAAGTTGCAGACCCCTACGATAGGGGCACCTGCGCACCGCACCCCCTGCACCGAATCGCCCAACTGTGACAACCAAATCATCCCCTCCGCCAAAGAACCAGGCAAATGGGCTGTGATACTTCCGGGTCTGGGCACTATCAACAAATGTAATAAATAAATAAATAACTGCACCCGTGCTCCCACACCCAACACTGAAGTGGGTATCTAGAAATAATAACCATGATAATAATGGGTTCATTCTTCATATCCCAATTCCTTCCACTTCCAAGTGCTGAAATAATAGCTGGTATTATTAGCCAATTTGTAAATTGCTAGTATAACGCTTTCTTGGGGCAAAAGAGACATTCTGGAACAAACCTTCATCACAGTGAATAAAATGCGATGGAATAGGAGAAGCTTTCTGAAATATGGCATCCTGCCCCCCCCCCCCCCCCCGAAACCCTCCTTCCAATCGAAGGCATTCTGCGGGTTTTCTGTCAGGAACCAGCTCTGATCGCAGAAAGGAAATTGGACCCCCTGGAATATCACAAAAGAAGACGAGAGAGCGCGAGAGATGAGACGGTATTCAATGCACTTGATACAAAGCAAGGCCATTGCAAATCTTTGTACAGATTTCGAGTTGGATTCTTTGAAGCATCATCTCTGGTAGGGGGAGGGAGTACGCGTAGTTCCAGACATATATCCCTCTACCCAGGAGCAGCTGTTTAGCCAAGTACGTGTATTTGCTGAGCCCCCCACTGCATACCATGGCAGCAGTTCCTCACGGTATCTGGCTGAGTTTTGTCATGAATGCCACTGGTTTGGGGGCGAGCCCTATGTTTTACAGGAGGTATTTTCAGAAGCGAGAAGTAAATGCGCCTAAATGTAAACCGCCTCTCCCAGTGGAGTAACTTTGCTGAAAATGTTGGGGGGCGGGGGGGACATGACATCTGAAGAAAAGGTCAAATGAATGGGGACAAAATGGTGTGCCATGAAAGTTGAGGAGGACAAACACTTCGGTTCCCCCCTAAAACTATGCCCATGGCCTCTCCCCGTGAGTATTGCGCACAGTTTCTGGGATCCGCTAGCTGCTTGGCTCTGGGCAGCAGAGGGCTCTCATCGGCAGGTGCCATGGGATCTGTTCCTTAAGGGGGGCAGGGTGGATAGGCGTCTAGGCATTTCCATACAAGGCACATGATCTTCATGAAGAACCTAGCACGTCGCGGAAGCCAGTGCACGCTTCAGAGCTGATTGGCCTTTCCTTAAGACAAAGATGTGGCCACGTGCATCCTTTTGATTTCACAGGTAGGGAGAAGTGCATGCAACGATGAGAGCGCAGAGACAGCTTGTAGATTCTATGATAGATCAAGAACTGCAGGAATGCATACAAGAGTCATTGCAGCCTATATCCTGTACTGAAAGGAGCGGTAGCCTGAACAATTTACTTTCAAAACAAGGAAGTAAGCATCTTTGGCACTTTGGAGAATGGTACTCAACTGTATGTAAATGGGATACATTGCCATTTGCGAGGGTGTGAAAGCCCTGACATTTTTTTATTTTTATTAAAATAAAATGATGCAGATAATACTGTTTCTCAAAGGGTGCTTTGTGAATCATACCCCCTTTCATAAATTCTCCATGCAAAAATGATAGGGTGCACATGTTCATTGCTGTAGCCAGCTCTGCGGTGGCACAGAGGAGGATCAACAGTCACCTGTTCATTCTACAGCTGCTGGGGCACCAACATCCTGCAAGCAGAGGTGACATTTTAACTGTCTGTCCATCTGATCTAAATTCGGATAGTTGTATGCATTAGTCAGTCGGTTGACAGGTAAATCTATGCCATGCCTAGTTGTGGCATTGTGGTTGATAAGAGCACACGATTATACTGACAAAGCAATTTGATATCAAACCATTGTCGTCTCTGTTAGCAGGGCCAGCTAATACAGAACGGATACATATTGTGGTCTAGGCTGACTCTCTCCAAGGCTACAAGGCCAGGATGCTGCCTCTTTGACCCTCCTGCAGGAAGGTAAACACCCCCACTCCCCCCAGGGCATACAAACCTCTCCAGCAGGTCTCACGGGAAAGCGGGAAAGGTGCTTCAGAGGCAGCACTTACATAACAACGCCATCCTCACAACATGGTGTTGATCAATGGAGTCCCTTTGAAGCCAGCCCGCCAGCATGGAAAATGGACAGAGATACAGTAGCTAGAGAAGGAAGGTAGGCCTGGAGAATGTCTTACCATATTGATTCTGTTTGAACTCTCTTCCTTTTTCCTGGCCCCTCCATTTCCTGAAAAGGCAAGGTGCTCTGGGCCTGATGCCATAAGGCAAATGGCACTTGTTTCAACAACAGGGATTGGATCCCTTACGGCAGGCTTGCTTTGGACCAATCCCATGTGGTATTTTGCCTTTAAAAGAAGAGGTGCACTCTCCCATTTGTTGATTAATCCCTGGACTTTCACAAGGACAGGACACATTCATTTGGACCTCTGTTGGACATGCAGTCTATCTCAAAGTCCTCTGCTAGGGAGGTGAAGACAGAAGACATCCAAGACAATGGAAAGCTCTGTCCCCTAACCATCCCCAGGGGAAATAGGGCAACTGCTACTGGACCAATGCCTCTATACTGGCTGTACTGCCACCAGACTCTTTCACTGGAGGTGAAAGGATCCCCAGTAGGTGCCAGCCAACCTCCCTGGAGTGGGGGTGCAGAAAGGACTCATCTTGTCCTGGAGCTCCTCGACTGGGACTGCAAGTAACCACAGAAGCAAGGATGTACCCCCTGGAACACCATGCATCTTCCAACCAGATCAATGCCACTTTGGCACCTTCTACAGCATCCAAGCTGCTGAATGGGAACCACCAAAGTCCTCTCAGACCTCGCCAGAACCGCCTCTGCATCTCAGAGTTTGATGGCGATGTGAAAGCTCTGCCATTTTAGCACCTGAGACCCGCTAAGTCTTCTAGCATCCCCAAATCGACACCTTTGCCTGGTCACCAGCTCTTGGAGCTTCAGCCAAATACAGCTGCAGTACCCTAATGCTGCGTTGAGCCAGCTTCTCTGAACCCGAGGCCGCCAAGTCATCCAGCACCACCTTCCCAAGACTACATACGGTACCAGAGTTCTTAGACTGCAAGACGTCACTGCCACTTTGGACCCGGCACTGCTGCTCTTCTACTTGAAACCAGCTGACTGCCGAAAGCACCCAGACTCCACATTCCACACTGAAAAGCCTGGCTCAATGCTGTTGAGCCCCAAAGGCAAGAATGTAAATTACTATGAAGAGGTCCTGTCCCATTGGTCCACTTTTGGACCATACTGACTTTTAAGCCCCACTTCTTTAGCTTGTTCTTATAGGCATATCCTTTGAGCAGTGACAATGTGCCAATCTTCTGCCTGAACAGCCCTGCTCATCTACCTAGAGTGGCATTCTACAGCAGTTTGCATCTTCTGTGTTTTCTTTACAGTGATGGGATTTTGCTAGCGTTTATAGTTAGTTGATTGCATGTTATTATTTGATTAACAGTGTGCTGCTCTGCATCGTCTTGCTTCCAAGACGATGCAGAGCAGCACACTTGAAAGGTGAACGGGTCAACAGCATGCACAAAATGTGTGTGCCACCTGCATGCACAAAGTGTATTTTCACTCACATGCGCACAGGTTGCATTGCATGGACCTGTGTGCAAGGTGACTGGACCTGCATGCAAGAGGTGTAGGCCCATCCTAGGTGTGTGGGTGTGCATGCAGAAGTGCATGCTCCTGTTCACATATGACTGGTGCATGGGCCTGCCCACACAAGGTGCATGGATCCACGCACACACAGACAAGATGTGCGAGCGTGCCTGCACATGCAGTGTGCTTTGGCCAATTCATGCATGTGCCAAAGTGGGAGGCCCCACCAATGCAAGGTGGGTGGCCCTACATGTCAAGTGATACATGGTTCAAATAGACTTTATTCTTGTCAAGATGGCATAAGCGCCTATAGTACCCAGGGATTTCTCTCCAACTGAAAGAGATATTCCTCCCTTTGAACTATTCAAGCAAAAGGTCTGAGGATGGGTTAAAATATATGGCAACAGGAATTCTACAACTGAAACTGTTCTCCCTCTGGCTCTATACTCTAAGTACAGTGTTAGTACGGATACAGTATGCAGCACACTTTTTGCCTCTCCAACACAATGCCATGCTACTTCTAGTGATTTATCCTCACCGAATCCTCAGGTAGCAACTCCTCCATAGACACAAGACCTGCTCTAGTTTTGGCCTGCCTGCTCTCCGAGTCCAACAAAGCCTCTTTGCCCGGTTCATGGAGAGATGCTGGTATTCCGTACTTGCATCCAGCCAGTCCTTGTTTGTTTGTTTGTTTTTTCATTTATAATGCGCACCAGACCCGAAGATATCAGGGCGCAGAGGATACAAGGAAATACACAGCTTGGATTACAGGAATAAGTAACACATGGCAAACAGGGTAGAACAATGGTACAGGTACAAGAAACAAGTATACATCAATAAATAAAGGAAGAGCACCCAAGCAAGCATGCTGTGCAAGAGCAAAGGACAGCATGGGTGGTCAGTGTTGCAAGTGGAGGGGTTACCGGGCCTTAATGATCAGTTGACTTGAGCCAGTTAATGTAGTTAAGTCCAAAGTTCAGGTATGATTGATCTTCTCCGAGTGAAGGTGGCATGGCGTTCCATGACTGGGCCGCTTTGACAGGAAATCTACTGCCTCCAACCTTCAATAACTTAAATCTAGGGATGGTGAGGCAGTTGGTGTTGGCTAGTCTAAGGGGTCTCATGGAGTGTCTTCTACGGAATCTCTCAGTGAGATAACTAGGAGCAGCGTTATTCAGTGCTTTATGGATGAGTGAAGCAGTTTTTAGCTGGATTTTGTTATGATTCGAGAGCCAGTTGTTTTGGTGCCTGATCTCAGATATGTGAGTTTTTCTAGCCACGCCAAGGGCCACTCTAAGGGCATTGTATTGGAGAATTTGGATTAGCTGGATAATCGATTTCTTGGAGCCAATGTAGGGAGCGTTGCAATAATCTAACATGTAGAGGATAAGGGCTCTGGCCAAGATAATGCAACTATAGTCTGAGAGAAAGGGTTTGCCGGTTCTAACAAGCTTACAAGTGTAAGCAGTAGCAGAGGCCATAGCAATTACTTGCTTGGTGAAGGAAAGAGTGGAGTCGAGGTAAAAGCCAAGTGTCTTTACCTCATTGGCCACTTTAAAGAGATTACCATCGATTATGAAAGAGGAGTAATCCTGGCCTAGTTTTTTTGAGGTTGGTGGGGGTGCTCAGGATGATGAGCTCTGTTTTTCATCATTCAGGCATAGACCGTGTGTTGCCATCCATGCCTGGATGATGAGGTAAACTCTATTCACCAAGGCCAAATCCTTAAGGTAATCCCCTGAAAGTGGGAGGAGAATCTGGGTATCATTTGCATAATTAGTGAAGGTGATACCAAGATGGTCCAGATCATCAAAAATGGGCTTGGTGAATATGTTGTACAGCGTGGGAGAGACCCTGGGGCACCCCACAAGTGATGGGAATGGGGTCTGCCGCTGCTAAGGGGAGAAAACCCTCATGGTCCTATAACTTAAAAATGACTCGATCCAGACTATGCCTCCTTGGAGAAATTTGCGTCTGAGTCTAGATGGCTGCATAAGACCTTGTGGTCCACAAGGTCAAATGCAGCCGATAGGTCAAGGAGGAGATGGAAGGCTGATTTCCCCTTGTCCCTTAGCTCATCAACCTGGTGCTTCAGGTCGATGAGGGCAGTCTCCGTTCCGAGTTGGGGACGGAAGCCAGATTGTCGAGCTCCTAAAGGTGGTGGAGTTCCAGGTATTTTTGGATTTGAAGGTAGACCACCTTGTCTAGTATTTTTAGGAGAAAGGGTACTGTTGTGATGGGGCGGTAGTTTGTTGGTATGAGTGGGTCTAGAGTTTGTTTTTTTTAGCAATGGGAGCACCCATGATTGTTTGAAGTTGGTGGGGATAGTACCAGATGCGAATGAGGCATTAATGAGTTTAGAGATAAAAAGAGCAAGTTCCCTCACTGCATCCTTTATGAGCTCGGCTGGACAAAGGTCGACCTGGAAATTAGAAGGCTTGAGTGAGAGAAGGGAGTAGTTTCTTACCTGTAACTCCATTTCTCCAGCATTGGTATCTTTCATGGATTCACATGCTTAGAATATTCCCCGTCGTCAGACTGGGAACCCTCGGTACACATATATATAGTCATTTCCAATAGGAAAAACTTCTGCCCTATCCCCGTCTGCGTCCTCTACGGGGCCGCCCACGTACGCCCCGTTGGACGTGATGGTATATAAGCCCCGCCCCCGCGGGTCCCTTCAGATTTCGACCCCTCCAAGATAACGGGGGGAAAACTTGCTTACATACCAATCTTCCACATTGCAGTCCGGGGAGGCCGGAGGGCGCATGTGAATCCATGAAAGATACCAATGCTGGAGAAATGGAGTTACAGGTAAGAAACTACTCCCTTCTCCAGCATTGGATCTTTCATGGATTCACATGCTTAGAATAGATTGTAAAGCAGTAACATCAAGAAGGAGGTGAGAGTGCAATGTAACTTACATTCGTAGAGACACCCCCAAACACTACCGTTTACACCATGTATGTAAGCAACAACTTATTATACTGATACGAAACGGATTTCCGCCATACAATGCTATGTCATATGACTCAGTATGCACCCCTTGCGCACATATCTACCCAACCACTTATGTTTAGGTCAATAAACTATGCACATTCATGTATACACTCTGAAAAACCAGCTGAGGCCAAATAATAATAGGCAGCATTCTTCTTGAAACTTTGGCTTACCTCATTGAAAAAGGTGGCGAAGCACTGCCCTTCCCATTTGTACCTCATCCGCGTGCTGCTTTTCCAGGCAGTAGTGGCACGTAAACGTGTGCGGAACAGACCATGCCGCCGCCTGGCAGATGTCCGTCAGCGGAATTCCTGCCCATAGAGCCACGGAGGAAGATGTCGATCTCGTGGAATGGGCTCTGGGACGATGTAGTAGAGGTCTCCCGGCCTTGGAATGACACAGGGTAATCGCCGAGGAGACCCAGCGAGCCAGACCTTGTTTGGAGATAGCCTTACCCCTAGCCGAGGGGCCGTAGGCGACGAATAGCTGTCTGGTGGCTCTGATATCTTGCGTTTTTTGCAGGTAAAATTTTAGCGCCCTTTTGACGTCCAGAGTGTGAAGAGCCTTCTCCGCCGTCGACGAAGGAGATGCAAAGAAAGTAGGGAGTACCAGGGTCGAGTGCTTATGATAGACCGACGGTACTTTTGGGATGAATGAAGGGTTAGTAGATAAAATAACTTTGTCCTTAAAGAACCTCAGATATGGAGGGTCTATGACCAGTGCCTGTAGTTCCGACATTCTTCTAGCCGAAGTGATGGCAACTAGGAACGCGAGTTTCCAAGATAGAAATTGTAGAGATGAAGAGGACATTGGCTCAAAGGGAGGCTTCATTAAGGCAGCTAGAACCGTGTTCAGACTCCACGACGGTGGGAACCGTTTTTCCGGAGGGAAGGTTCTAAACAGACCCTTCATGAAATGCTTCACTAGCCTGTCACTGAATAGTGGAGGGGACTGTCTTCTTCTGGTAAATCTCGAAACAGCCGCCAGGTGTACTTTGATTGACGATGATGACAGTCCGCTCTCCGCAAGATGAAGAAGATACGGGAGGATTTGCTCCGGAGTTACTTCCAAAGGTTGTATATTTTGTTGTGTTTGACACCATATACAGAACCTTTTCCATTTGCTTACATATGATTTGTTAGTGGACGGGGCTCTGGCCGCCTGCAGAATCCTTCGGCAATCAGTCGAGACTTTTAGGTTCCCGAACTCCGAGAAGTCAGGAGCCATGCAGTTAAGTTCAGGCTGTCCGGATTGTGGTGCCACACGGTCCCCTCGTCCCTGGACAGGAGGTTCGGTACTTTCCTGAATGGTATCGGCTGATCCAGCGACAGATGAAGGAGGTCTGAGAACCATGGTTGCCTCGGCCAGCGCGGGGCCACTAGGATGACCCGGCAATTGTACCTGTGGATCCCCTGGATCGTCCTCCGTATGAGGGGAAATGGAGGGAAGGCGTAGAGGAACTTGCCTGTCCACGGAAACGAGAACGCTTCCCCCAGGGAGCCTGTTTGGGGCCATCTGCTCGCGAACTGAGCACATTTTCGGTTTCTTTCCGTGGCGAAGAGATCGATCGACGGGGTCCCCCATCTTTCGAAGATTTCCCCGAGTTGAGTGGAGTCCAGCTCCCACTCGTGTATTTGTGACATAGTCCTGCTCAGGGAATCCGCCTGTAAGTTCTTCGCTCCCGGTAGGTGGTATGCCACTAGGGAGATGTGGTGTTTTAAAGCCCAATGCCAGATCTTTTGAGCTTCCTTCGAGAGGGTCCTGGATCTGGTGCCACCCTGTTTTATCAGGTAGAACATAGCTGTCGTATTGTCCGTGAGCACTCTTACTTTTGACCCCTTGATGTGTGGGAGGAAAGATTTCAGGGCCCATCTCACCGCCCTTAGCTCCAGGACGTTGATATGTAGGCGAGATTCGGTCGACGACCACCTGCCTTGGGTTTGGTGACGTGACATGTGTGCTCCCCAGCCCGACAGAGAGGCGTCTGTAATGATGGTGTTCTGAAATTCCGGCTCCTGCAGGGGGACCCCTCTGTCCAGGTTGCGCGCCACTTTCCACCATCGGATGGCTTTGATAACTCGTTCGTCGTCGACTATTATCTTGTCCGACCAGCGGCCTGTGGCCTGCTTCCATCTGTCTGATAGGAACTCCTGTAGAGGTCTCATGAACAACCGGCAGTTCGCGACTAGGTGGATGCACGATGCCATGGAGCCGAGGAGAGCCGCATATTTTCTTACTGACAACCTTCTCTGTAAACGAAGTTGGCTTGTCAGGTGTTTGATCTTCAACAACCTTTCCAGGGATGGTTTCACTAGTCCCGTGTGGGTGTCGAATTGAGCACCTAGGAACTTCAAGCTCTTCGAGGGCTTTAGTGAAGACTTTTCGTAGTTCACTGCAAATCCCAGACGCTGTAGCAGTCGCAAGGTGGTCAATAGGCTGTCGTTGGTCGACGCTGGGGAGGATCCCCTCACGAGCCAGTCGTCGAGGTACGGGTAAACGTGATGCCCTTCCTTCCGCAGCCAGGCTGCTACGGGTGCTAGGCACTTTGTAAAGGTTCTTGGGGAGGACTTCAGGCCGAAAGGGAGCACAGTAAATTGGTAGTGTGTTTGGCCGACTAGGAACCTCAGGAACCTCCTGTGGTGAGTGCGCACCGGAATGTGAAAATACGCATCTTGGAGGTCCAGAGACGCCAGGAAATCGTTCTTTTGGACCGATCTGATTACCTCCTGTAGAGTAAGCATCTTGAACTTTTGACTCAGCAGGGTTTTGTTGAGGTCCCGTAGGTCGAGGATGGGGCGCCACTTCCCGTTTGGTTTCTTTACTACGAAGCAGCGTGAGTAAACCCCTAAGCCTCTCTGTGAAGCAGGGACTAACTCGATGGCGCCTTTTTTTAGCATGAGCGCAACCTCTCGACGCAAGACGCTTAGTTGTGGTTGAGACAGGCGTATCGGTGGACGTCTTGGAGGTCTGGATTTGAATCTTAGGGAATGTCCCAGTCTCACCGTGTCCAGAACCCACCGATCTGTCGTAATTGACTCCCATTCCTCGACGCAACTTGACACTCTCCCTCCTAGAACGTCATTGTTGATCTTTTTGTTTTCCCGTCGACGACGAGTAAGTGGGACGTCTCTTAGAGGCCTGGAAATTTCTGCGTCGGGTCGAGGACTGTGAGGCGCGTCTATAGCCTTGGGACGGATATGAAGACCTCCCGAATGCTCTATCCCTGGATCCCACAAATCGTGCGTTTCCCGTAGCTCCTCTAAAGGGGCGAAAGGAACGAAAGGGCTTACCGCTTTGGAGAGAGCCCAGCGAGCGCGCCGTCTCAGAGTCCTCCTTCATTCCTTTCAAGGCCTCATCCACCTTTTCGCCAAACAGGTGGTCACCTTCGAAAGGCATGTCGACGACCTTATATTGCACCTCGGGTCTAAAGTTGGTGCACTTGAGCCAGGCCTGGCGTCGTAGAACCACTCCGTTGTTAATTTGTTTGAACCCCGAGTCTGCCAGGTCCACCGCTATATTGATAGCATGGTTCGAGGCTTCTTCTCCTTCACGAACCAGGGACATAGCTGATTTTCTGTGTTCTTCTGGGAGGTGGTCCAAAACGGGTGCCAGTCTGTGCCACATCTCCCTGTCATACCTGGCCATGATTGCCAGGGAGTTCGCTGCTTTCACTGTTGACGCTCCCACTGACAGGATCTTCTTACCGAAAGCGTCTTGGCGTCTAGCTTCGGAGTCCGGCGGGGTAGAGCACTTATGCTGGGCCTTTGCCTTTCTCGTCGCCGCCGCCGATACCACCGAGTCAGGCGTGGGTTGCGCAGAGAGGCATTTTGGCGTCGAATCTGGAACTTTAAATTTTTTCTCTACGCGGCCTTTGACCGCAGGTTCCGAGAATGGATGCCGCATGGTTTGGACGCCCTCTTTCCATACGTGGTCCAGTATCGGTATCGAAAAAACGGAACGCCTATTCTTGCCCATGTGGTCAAAGAGGAAGCAGTCCTTCTTTTCTTCTTGTCGGGTCAAACCGAACTCCTTGCAGGCCTTTTCCATCATGGAATGGAAGGCCCCTATGTCATCCGGTGGAGATGGGTGAATGGGACTTTTCGGAGGATCCACCTCCACATCCGAAACCCATGACGGGTCTCTCGACGGCGAGAGGGAGATATCAGAAGCTGACCCCTGTTCAGAGAGGGAGTCCGAGAGCTCACCTTCTTCCTGGACTGTTGGAGCAGTTGGGCCCACGACCGATCTAGACGGGCGGTGTGAGGGTCCGGGCTCGTCGACGAGGGGAGTCGTCGGAACAGGTGGGAGCCTTTCGTCCAGGGACTTCAAGAGCGAGTGTAAGGAGGAAAGTACCTCCATGGAGAGAGTAGCCTGGGCGTTTGAAGGCTGGGTGAAAACTTGAGAGCAGGTTGCACCAGAAGGAAATCTGGGCCGTAGCCCCAGGTCTTCCGGGCTCACTATTCTGAAGCCGTCGTCTTCTTTGGAGGCGATCGAAACTGCCTGTTCTTGTAGCAGTGTGTCGGGTAGCCCCATGTCGAACGCTTCTGGCCTCCAGGCCTGGAACTCCGTCGACGAGGGAATCGTCGTCGACGATGAGCCCGTTTGAAAGGCGGGGGACTGTGACGGAGTGGGCACTTGGATCGTCGCCGTCGTCGTCGTCGACGGAGGGCCTGCAGGTGGCTTAGGCGGTCCCGCCTTCGCGGAGCTCTCCCTGCGTTTATCCGCCTCTCTACTCGTAGCTGATCTTTTCTGATAGCTCGAGGAGGATTTTGGCCTGTCCTTATCTTTCTTCGACGAAGAAGAAGAGGAAGATGATTTCTTCGTCGATTCTTTCGATGAGGCCTTAGAGGAATGACTTCGAGGCACGTCCTTCTCCGTAGGTCGTGATTTTTTGGCCGGAGGTTCCGACGGATGTGAGCGTCGGGAGGCTTCTGATGTTTTCGCTGAGGCGATACTGCGCACCGATCCTACCTCCGACTGAGGGTACGCTCCAGCGCCGTCGTTCAGCCACGAGACCAGTCGCCGATTCCGGTCCTTCAGGGTTTTTTGGGAAAACCCCTTGCAGATATCACATTGGTCCGCCGAGTGGTGGGGGTGAAGGCAGTAGATGCAGTCAAGATGGCCATCCCCTTCATAAACCTTCTTTAGACCGCACGTGGCACACGGGCGGAAAAGAGGCTTACCCGACATTATTGCCAGACCAACTAACAAAACTCGTAGGAGTTAGAAGCGGACCAAACAGACAAACTCGCAGGAGTTAGAAACAATCGATAAGTATTTGAAGAAAATACACGAGGAGATCCCACTATCTTTGGAGACGGTTGAAATCTGAAGGGACCCGCGGGGGCGGGGCTTATATACCATCACGTCCAACGGGGCGTACGTGGGCGGCCCCGTAGAGGACGCAGACGGGGATAGGGCAGAAGTTTTTCCTATTGGAAATGACTATATATATGTGTACCGAGGGTTCCCAGTCTGACGACGGGGAATATTCTAAGCATGTGAATCCATGAAAGATCCAATGCTGGAGAATAACTTTTTCTACCTCAAGAATGGAAGTTTTAGTAAAGTTGAAGAGGGTGGAGGGGATGTCAAGGGTCGTATTTTTGGGAGGGATGTCAGAGGTCGTATTTTTAGGCGGTGATAGGGAGTATAAGGATGCTTTGTTTTGGGCTATTTTAATTTGGAGGATAGTTACTTTGTTGGACAGCACCTGCTGGAAGTCTGAACACCAGGTTTTGTTTCTGGTGCAGGTGTCAGGTGCCGGGTTAGGAGTCTCTAATTCTTTAAGGATTAGGAATAATTTCTTCATTTAGCTTGAGAAATGCAGTTGTTGTAGGATTCTCGTTTGGCCAGGCAGAGTTCCTTTTTGTATTGGGAGGAGATCTTAGTCAATTTGATTCTATTTGCTTCTGAGGGGAGTGATCTCCAGGAGGTTTCATAGTTCCTTTTTTTTTGCCGTAAATTATTTTGCTGTGTAGTGAACCATTTATTCAAATGGGTTTTGGGCTTACTTGGTCTATATTTAATTGGGGCAATAATGTCAAGCGATGTTAGCATGATTTTGTTGCACTCATCAACAAGTGTTCCAGGATCTGAACTGTCCGCAAGAGAATTGAGGGTAGGGAGAATAGCGGGGATAAGTTTATCCACCGTGATATTCTTTTTGTCCTGGTTAAGCTAGGTGGGGCAGTATGAATAACTGGGGGGAGGTGTCTGGTCGTAGTGAGTGTAAAAGACAGGAGGGAGTGGTCCGTCCAAAGTTGAGGGGAGATGGAAGTGATATTAGCAGTACAGTTGTAGTCAGCCACCCAATCTAGGGTTCTCCCTTTGTTATGGGTAGGCATGCTAATTTTTTGGGTCAGGCCAAGTTCGGACAGGATGTTGGCAGCGGAAGTAGCATGTTTATCCAGTGGGTCGTTGAAGCCCAGGTTGAGATCACCTAGAAGTAGTAATTGCGAGGTAGTTTTAAGGTTGTTAGAGTATAGTACAGATATCCTCCTCGACGGTCCCGATGGGGACAGGGGGTCTATAAATTAGATGAATAGTAAGGGTCTGGGAGTTGATTAAGTGGAGGTTTAGCTGTAAGAACTTCACAAGACTGGATATCTTGGGAGAGTGCAAGTCTCATGGAGAGGCTGGATTTAGAGATAATGGCGATGCCTGTCCTTCGCGATTTATGTCTGTCCTGTCTAAGGATCGTGTAACCATCATGAACTGCTAATGTGAGTATAGGGCCTGCTGCATCATGCCAACATTTTCTGCCAAAATGGGGTCGGCAATATCTGTGGCATGTGCAACCAGAGACCTGGCGTTTATTAGCGCCTCTTTAAGTTGGGGGGTAGGGATAACTGTGGCAAGTAAGTGGGAAGTTGAGGAATCCGCTCTCTTAGGTTGATGGGCAGTGCGGTACTGTGGTGACATGGAGATGTGGCTTATTAGAAGTGGGATTAGCACTAGTAGTATTTTGGCTGATGGGAGTGATAGTTTTCCTATTGGAGCCGGGCAGAGATCTAGCGAGGGGTTCAAAAAGTTTGGTTAATCTAGAGCGGAGTCTAGTATTCCTAGTATCTGTATTACAAGGATTACTTGGGAGTGAGCTCAGATCGGTACCAGGTTGTGCACAGTTGGCTCCAGCGTCTATAGTCATAGTGGGGTTAGTCAAACTTAAAGGATCTCGATGGTAGGGGGGAGAGAGCCAAACAGAGCACCATAAGATATTGAATATAAGTAGTGTACCTGGGGCGCTAAGGTTATGAGATGTGATAAACATACTGGTATAACGATCTTAGTCATTTCTGCGACAGCGTAGGCTGGTCTAGTCAATGGGATAAATGGGCCTGATTTAATGTAATCACTAGGACAATGGCTAATATAGATACAATCTGTGGAGTGGGCGAGCCTAAAGAATCTGCAGCATAGGCTGGTGCATGAGAGAGTAGTTAGGACCGGTGCAGTCAAAGAGAGGGTGGGCCTAAAACATAGGGAAAAATAGGCTAGTCCGACCTTGGCATAGATAGGTACATTTGCTAAAAATAGGCTAGTCCGACCTTGGCATAGATGGGTACATTTGGCCTTGAAGATACATTTCAATTACTTGAGCTTCCTATTCCTTATAGACCCCCTCAAGGTTCTATATTCTTCCAGACTTTCCCTACGAGTCTGAAGATTTTCGGCAAGGGGTGATATCACTCCGAGCCCCATAGATTCTGCTTTCCTTAGGACATCTTGCCTAGTTCTGTAAGGAACTATCTTCCCACAAACAAAGCATTGAGAAGAAAAAAAAATAAATTCTTGGGATGGGGCAGGTTTCAGAGTTTTATGTGTTGGTATATCCCACCATGGTGGTTTTAGGGTTTATGCCATTTCCAGGCCCCTACAGACACTGTTCCTAGCTAGACTACATGGCAGAATCCATTTGTCCCCATCAAATTGATGTTCCATGGATTGGGGGGCTGGAAGTCATGCTCTGGGGTTGCGTCAACAAAGATTGTTTGCATAGCTTTTGGGTGGCACCTTTGATTAAGGGGATGTACAATGATTTCACTCCCATCTGTAGAAATCGAGGCCAGGATTCCAGGAAATGCCCCAATGCAATAGCCTCCTTCCCCTCTTTTAGAGCACTCGGACAGGCACTTATATATCAGGTCTTCTGGCATTGTGTCTCCTCCGAACAGAGTTTAACACTCCTCAGATTTTGACTGTGGTTTTCAGTTTAGTGTCCCATCCTCTCGACAATTACTAGTTTGATTACTTCATAGGCAGTGTTTCCACCTAGCTCTTCCAATACCAAGGTCTTTCATCTCTTTCAGATCCTTTAGCCCTCTCGAGAAATTTCAGCCCTCTCGGATCCTTTAGATCTCTCAGCACCCAGTGGTCCTTCGGCCCTCTCAGGCCCTCTGCCGCTCTCAGTATTCTGGGTTTCTTCAGTATGCTCAGGCCCTTTGGCTTCATCAGCACACTGGAGCCTTTCCGCCAGCAGTAGTTCACTAGTCCTGCCTCGGTCATCCCCTTCCTTCTGAATTCTATCCTGTTCTACTGTGGCCCATGTGTACTTTTAAGACTACTCAGCTTCTTCGATCGAACAGAAGAAGGAACTGCATTGCTTTGCTACTTCTAAACTTTGTTTTAGCAGTCATGGTCTGTGATATATAGAAGGAGGATGTGTGGCTCAACTGTGTCTTTGTGTTAGCTGAAGACATTTTAAATGTCTTGGTGGCCATTTTTATGTTCAGCAGAAGATTCACCTTTTGGATGTGGCTGTGTTCGCTTGGTATCAGGGTTTGGACAACTTAGGATGCACATTTGTTGCTGATAGTCCCTGTAGACCCCTGATAGACCCTGTAGCTCCAGCATGATGATACACATTGAGTGTTCAGTTCCCCATTCGTAAATCAACTCCAAAAGGTAAACACTGTGCTCTGGTCCAAATCCATGTACAGGTATAGTATTTCCGCAAAGGGCCTGCGTCCCACCGTGGTGACAACAGGTGGACTGACAATTCATAGGCATCCTTGTAAGTCTTATTCTGATCTTCCACAAATGGGCTGTTCAGTAGTACCACCAGTCTCAAGAAAGAATGGGTGGTTTGGGAGAGGTACAATAAAACATATACTGGCCTCGGGAACGTTGATGCTGGAGGAGGTTATGAGGTTCTCCTATAGCCCCTTATCCATCGCCTGCCTCCTCACACAGTCCACCTTCATCCACCCAGAGATAATCCATGTGAAATATTCAAGCTTTGTCAATAGGAAATTATTGCCGTCCAGGAGCTTGGACAGGGGTCGTAAAACAGGGCACTAGAGGGGACCATTTCAAGCGAATGCAGTTCATGGGTCAGACCGCAGATGCAATCACAATCTTACCACATCATGGTCCACATGGAGAGCCACAGGGGAATGGGGAGGCAGGAGGCAGCAATGTATAGAAGCCAGAAGACCCTCACAGAATCCAGGGAAACCATGTTGGAATCCTGTGGCCACCTGATTCCAAGATAGCCGCCACACCCCCATGTCTTCCCGACCTCCGAGTTGTCTCAGCCTCCAAGCAACAAGCAATCCCCATATCATTAAGCACACCTGGGCAGTGGAAAGGGCCTAGCAGCCACTGTTCAATCCAGTGTTTTCACAACTAATAGTGCCCAGGTGTCCTTACTCAGACCTTCATAGTCCCAATCTCCTCATGAGCACGGATATAGAAGGATGCAAGGGCACAATGACAGAACTTTGGAAAGAGGTTGAAAGAGAGGAAGTATATGCATTGAGTTGAGTGAGAGGGGCTAGATAGAGCGAGCAAGGGAGTGATGGAGTTGAAGATCGAGGGGGAGGAGGAAAGAGGAGGGGGAGCAAGAGAGAGAAAGAGGAGGAGAAAGGAAAAGGTGAGTTGGAACAGGAAGTATATTGGTGGAGAAAAGTGAAGATAGGTAGGAAGTCAATGGAGGCAGGGAAAGATTGTAACCAAGGGAAGGTCAGGGAGGAGATGGAAGTGGACACAGATGTCCAAAGCAGGAAACCAACATTGGACAAGCCAGACGGCCAAAACTCTAGAGGAGCTGCTGGAGTGCGGCCAGGCTAAAAGTGTTAATGAAATGGATAGCCTTGTTCACCTATAATAATAATTTAGCATTTATATAGCGCTACAAACTCTCAGGCATCTGAGCGCTGCTTATTATTACCCTCGGTGTGTGGTACTCATTTATTAACCTTGGAAGGAAGAAAGGCTGAGTTTGGCCATGCCTTGATTCGAACCTGTGTCAGCAGGCTCCGCACAGATGTCAAAGCGAGCACTCTACTCGCTGTGCTATCGGACCGGCAACAGATTGGCAGGGCCAAAAAGCCAAAACATCTTGATAGGATAGAAAAGTGGCATATGCATATATCAGATGTTACCTACCCATTACGACTCTTTATGTGGTTGTATCTGTTTAAAGTCACATGCTTTGCACAGGCCACCATCTACTGGTAGTCCCGTGTATTACAAGTTGTTTACTTCCAAAGTAAGAGGGCCATGACAGGGAGTACCTGTCACTCTATCCCTGCCCTTCATGTACAAAGTCCCATGATGCGCTACAGGCCACTATCCTCAGATGGTTTTTCTGGCATGCTGGAAATAGCCCACTCCCATTTATGAAATGGCACCAGAGAACTGCCAAAACCCATGATTACGTATCGGCAAGGTTTTACTTGCCAGGGATCTATCCCACGGTTGTGAAACTTGTCCCATTTGCCGATAGACCTCCAGAGCAGATCTGGGCAAAACCACCCTTCAGCCTCACCCTTTCCCAAAAAAAGAACAGACATTATGGGGCCACTACATTAATCACAAGTGGAGAACCAATTATATATTAGTGACTGCTGGCTATGCCACCCACTACACGTAGGCTTTTCCTCTCCATAAAACTCAGCAAATACTCAAGCACATGACACCTTTCTTCAAATAGGTATCCACATTGTATAAGCTAATCAATTGATAGACTAGATGTTGTAGATTTTTTCGCAAGTGCACCACACTCAACATAGTGGCGCTGAAGTGTATTCGCAGAAACTGAACTTTTAACCAATATGGCTAAATAAGATAGTTATGAAACAACAGCTTCTGATGTACATGACTCGTCTGTGGTAGATCTGAATACAACACAATGTGTTAATTAGAATCCACTGATAATGTTTTTTCATTAGGCAAGAGTACATTATTGACTCGCAAACCAACCTTCACAAATGTATCGAGGCCTAGAATCGATAGTAACAGAGATTTAGACAAGGGCATACTGTTGGAGGGATTGATATTTGTAGAGGATGATCTCATGTTGAAACGTAGGAATGTTTTGAATTTGCTCCTCCATATTCCGAAGCGTAGAGCAATTTGCTCGAGAAATATAAGCTTGGTAGAGCTCTTAAATGAAAAAACTGTTGGATAGAGAATTACTCCATTTGGAATCCAATTTGATGAAACAAATATTGTTGGAAGCTGCTCTATGATAGTAACCGCTTGGGTTTCATTTAATGGAGGTAAATCATGAGTCTCAGATATTTGCCCAGATACATGGAGATCAAAAGCGTGATAAACAGGAGATAGATTGTTGCGATCACTTTGAGGATCGGCATAGTAGAACGCTATCCTGCCAAGATAATGTATAAGAGAGAAGTCTGTAAGAGGATTCAATTCAACACTACAGCTAAGTCAACGCCTAGTCTATAATACTGAATGAAAACCCTTATTGATATAACTTTATGTCCAGTTCATGCGTTCTGGATGACTACCCTATATAACACCCCTCTCTTGGAATCCTCCTGACCCCACTGAGCCAAGAAGTAGTTCTGTTTTGCAAGTTAAAAGGTTTAATTGATAATTTAAACAATAGATATATATATCACACTTTAGAATAAATTAATAATTGAATCGCACACTTAATCTGATATGATAAAGATTAACAACAGAGAATCTGGCACTAGCACACTTCTTGATAATCACTAAGGAGTTGACATGAAATGGATAAGATAGCAACAATACTTTTATGGTTTCAAATGGATGCAATGTGGAATGAAATGCAGTACAGAAAATAACTTGATAGGATTTCAGCAAAGACAATGTAATCACTTTCTTGGACAATTCACCCCCCCCCCCCTTTTATGCAATGCAAGGAAATGGAAGGAAGGCACACAGTTCTCAGAAATGCAATTAAATGTGATTCAGTTCACCCCAGCAAGCTTAGACTACAGAAGTTGAAAACACAGGCCCAAATGCTTTTAAATGTGCTGGAAATGAAGAAAAAAATATGCTAAAATGCTTTTAATTCCCTCTAGAGGTTCAGGGTGAGTGGTATCTAGTTAATATTAGTCCAGGCTCACTTTAGCAAGGATCTAGGGTGTAACTAGCAGGTTAAACGAATTTCTGGCAAACGGAAGGCAAGCAGCAGCAGATTTTTACACGTGAAGAAATTTGCAAATCGCGGTAAAATGTCAAATCGCGGCTAAATTTGCGAATGCGCCGAGCGCGATTACAGAGGAACTACAAGGACTATCACTATCGTTTTGGGGTCCTAGGAAAGCCTAGGATCTCAGCTTCCAGATGGAAGTTACTGCAAGTCTCTAGCAGAAACGGTCACGGAGATATGAGCGATTAAATAAAGGTCGTTTTTCAGATTTGAAATTTTAAAGTTCAAAAAGACAAGTGCAGCTTGCAACTAGAAAATGACAGGTGACAGCTTTACAAATGACAGGTGACAATTAGGAGGCAGTTCTACTTAGATTAAATAGATTGAATTATATTATTTTAACTAGGAGATTGGTTCTGCACAGTTTTGCTATGTACTCACAATATATTTAGAAATATGCCTTGCCACGGATCTGGTCAGGTTTTGGACTGCACTCCGGTTCAGCTCTCTCTGGTTTTGGATACTGCTCTGCTTTCTCTGGGTCTTTCTGCACAGCTTTCTCTGGAGATTTGATAGATTTGAAGTCTCTATGTCTGCTCTCTGAAGGTTGAGGGAGGTAAAGTATGGATTTTCCGGCAGAGCTTCCAGCTGCAAATGGATTTGAAGGTCCCTATCTGTCCTGTCTGTCTGCTTTTATGTGTTTTCAAAATGGGTGTGTGTGAGCATCACTAGACCCTACCCCTCTCCACTTATCATTGGCCAAGCTTTCATTTCTCCCCTGATTGGGGGAGCTAAGTTGTGTCAGAGTGATGTCATTTTACAGCCTGCAGAAAGTCCACTCCTCCTGTCAACTTGCACACAAATCTAGATTTGAACCAAATACATATTTGCAGAGGTACATATTGTTTTAAAATCATATGCACCCATCATGCATTACAGGAGGTATACCCTGTTCAAACTCTGCTCTTCCTGGGGGCTTGCATTCAGAAATGGCAATATTTTGCACTTTTTAACTGGTTTGCAATCCCGGACATTACCCCAAATTTACACACATGTGCGCAAGGAGTATGGACATTAGTTGATGAAGTGTCAGATTTTTCACATGCACACATTTTGAGTAATATCCTCTTTTCCGCTAAAACTCCCCTGAACATACCACCGGTTCTAAAAACCTCTTAAAATGTGGGCAGAAAAATCACAAGAATTATGGTATCATTTATAAAATTTTCACATGTCCGCTCTATGAGTTATTCATCTTTTTAGAGTTATGTTCTGGCCCCAAAGGGGTGTGGTTTTCCTCCAGCACAAGGTTGAATTTCTGGTTTTTCCAGTTCTGCCAAGCCAGCTTGCTCTCACAGGCAGTGCCCCTCCCCTTTGCTTCAGGAGAAAGCTACTTTTACGACATCTGCAATAAACCATCTGCCTGGGTCAGGACAGGGCTTTGTTCAGAGCTCCTGTATTCTGTGGGGCTCCCCTTAATTCAATTATCAGAGAGATGGCATATCCTTAGTGTGGCCAGCAAAAGGCAGATAGGCCTGGGAACACAGCTGTGACTCAAGTTTCACTCCTGATGGGGGTAGTTGCCAGGCAGAATTCAGTTCCTTAAGCCAGGTTTCAGATACAATGTCACTTTTTGTTACCCAGTTTAAGTCAAGACATTTTTTTACATATACAGCTAGGATGCTGATTCTAAGTTTAAAACTATGACATTTAAACAATTGCAACCTATGTGACACTCAAAGTAGGTCACTCATTTCTTTTAAACATTAAGATTTTTAGTGTCTTTCAGTCCAAATTTACTTAAACTGCTGAAATCCACAGCTCAGCCAGTCTTGTTATAAACCTTCAAGTCACTTCAGAATATAACTTTACATTGGATCCACCTCTCAGTAAGTCTTTCTTTGGCCTGTTTTGGGTTCATTTATTCAGTTTTACAAAAAGTAAAATCTGGTGTTGTTTTAAAACGCCGGCTTTTTGATAGTGGTGAGTACTGGTACTGCACCCCTTTTTGGGATTTAAGAAAATTAATTCCCAACAGTTATGGGTTTGCTTTTGGCAATCAGCATTGCCACTCCCAATGGTTTCAGACTACTGTGTGGGTAGTCCAATGGTGGTTTTAGGCAGTGTCCTTCTGTGCCCATAACATCGGCAAAAATGAGCGGCAGCCTATTCTTCATGCATTTCCCTGTGCATTTTCTGGGAAGCTCTGGCCATCATGATGTTTTCATGTCAGTACTGCACAGTTTTGAGGTAGGGCTCGGATGCATGGGTAAATACATCCCACAAGCCCCCCTTCTTGCGGTGGCCATCTGATCCTTCACTGGTGGGACCCGCAAGATCTGGGATGGTTCCTCATCTTCTTCCAATAGATGGCACAGTTCAGCATCTTTTCCTCCATCCGGTCGGATCGATCGGTTCTCCTCGCCGGTCCTGATGGGAATATTGGGCGGTACACTGGGCCCATTGGATCTTCGTTCCCGGTCTCCGGTTCGTCCTCCTTGGCCCGTCCCCAGGTTTTCTTTCTCCTAGGACGACAAAGGAAGAGCAGCAATACCTATTCATAGACATTTTTCCACCACTGTTGAGATAGTGGGGCAGCATATGCATTTCATCACAACGAAACATTACATTCTTATTTTGAAAAAAAAACCAGTATAACTAAGAAAAAGTTTCATGCAAATCACAATATTTTAGAGACTAGATGTGGTATGTTTTATGGTTGGAACTGAATTAGTCTGAGACAGTACCCTCTAGGATTCCAGAGGATTCCTCCAGTTGTTGCAGAGTGTGCCTGGGATGGCAACATTTCAACTGGTTTATGTGGACCCACTTGTCTTCCCCCGCTGCCAAAGGACCTTTGGGGATGTGGATTTTGTAGGCCACAGGGGAAATCTTGTCGATCTCAAAGGGTCCCTTCCATGTAGGCAAGAATTTCCGCTGTTTTGCCTGGTTTCTTTGGAAGTTGTATAGATAGACCCGGTCCCCCACCTGATATTCCTTCCTGGAAGTTTTCAGGTCATAATGGGTCTTCATGCTATCAGCCGATCTTTCTAGATTCCGCTGAGCATAAGCAAAAGCATGTTGAAGGTGTTTCCTTAAATTCTCCACATACTCATGAGTAGTGGAGGCATTTATCAGTGTCTGCTCTTGGGTCCTATAGAGCAAATGCTGAGGAAGCACCATCTTGCGCCCAGTCATCAACTCAAATGGTGACATTTTGGTTGCAGATGAAGGGGTAGATCTGATGGCCATTAGGACCAGAGGTAATCGGATATCCCAACTTGGCCCAGAATCTGCCACAAACTTCTTTAATATGCTCACAATGGTTCGGTTATATCTCTCTACCGCCCCAGAAGAAGCTGGTCTATAAGCAATATGCAACTTCCTTTTAACCCCCAGTATCTCCCACATCTTTGTCATTACTTCACTGGTGAAGTGGCTACCTCTGTCTGACTCAATCCTTTGAGGTAGACCAAAACGGGAAAAGATGTGGTTAATCATCAGGGCAGCTGCAGTTTCTGCCTTGCAGTTTGGGGCTGGGAGACATTCCACCCACTTGGTAAACAAGCATGTCACAGTCAACATGTACTTATTCCCCCTAGCAGAGCGAATCACAGGGCCTACAAAGTCGATTTGTAAATCTGACCATGGCAGTGTCATCCCCCTCTTTTGGAGAGGCGCGCGGTCTGTGAGGGATGTCGGCTGAAATTGTGCACACACAAGACACCCCTTCAAGTATTGGTCGAGGTCCTGCCCCATGTGTGGCCAGTATGCAACCTCTCTTAAGATTTCCAATGTTGTGTGAAACCCCCTATGACCGGCGGTGGCCGCATCATGGGCGTAACTTAACATCAGGCTTCGGAATGAGGTAGGAACCACCCACTGATCGTGGCCAGCTTTGGATTTCCTTACCAACAAACCGTCTTGGATCCGGAACATTTTTGGACATTTCATCAACACTCTTAGGTCCTCTTTCCCAATATAATCGGTATCCGTAAGGGGAAAGTTCTCAGGGTCCTCAAGGTGCTGGTAAAATTTACCAATTATTGGATCCCCCTTCTGAGCGGTAATCAAATCAGCATCAGGGGTCTCCTTACTCCATTGTGCAATTGAAAGGTCGTTGTGAGCATTTGTCTGGGACCTAGTGATTGCAGTGACCTGGATTTCCCCCAACAGGGACTCAATCTCAATTAGATCCCCTTGGATGGCCCCGGTTTTGGCCAGCTGATCAGCTAAGTCATTTCCAGTTTTGTCTGGTCCCTCTACTTTGGAATGAGCCTTGATCTTTTTCCAATAGATGGTCATCTCATTCGAGGTGACCAGATCATCAATGTTTTGGATCAACTTCCCATGTTTCAAGGGTTTGTCGTTAGCACATAACATGCCTCTGGTTTTCCAATTAACCAGGTGCTCCACGAACCCGTTCCGTACATAATCCGAATCTGTGATTATGACCAGTTCGTGGAGTTGATGCTGGACAGCAGTGAGGATGGCCTGATGCACAGCCATCAATTCTGCCACCTGACTACTTCGGGGACCAATTTTGTATCCAGCGGAGGGTTCTGGGGACTCATTCACCCATGCATTCCCTACGCCGGCCACCAGTTCTTTCTCCCCGTTGTTGTCAACATGGTAAGAGCATCCATCCACATAGACAGTGGGCATTCCCTCACACTTGTCCTCTTCAAAGACTTTGTGTGGGGAATTAAGGTATGCCTCCGTGTTGTCCTTTATTTTTAGACTTTCGTCCTCGAGACAGTTTTCTCTGGCACAATCATGCAAGTCAGCCAGACCTTGCGCGAGGGGACTCTTCTTGTTTTGGCCATATCTGACCTCCACAGGAAAGCCTTGCATTGACAGAATCCAGGAAGTAATTCGGGAATTACTCACATTTCCGGCCCGAATTCTGTCACTTTGGAGATATTGCAGAGGCTGGTGTGGAGTCTCCACTATGATGTGTTCCCCCTGGATAAACGGGCGGTAATTCTTCAATGCCCACACCGTTGCCAGGAGTGGCACAATCACAATCGTTGAATTTTTCCTCCACTGAGGATAAAGTTTTGCTCGCATAGGAGATTACTTTATTGACCTTGTCAAGCTTTTGGTATAATACCGCCGTCAAGCACGTATTAGAGAACCCCGTCTCCAGGAAGAACTCCTTGTTTCTGACAGGGTAAGCTAGGCAAGGCGCTTGTGAGAGGCTTCTTTTGAGTTGTTTTACTGCCTCGGCTTGTTCTGGACCCCATTCCCACTTGACCCCCCCCTTCAGGAGATGAATCAGGGGTCTGGTGATCTCTGCGTAGCCCTCAATGAACTTTCTGCTGTAATTAGTCAGTCCAAGGAGGCTCCTTAGTTCCCGCAGAGTTGTGGGGTCTTTCAGTTTCTGAAGGGCTTCCACTTTCTTTTCCTGGGGACAGAGACCCTGAGGAGTAATCTCATGCCCCAAGAAATTAACACGGGTTCTACACCACTGTGCTTTCTGAAAGGAAAGTTTTGCTCCGGCGGCCCTCAACTGCGTCAGAACATAACGGATCTCCGCTATGTGTTCCTCCACAGATGAACTTTTGATGAGGACATCATCTACATAAGCCAGGTTACCCCTCGCACCCAGGTCGGGCATGGCCTTATGTAGGAAAATGTTGAATTCATTGCCGGAGTTGGGGTATCCGAAGGGAGTCCGGGTCCATGTGTACTGCTGGCCCCCAAAGGTAAAAGCCAGTTTGTATTGGTCCTCCCTGCTGACAGGCACGGTCCAGTATCCATTGGTCAGGTCTATTGCAGTGAATACCTGTGACCCCTGGATCTGGGCCAGCCCTTGGTCAATGTAGGGCAGAGGCCATCGGGAAGTATGGACCCGTTTGTTGAGCTCCCTGAGGTCGGCGCAGAGTCTCCACTGGCCGTTTGGCTTTAATATTCCCAGCACCGGATTATTGAAGGTGCTGTGGACTGGACGGATTATTCCCCGGGACTCAAGGTTCTTAATTATTTCAGTAAGGGACTCCATGGATGCGAGAGGCAAGCGATATTGCTTCACAAACACTGGAGTCATGCCAGGGTCCGTGGGGATTGTTGTTGTGTGGATGTCGGTGCGACCACAGTCATATGAGTCTACCGCAAAGAGATCTTGGAAATCCAAGAAAACTTGTTTCAACTTTTGCTTTTGTTCCAGAGTCACACAGGCATCAGCTAGGTTGACTCTCTCTTCCACCATCTGCCTGAAGCCTGGAAAGACTTCTGGTTTGGCTATTTCAGCGGCCTCCTCCAGCTGGGTGGAGAAGTCCCTGGTTAGAGTGCTGATTTGGACCGGAGGCTTCAGGTGGGAAAGGCAGCCCTCATGGACCTGGAAAATCACCTCATCCCTCCTGAAGTCACAAGTCACATCTTCCTTACCATAGGGGCAGGAAGTGTACACCAGGAAGTTCCCCCATGCCGGGTAAAAATCCTGTCTGGTGTTGTATTGTCATCACTGTCACTGTCAAAGCAGTCCTTGGGGATTGGCCCTAACAGTTCATTACCTAAATCTATGGAAAAATGTCGGTCATCAACCGCCATTCCAATAATGGTGCCTGCGGTTAGAGTAATACTCTTTAAGTCGCTGTTATCCACCTCTATTGGAATGGTGTCATGTTCTATGTTGACTAATGGTGTTGGGTTTACCCCCAACCCTTGCTGTTGGAGAGAAGCGTTTAGATGTATGTAAGCATCGGGGTTTTGCAAATATTGTCCTCTTTTAACTTTCACTTCCAGGGAGAATTGTCGAGTCCTTTCTGGGATGGTGACTTCCTCTTTGATCTGAATTTCAACTGCATAAGGTAGCAATTGAGCTGACCTAAATGCTTTTTCTGGATCATCAAAGCCCATGGGATTATCCGCTAATCGGGACCAAGCTTTGAAGTTTATTAGGTCCAAACTAATGGCAAAGCGATTGAGAATGTCACTGCCTAAGTAAAAGGCGGCAGGGACGTCTCGCACGACCCAACAATTATGGACTATGCTCTTGTTGCCAATGGAGATTTTGAGCATACACCTGCTTGGCAGGAGATGTTTGGAATTAGGCGCTTCCAGGTCCATTTCCCATTTGTCTATCAGTTTGAATGTGGGAATGGCTGGATCTTTTGGGAGTTGGCGAAACATGGCTTCGCTGATGAAGCTCTTACCATTGTTCACGCACACTCGAGCGAGAACAGAGTCCTTCCCCTCATTTAACTGAACAGGGATGAACAACTGCTCTCCAATTTGCTGAATATCAGCCAGGCTCTGAGCTGATTTCACATCTTTCTGGACTATAGAAGTGGGAGTTTCTGATTGTGGATTAGTATAGAATCTCAGAGTGTTTCCTTCCAGCGTGGAGTACCACTTTAGACTGGAAGGAAGGTTGATTTTCAGAAATAGAGAGGACCCTCCATCACCAGTCTGTTGTCCTACTGCTATTACTGTCACGTCTGGAATCTGGTTATTCTGGAAGTGGAATTCTACTTGGTCAGATTTTTGTTCAACCATGTGGCAGGTGCCGTTTAAACTAACATGGTTGACACTCTGTTTTAATTTTATTGGTCGGCTAGTCTGGGTCCAGAGGACCTTGTTTACGCAATCTATTAGGGGTGACAACCTTCTCAGGAGGTCATTCCCTAGTAAACAAGGGTTGCCCTCTGGGGTCACAACTATGACCGGGTGTTTCAACTTGTGTCGCCCGATCTTAATGTCCAAGTCTGCAGTCCCCTCAACGGGAATTTCCTTCCCATCAAAGTTCTGCAGTTGTCCAGGAAGAGAGGTGAGAGGAATTTGGTAATTCTCTCCCCTTCCTGCATTCAGTTCATCAAAGGCCCTTCTGGACAGAAGGGTAGCTTGAGATCCCGTGTCCACCAGTGCCAAAATTGTACCCTGCCCCTGTACTTGTAGCGGGGCATAGTATCTTCCCTCCTTCTCCTCAAGGGGGCACAGATAATGCACATTTTTGGACAACTGGTGGGCTAACTTTCTAGTTTTGGACATCGCTAGCGAAGAGATTTGGGCAGAATTCTGTGGAGAGCCTTGGGAATCTAAAAGAAAAAGTTGGCAACTGGAGATCAGAGCCATTGTGGGTTCACCTGGCTCCGGTTTTAGGCCGCCCCCCCCTTTTTGGAGGCAGTCACCAGGATGGGTTTGAACCAGGGGATTTTCTTGCTGTTGGTTCTGGGATGAGATGGTGGGCGGCGGTAGCTCAGTCTCCACATCTCCCCAGTCTGGATTTGCATCCCTAGGGACCCATTTTTCTTTGGGAGGAGTTCCCCCCTCTCTGAAGGAGAAGATCCTTTTCCCAGGATCCTCTGAGGATCCCTCCCCCTCAAATTGGAAGATCTGTACCTCCTCCTCAAACTGAGTCTGTTTGGGTCTTTTGTTTCTCCTACCCCCCCCTCTGCTCCTTAGGAGGCAGACTTTCAGGGGCAAGAGATTTTGTTTCCGGTTCCTGGGTTTCCAGGGGCTGTTTACAAGTGAGGAAGGAAGCTTCCTCCAAGGCTTTACACCCCCCTTCCCCTTGTGCCTCCTCCCTGGGAACTGGTGTGTTATCGGGGTGCTGCCCCCGTCATTGTTCTGGAGCACCAGGTCCAGAGTTGGGTGCGTTCTGCGCCGGCACGCCCATCTGAGGGTTCTGCTGAGCCCTCAGTATGTGACCCAGATCCCGCGCCATGTTTTGAACCTGGCGCTCTAACTGCGAAACCCGCTCAGGCTGATACGGGGCCCTGTTTTCTCCCCTGGGCTGATCCCGGGAAGGGTAGCTGTCCCTCCTCTGGTAATACCCCGGATTGGGAAGATTTGGGTACCCCTCCACCCTTGGCCTCCCCTCTCCCGGATTAGGTTGTCTGGGCTCAGGGAATTGGGGAAAGAAGGGTGGAGGATTTTGGGGCTGGAAATTGGGTGGATACCTGGGGAAAAAGTTCTGCCCAGGGTTTGGAGAATTTCTGCCCTCCTGTGGGAAGTTAGGAGGGAAGTTCCCTGGGTTAGGTGCTTGGCTGGATCCCCCCCTTGGGCTGGAGGAGTCCACACATAACCCAGGATGGGTCGATTTCCCTTGTAACGGGGACTTACATAATCAGGAGAGCGAGGGACCCCATTTGTGGGGCTGCCTCCCTGGCTCCCTGTCTGTGACTGGCCCGAGGACCTTCTGGGCCTAGCATTATTAGGTGCAGGTAGGTTTTTAGGCCCCCCCATCTCCAAATCCAAAATGGGGGTGACCTTTACCTCTGCCACCTTGGCAGCAGCAGGGTTGCTGTTGGCTTTGGGGTTTTTCGGGGCATTACTTTTGCTATCTACCGGTTTCTGCACCTCATAGATCCGGGTAGCCTGTTCAATGACCCAGTCTAAAGATCTTTTCTCATGAAAATCCCTCACGAGCTGGGTCATTATGTATTTGGGCAAGGCATGAAAAAATGTATTAATGAATTCTCTACTGTCTGTGCGCACCCTTCTGGTGGTCTGCGCAAAAGCACGTTTCAGTTCTTGCACAAATTCTTGTGGGGCCTGATCCTCCCCACATTGCAAATTGTAGGCTGCCTTGCGAGCCTCTTGAGGATTTCTATGAATGGAAAAATGTTTCAAGATGGCCGCCTTATAGGTGGACCATCTTAAATGATTTTGGTCCTCCAGCCCCGCAAAGAAACTGGAGTATTCCGGGGAGAAGGTCCACTTTACATACTGAATACAGCTTTGGCTGTCCTTCAAATGGAAAGTCTCCATCATTTGCTCAAACAACTCTAAGTGCTCCCAAACAGAATACTTAGCGTTCTTATGGTAAGGCGTGATGACGCTCCTGATCGCCTTAATCTGCTTTAAGGGGTCCTTAAGCAAGGCCCTTTTTGCCTTATTGGCCTTTTTGGTTCGGGTAACCCTTGTCCATTCATCCTCTGACTCAGAGGCACTGCTCCCAGAGGTTCCTGTCTGCTCTTCCAGGTTTTCCCGGATTCTGCGAGCCTGGGAATGGCTGGCAGAATGTGGGGACCTGGTCTCCTGTGTCCTGCGCAGTTCAGAGGAGTCTTCAGATTCCTCCTTGCTGCCAGGATTTGATGGGTACCCCCTCCACTGACCTAACTGGGCAGAGGTTTTCAGGATGCCCTTTATGGGCCTACTCTCCTGGGCAGGGCTTTAAGTGGAGTAAGAAATCGAGGGGGGGCCCTCATTTGGGGGTGTGGCTTGCGGGGGCGTGGCCTAAAACGTACGCAAATCGTAAGGTATGCACACACATATATATTCATGTTATATATCTGTGTGCGTACCTTACTATGGTTTGTGTACTTTGCAAGCCATCTTTTCTAAACATAGAAATACATATTTACATATTACATTAAATATGTATTTCTATGTTTAGAAAAGATGGCTTGCAAAGTACACAAACCATAGTAAGGTACGCACACAGATATATAACATGCATATATATGTGTGTGTGCATACCTTACGGTTTGCCTACTTTTCAGGCCATTTTTTTTAAAACATTTCGGTTTTATAAAAGATGGCTTTGAAAGTACACAATTCAAGCCATCTTTTATAAAGCTTTGACTACGGACAAAATTGTCCGTCGGCAAAGCTTTATAAAAGATGTCTTGAATTGTGTACTTTTCAAGCCTTCTTTCATAAACCTCGAAAAATGTCAAGGATACCCCAGGTTCGCCGAGGGTTAAAGACGCCTCGGCGACCTGGGGAAACAAAGGGACAGTAACTGCCTCTGGTGACCCCTCGCGCGAGAGGTCACCAGAGGCAGTTACTATGATTTACAGAAGTGGCAGCCAGGCACAGCATCGCTGTGGTTGGCTGCCACTTCTGTCAGATCGCCTGACTTCATGGCAGGCGCATCTCCCGTCGCGGCTGCTGCCGCAACGGGATAATGCATCCCGCCAATGTTGCGTGTGGTGGGACGGGGGCCCCGGCAGGGCCCCGGCTCAGTGCCACTTTTTGGAGACTGCCGGGGCCCAGCCCCGGCAGGCCCCGGCCCACTTAAAGCCCTGCTCCTGGGGTTCCCCACTAAATTGCACTGCGCTTGGGTGCCCATACCCGGATGCTCGCCCCTCCATACCTGGGTGGTACTGGCCTATGAGCCCCATACTTTTGTCTGGATAGTAGTCTGCCATCCCGGTGGCCCGGTGCTCATGTGCGCCGGGGAACATGGGGGTGGCAGAGTCCAGGGACTGAGAGGTATGAGGGCCTCTGGTACTAGGGCTCCTGAGGTTATGCTCCGGAGTTTCCCTTTCCCAGCGAACCTCATCTCTATCCGCCCCTGCTCCCTGTTGCAATGCAAGAGCCTGCATTTGTGCCTTCAGTTCCTCAGTTAAGGCCTTACTGGACTCTATCAGTCTCTCCTGCATCGCTACCTGTTGTTGGAGCCTATCATTGTGTTGACAGAGGGCCTCATTTTCCCTCTGTGCTTCCTGGTTGGTCCTGGAGAACTGGGCCAGTCTTTGCTGCAGGAGGGTTACCTCCTGAGCTGTGTCCCTACTGGCCTGCTCCTTTCTTGCTAGAGCGTCCTCCACCCTTCTGGTGTGCTCTACCAAGTTCTGGTTTTCTTTTTGGAGATCACCCAGCCCCTGGAGGGCCAGGTGATTTTCTTCAATTTCCTTTTTTAAGTGGCAGACTTCCTGGCCTAAAGTGTCTCTTTCCTGACTAAGAGCCTGCATCTGTGCCGCCAGGTCGTCCCTTTGCCTTTGGAAGGCACCGGCTTTCTGGCGCTCCTGATCAAACTCTGCCTGGGTATCCAGGTCTTTCAGGATCAGTTTATTGCTCTCCTCTTTCTCTCTGTCTAGTTGGATTTGCAGGGTGGCTACCTGCTCTGTGCATGCCCTGTTGAAATTGATCTGTTGCTCCAGCTTTTTCTGGCTCTGCAGTAGGGAGTCCAAACTGTCTTGGCGTTCCTGCTGCAAAGCCAGAATTCTGGTATCCCGGTCTGTCTTTTCCTGTTGCAGGATGTCCATATCCTCTTTTATTTTAATGATGTACTGCCTACTATCATCTTCTGACTCCTGGCTCCTCTGCAGCCTCTGCTCAGAAGAGACCAGGTCAGATTGGACCTTCTCTAACGCCATCTGTCGCTTATTCGCCAGATCTTGGCTTTCAGTACATCTATCCTGCATGTCTCCCATATATAGGTACAGGTATGCCGCTATCCTAACAATCTTGTCGTGTTCATCTTTGGCCTTCGGGGCCATGTATAGTTCACTCAGGGCCACATGTAGTGGACCCTGATCTCTTTATATATCTGACCCCGTTTCAGTGACATGTTGTGTGATTGCCTGCAACCACGCATCATGGCCC
Organism: Ambystoma mexicanum; assembly: GCF_040938575.1. Lineage (NCBI taxonomy): Eukaryota > Metazoa > Chordata > Amphibia > Caudata > Ambystomatidae > Ambystoma > Ambystoma mexicanum. The sequence goes on along the minus strand of NC_090938.1, from coordinate 510,948,783 downwards.
TGTTCGGTCCATTCACCTCTCACAAATAGCTTATGTAAGAGTTGCTCTCTGGCTATTTTCATGTCCACGAGTGTCGTCATTCTGGAAATTTGATTTTCTTCCTGACTTACAAGAGTTAGTATTTTATTCTTGCAAAACAGACCGTTTCCCTGGAGCGTTCCTATGAGGAGTGCTTTACAGCGTAACACAGCGTGGTGATCCGACCAGATATGTGTATCTGGTCAGCTGGCACGCTGTATTAATCTGCACAAATGGTAGATCTAACCCAAACGTCCGGCACGAGCCCCCAATTTGTAAGAGGATTCAATTCAACACTACAGCTAAGTCAACGCCTAGTCTATAATACTGAATGAAAACCCTTATTGATATAACTTTATGTCCAGTTCATGCGTTCTGGATGACTACCCCTATATAACACCCCTCTCTTGGAATCCTCCTGACCCCACTGAGCCAAGAAGTAGTTCTGTTTTGCAAGTTAAAAGGTTTAATTGATAATTTAAACAATAGATATATATATATCACACTTTAGAATAAATTAATAATTGAATAGCACACTTAATCTGATATGATAAAGATTAACAACAGAGAATCTGGCACTAGCACACTTCTTGATAATCACTAAGGAGTTGACATGAAATGGATAAGATAGCAACAATACTTTTATGGTTTCAAATGGATGCAATGTGGGATGAAATGCAGTACAGAAAATAACTTGATAGGATTTCAGCAAAGACAATGTAATCACTTTCTTGGACAATTCACCCCCCCCCCTTTTATGCAATGCAAGGAAATGGAAGGAAGGCACACAGTTCTCAGAAATGCAATTAAATGTGATTCAGTTCACCCCAGCAAGCTTAGACTACAGAAGTTGAAAACACAGGCCCAAATGCTTTTAAATGTGCTGGAAATGAAGAAAAAAATATGCTAAAATGCTTTTAATTCCCTCTGGAGGTTCAGGGTGAGTGGTATCTAGTTAATATTAGTCCAGGCTCACTTTAGCAAGGATCTAGGGTGTAACTAGCAGGTTAAACGAATTTCTGGCAAATGGAAGGCAAGCAGCAGCAGATTTTTACACGTGAAGAAATTTGCAAATCGCGGTAAAATGTCAAATCGCGGCTAAATTTGCGAATGCGCCGAGCGCGATTACAGAGGAACTACAAGGACTATCACTATTGTTTTGGGGTCCTAGGAAAGCCTAGGATCTCAGCTTCCAGATGAAAGTTACTGCAAGTCTCTAGCACAAACGGTCACGGAGATATGAGCGATTAAATAAAGGTCGTTTTTCAGATTTGAAATTTTAAAGTTCAAAAAGACAAGTGCAGCTTGCAACTAGAAAATGTCAGGTGACAGCTTTACAAATGACAGGTGACAATTAGGAGGCAGTTCTACTTAGATTAAATAGATTGAATTATATTATTTTAACTAGGAGATTGGTTCTGCACAGTTTTGCTATGTACTCACAATATATTTAGAAATATGCCTTGCCACGGATCTGGTCAGGTTTTGGACTGCACTCCGGTTCAGCTCTCTCTGGTTTTGGATACTGCTCTGCTTTCTCTGGGTCTTTCTGCACAGCTTTCTCTGGAGATTTGATAGATTTGAAGTCTCTATGTCTGCTCTCTGAAGGTTGAGGGAGGTAAAGTATGGATTTTCCGGCAGAGCTTCCAGCTGCAAATGGATTTGAAGGTCCCTATCTGTCCTGTCTGTCTGCTTTTATGTGTTTTCAAAATGGGTGTGTGTGAGCATCACTAGACCCTACCCCTCTCCACTTATCATTGGCCAAGCTTTCATTTCTCCCCTGATTGGGGGAGCTAAGTTGTGTCAGAGTGATGTCATTTTACAGCCTGCAGAAAGTCCACTCCTCCTGTCAACTTGCACACAAATCTAGATTTGAACCAAATACATATTTGCAGAGGTACATATTGTTTTAAAATCATATGCACCCATCATGCATTACAGGAGGTATACCCTGTTCAAACTCTGCTCTTCCTGGGGGCTTGCATTCAGAAATGGCAATATTTTGCACTTTTTAACTGGTTTGCAATCCCGCACATTACCCCAAATTTACACACATGTGCGCAAGGAGTATGGACATTAGTTGATGAAGTGTCAGATTTTTCACATGCACACATTTTGAGTAATATCCTCTTTTCCGCTAAAACTCCCCTGAACATACCACCGGTTCTAAAAACCTCTTAAAATGTGGGCAGAAAAATCACAAGAATTATGGTATCATTTATAAAATTTTCACATGTCCGCTCTATGAGTTATTCATCTTTTTAGAGTTATGTTCTGGCCCCAAAGGGGTGTGGTTTTCCTCCAGCACAAGGTTGAATTTCTGGTTTTTCCAGTTCTGCCAAGCCAGCTTGCTCTCACAGGCAGTGCCCCTCCCCTTTGCTTCAGGAGGAAGCTACTTTTACGACATCTGCAATAAACCATCTGCCTGGGTCAGGACAGGGCTTTGTTCAGAGCTCCTGTATTCTGTGGGGCTCCCCTTAATTCAATTATCAGAGAGATGGTATATCCTTAGTGTGGCCAGCAAAAGGCAGATAGGCCTGGGAACACAGCTGTGACTCAAGTTTCACTCCTGATGGGGGTAGTTGCCAGGCAGAATTCAGTTCCTTAAGCCAGGTTTCAGATAAAATGTCACTTTTTGTTACCCAGTTTAAGTCAAGACATTTTTTTACATATGCAGCTAGGATGCTGATTCTAAGTTTAAAACTATGACATTTAAACAATTGCAACCTATGTGACACTCAAAGTAGGTCACTCATTTCTTTTAAACATTAAGATTTTTAGTGTCTTTCAGTCCAAATTTACTTAAACTGCTGAAATCCACAGCTCAGCCAGTCTTGTTATAAACCTTCAAGTCACTTCAGAATATAACTTTACATTGGATCCACCTCTCAGTAAGTCTTTCTTTGGCCTGTTTTGGGTTCATTTATTCAGTTTTACAAAAAGTAAAATCTGGTGTTGTTTTAAAACGCCAGCTTTTTGATAGTGGTGAGTACTGGTACTGCACCCCTTTTTGGGATTTAAGAAAATGAATTCCCAACAGTTATGGGTTTGCTTTTGGCAATCAGCATTGCCACTCCCAATGGTTTCAGACTACTGTGTGGGTAGTCCAATGGTGGTTTTAGGCAGTGTCCTTCTGTGCCCATAACATCGGCAAAAATGAGCGGCAGCCTATTCTTCATGCATTTCCCTGTGCATTTTCTGGGAAGCTCTGGCCATCATGATGTTTTCATGTCAGTACTGCACAGTTTTGAGGTAGGGCTCGGATGCATGGGTAAATACATCCCACAAGTCAGACGTAAAGACGATGGGGAGATTCCTTAAAAGACATAAGATACCCTTTAAATGTGACATGTGCAGGAATTAGTAAAATCGAGAGGGAAGTGGTAATGGAGCCAGTGGCAGGAATTGTGCCTCAGAAAGAAGTATCATGGGCTTGCTTGGCTGAAGATTTGGTGGTGAATAAAAAATGCTAATTGGAGTCCTGTGATAAGATTAAAGGTACAGCTATGGTTTCCTGGAATAGAAGAGGTTATTCACTTTTGTTTGGGAAAGGAGATTTCAGATTATGACATATGTTTGCAGGAAACCTGGTTGTGCCTTAAACCGATTCTGGACAGGTTTACTACTTATTTAAACCCCGCAATAAAGGGGCAGAAGGGGAGACCCTCATCTGGTTTATTGATAGCCATAAGAAACGGAATAGTAATAAACATCTTAGAGGTAAGAAGCCCGAATCAGTTCGTGCAAATGGTTAAATTGAGGTGGGACCCTAAGATATATCCGGAATGAGAAACTAGTATAATTATTAATCTGTACTGGAATCCAGCAGCAGTAACGGGTGGAGCGTTTGTTGATTGGGTCACGGATCTGATTGAGGAGTGCTACATTAAAATGGACAACATGGTGATCTTTTTATGGTATGGCGTCCTTTCGCCGACACCCGTTTTTACGACAGGTGTTTTGCCAGATGAGTTTTTATGAAAAAACAAATTGAAATTATTTGGGGAAGGGGGCCGATAAAGGCTTGGGGGGGAACAGAATTAAAACAAATAGTAGAATGAAGAGGGGCTGGGGGGAATCCCACAAAAATAATAAAAACAATTTTTATGAGTTTTTTCGTAAAAACTCCCGCCGCAAAACTCCTGTCGTAAAAACGAATGTCATCGAAATGACATAGAACACTTTTTATGTGGGGATCTAAATATTACCTGTAGAGATCAAAGGAGAGAGTTGTTGGTTGATCTAGGCTCCCATTCTGAGCCAACGGGAAAAAGGGGCCTTATGTAGTTGAGATTAATAGAGTCAAGAGACTTGCACATATTAAATGGGCAAATGGAAGGAGATATCACTGGTAAGGCAACTTGGGCTAGAGGGCCACAGTCAGCGACCCTGGATTATATATTTGTCTCACGAAAGCTGTTCCCATTGATAAGAGAATTTCGTGTAATTGCCTCCCCTCATTAGTGATCATGAGATTTTAAAAATGACCTGGGGTGAAGTGAGAGAGCTAAGAGAAGAGATATATGTCCTAAAACTAGAAATATCCAAGGATGAAACCAGCTGCGAATGAATCAGGCTGCAATAGGGAAGGTTTTTTAGAGAATTGCAGAGCCTGTATATCTAGCTGGGATGGATGACATGCACAAAACGTTCTTGATTATACTCCAATTCTACAAAGTCTTATGAGGTTAAAAATAACATGGGAAAAGGAGGTTTTCGACATCGTCATATATCCCATGCTGAGGTAGTTAATAAAAGGAAACCGTATACAGCGGACCTCAAACAGATAAAAGCATTGTCAAAATTAGAAACTCCAAGAGAGCTGACCAAGAGGAGGCAACAATACAAGAATTGGTTGCACTCACATAAAGTCCTTATGCTACAGCATGACGCTGAGAACATGTTAAAAGCAATACGTAAATGCCAGACTGGGGATGTATGGCAGATGATGGATAATGGGGGTAACCCGCAGTCCGCGATGCAAACAAGCACAGTTGCGGAGGTAGCCTGGATCGAACCTTTTACTGCCTCCGAGAGACCAGTGAAGGTGGAGGCAGAGGATTCACACACTGAATGGTTAATTCCTCATGAGGCGGAGGCCATTATCGCGTTGATTAAAAAAGCTATCGGCTCCCGAGTCCCAGGCCCGGATGGGTTGACAAATGCGAGTTTCTTTTTTAAATTTGTGGCTACTATTTGACCAGGTGGTTAAACCTAGGGAGGTCCCGCCATCCTGGAGGGCTGCTATTATCATTTCCGATATTTAAAAAGGGCAATAGGTATGATCCAAAAAACGATTGACGTATTGCCCTTTTGGATGTCGCCGGAAAACTATTTGCATCTCTGGTTCTGGAACGCCTGGCGAATTGAATGCAGGTGGCTTAATTGAAGTATAGTTTTCAGACAGAATTTGTAAGATGAACGGGGACTAGTCTGAATGCGTTCTTTCTTAATATATTCAAAACCCGAATGCTAGGAATAAGACCAAACTGTATTTAGCCTTCATTGATTTGGTCCAGGCATTCAATAGTGTTGATTGGACTCTCCTATGGTCTAAGATGACTAAGTGGGCTAGCCCAAGTGATTTGCGGGAGGCAATTAAAGCTCTGTATGCCTCGACTTCACCTTTGGCATTTGTCAGGAGTTATAATGACATCTAATGGTTTAAAGCAGGGGTGCCCCTTGGCACCGGCGTTATTTAATTTGTTCATCTCAGACTTGGGAGACACTTTAAGGCAAGCTTGAATCTTCCCACCACACACTGACGAAGATCGATAAGCCGGATGCTGTACGCCCATGATCTTGTCCTTCAGGACCAGACGTCTATTGGTCTACAGCATCAGCTTGATATGCTTAACATATATGTTCAAAAAAATGGTTAGAAGGTGAATGTGCTGAAGTCAAAGGTGTTGATTTTGCAATCATGCCACATGAAGCAGAAAGGGGATTTTAAGTGGTATCTAAGACAAGAGCCCTTAGAGAAAGTTAAAAACGTTTTATACCTACATATGTGTGTGAACTCATGTCTGGCTGGTGCCCCGAGAGAAAAGGCTGTTTCGCCATGCTTCCAGTGCTGCAGTTTTATGAACTAAAGGTTGTCTCGATATTGGCTTATGGGGCGGAAGTCACTTTCTCCTTAGATTTTAGAAGACGGTCAGTTTTAGAAGGAATTGTTTGGAAGATGGTTCTAACTCTTACCAAGGGACATGCCAATACAGGTCGCTAGACAAGAACTAGGCCTATTGTCACTGTATGCCATGAGCTAATGGAAGACATTGGGCCTCATTATGACCCTGGCGCTTGATGTGCCGGTAAAAATGGCACGGCTGCCGCTGGAGTCGTGTTTCTTTCCCGCGCCTGGCTTTGGGGAATTACTGGGGCATTACAGCCCTGGCGGTCCCTACAGCCAGGCGCCGGAAAAAATTACTCCCCATGTCCATTCGAGTCCTATAGGACTCAATACAAAGGGGGAGGATGGAAGCACCGGCACCTGCAAGCAGGTGCCGTTCCGTCCGCCAGGCCAGACCCGACGGGCAGAAAGGCATCCGGCTCACAGACGTGTTCTCTGCCGGTCCGATAACAACAGTGTCGATAGCCTACCAGCTCCGTTGTTACCAGACAGGCAGGGTCGTAATGAGGCCCATTGGTTTGGTACCGTAAGTGTATAATGGGGAACATGGTGTCCATGTTTCAAATTTTAAAGGCAGCACTGGGAAGTGGTAGAGAATGGATTTTGGTTGAATGGAGGGCAGTATTTAGGATCTCCTAGACAAATTGGAAGTGACAGAGGATGAGCTGGTAAAAAAACCCTGAACATGTGAAGGTGAAATTATGGAGGTCAGACTGGATCCAAAACCTGGAGGAAGCGAAAGACTAGAAGCTCTTACATCATTGTGAGCACGAAGTTAAAGCGTACAATGCGGTGCCCAAGTATTTATGTACATTTCCAAATCGTTATTACAGACGGTAGTTTTTTTGGTTGCGTATGACTCTATATTTGATAAAGGAAGTATTGGCCTCTTGTGAAGGGACTGAGGAAAAAGATCTGATCCGTAGGTGTTGTGGAGAGCGAGAGCAATGAGTTTGAAACAGTAAAAGACATTTTGCTATTTTGCACAGGATGAACTGCTCAGAGAACTTCACATTTGGCGAGGTTTTCAAAAGATGTTAGGAGCCTTTCGCCAGAAGAGTAGTGCTGGGTTTTAATAAGTGTTGTGAATACGTCTCTAGTTTTCGCGGTTATTACATTTTTAGAAAGCATTTTTTCTTTTAAATGAAATTGTAAATGATATTTAGACTATTAGATATTTGCCTTAACTTTTTATCTGCTTTGAGGGTATTAATTAATTATGATGTGTGAGAAGATTTGTTGATAGTTTGTGAAAAGTGGAAGTGAATAAGATTTAATTTTTGTCTTTTCTTTCCTGTATTTGTGTGAATTGCTAAAGGTTTATAATAAGCCAAATCCAAATAAATAATACATATTAAAGTAATACAACATTTAATAGATGATGGGGGGGGTTCTACTGGGTAAATTGCTCCACGGGTACTTTTGTGCTGGGTGCACCTAAGGGCAGCAGGACTAAGGCCACAAAGCAGCAGTGTGTGGGATCATATGTGTTGCTCTCAACAATCCCGAGTGGCGCCATGGAAGGCACCACTGCCCAAAGTTAAAGCTGTGTGAAAGGATCTTCTTCCAACACAGCACCAAGCATCCGCACTGTCATAGCCAGGTCGCCAGAGGGCCATCAACAATATGAAGAGGAAAAAGGTTCCGGCCCCTCACTGAGCAGCACAGCCAGGATGCAATATTTAGGCAACCTACCCTATGTAGTACCAAAATTAAGACCAGGGATAAAACGACACTAAAAAGTCCTAAGACCCAAAACATCTCTATGTAATAACCCCACAGCCCAATTGTTTTTTTAACAGGATTTCTAACCTGTTCATAACCAATTACTATTTACTCTGTTTCCGGTACATTTTCGTTAAACAGATGGCATTCATTTCATTAAATTTGACAATCACCTTACTCCCAAATCCAAAAGTATAGAAAACTAAACTATGAAGTAAAAAAAAAAAAACCATGCTTCTCTTTTTTATACGTAATTAGAGTCGTCATTTAGAAAGGACACATCCCCTGAAAACGACTGTTTTGTGGATCGTTGGTACCAATTGCAAGATTTGTGCACAAATGTCACGTGGCATATGTCGTAGTCACTGAAAACATGTGTGGTAACTGGAATACGTGAAACTACTTACCCCTTGTATGCCATCCGGGATCTCGTAGATGATCTTGAAAGATGGGTCATTGTGGAAACCAGGCAGACTCATGGCCATCGTCGTACACGATAGCGCTCCTTTGATGGCACTCTCAGGGTTGGCGGTTGACACTCTGAGACATACGCGGCACGTCTCCGATGACGAATTGCAAACACTGCACAGGATGTGACCACAAGGGTTGCTGTGCAGGCTCGAGTTTCCTTTCTTGCATTGATCACACTTCTTGGCTCTCCCTTCACGTGCTTCCATGTCAACATTGGGACTTCTCGACTGGGCTTTATCTGTGGGTGCATGTGTGGTGGTGGCCTCTTGATCCATATTTTCAGGCAACCAGTTTTTGTGATCCTTCTGACCAGCAGGTCTTCCTACGGAATCCAATAATGCCTTCTCATGTCCGGTCTTTGGGGAAGTTAAATTCTGTTGAGTGCCATACAGAGCTATTGGCAATGAGTGTGGGACGTGGTCCAGGAGTGAAGGACTGGATCCAGTGCCATCCTTAACACCGCTCTCAGTACCAATCTTCAATAGCTGAAATTTATCAGGAAGAGTCCCCATTAATTTTAATGCTTCATCATCCATAACCTGCGTGTCAAGAGTTTGAGAGTCTACCAAAACTCTGTCATGAGTAGATCTTTCTTGTTCTGCAAAGCTGCTCCCTTGAGGAGAACCCTCTGTTTGCTGAGAATATCCGCTATCAACTGATCCATTGATAGGGGTGTTCCGCCTCTGCGTCTCAAATTCAATACAGACATTGGCAGTCTCCTGCCCAGCTGCTACCTGCAAGTAACCATTATTCTTGGCACGGTCTGTGTCACTTTTTTGAGGTCTAGAGCTTAATCCTTGCCTCGTTTCTCTTTCTTTGAACTGTTGACTGTCAAAGACATCTGAAGTCGTATCGGAGCTGCCAGCATCCCAAGCGGAATCCTTTTGTGAATCAGAGCCATTATCTTTAGCACCGGATGCGGCATCTCTCTCATTAACATCATCATGTGTACCATTACCATCCTTTGGAAGAAAAGGGTCGGTCGCCTTATGCGTGGATGACAGACTTTGCAACTGCACCTGTTTCTCAGAAAATGCATTACATTCTGAAATGAGCTTTGCCTGCAAGTCTTTAGGGTACATGAGATGCAATTTATCCTCGTCCTTGGTGACTCTCACTTTGCTAGAGCAGTTCTCAAAGACACGACACCATTCTGCCAAGGTTTCATCATTTGGGCCCTTCACGTGTAGCTGATGGTAGTGAAAAAAGCGGTACACAAGATTAGTGCTTTCTCTGTGATAGAGTGCTTCAATGTGCTGCTTGGCGACATCCAGCTTGTTTTTGTTGAGAGAGCGGAGTTTCAGCACTGTGATCTCGTTATCTTTAGTCTCACTGATCTGGACTGCCCCTTCACCACAGATCTCTTTAATAAGGGGATAGTAAACATCTTTTAGGTAAGCCCATATTGAATTGTCCACAGAGATTTCAGCACCAACCACACAAATACTCTTTGTTTTTTCGTGTTCTTTTAGTTCATCGGCCATTGTGCTACAACGCGTGTCTGATGCATCAGTTTCTGTTGGTTTTGCAGTAGAAAAACTCTTTGATCTCCGAAGACTACTTCCTGGTTGAGGTGGCTTAAAGTCCATAAAAGAAGGTGTCTTTGTGGTATCCAGTAAGCCCAAACTGGCTAATGAATGTGATGCATCGCTATAGGAGTACACTTTTAAGGGACCAATACTGTCTGACTTTCTGGTGCCCTGAAGAATACTGCTTTCTTTGTCCCTACTGTCTAGAGGCATGGTATCAAACCTTTTAGGATAGTCGGGTCCCTTGATTCCCAGTCCATCTTTGGAATATTTCGAGTAATCATCCCTATCATTTGCAGCTGGCTTCGAATCAGCATTCGTCTCAGTGGTGACGGTGGTAAGCAGGCTGCTTAATGATCCTTGCCGGTTGCTCAGGCTAGAATGGCGCAGGCTGCCATATTGTCTTACATTGTCATCAAATTGATACTTTTGCTGAACCAGCTTTATGTCATCATCCAACTCGTTTTCTGGTAAAGTAGCCTGAGATTTTGAAAGGCTAAAGTTAGCAGCTAATTTGGGTTCTCCCTTGATCTCAAGCTTCGTTGGACTACTTTGCTTTGGGGTGTAATGTTTGGATTCCAGTAGTCCTCCAGTATGGATTTTTGGGCGACCTGCCATCGAAGTGCCGATCAAGGGTTCTGGCACTGAGATAGGATACTTTAAAGGGCTGTGTAATTTTAGTTCTTGAATGTACTGTTTAGCCTGGGATACATCCACTACATTGCCTATGAAATAAAAGTTGCCTTCATCTTCATGGCACAGGAGCAAAGGATGGATCCTTTGAAGTTCAGCAGGCAATGCTTTTAGAGTCTTTTTGTCACACTCTATATCTCCTTTACGTATTTGCTCCTTCCGCAGACTCATTTCAAGATCCACATAGAGATTCAGAAGCTCAAAGTGCGCTTGAGTCAACGTCCCGACATCACCGGTTATTTGTGAGCCTGCCTGCAGGTAAAGTGTTGTGATGCCATCGCTGCTGACGTCCACCGCTTCAATGTTATAGCAGCTCAATATCTTTTGGTACTGTGCCTTTTTATACGTACGCATGTACGTGTAGATATCAGAATCCATTACGAGCGAGAAGTCTTCTAGATGGTTAATGGTATTTTCAGCTGCTGGGAAGCTGCTCAAAGCTTTGATGTCCTCATCATCGACGAACATCTTGCTTTGCTTCGGCGACCTGGATGAGAGTCTCCGGCTCTGACTTTCAGACTCAGACTTCGGACTCAAGTCAGAAGATTGGGATTCCAGTAAAACAGAACCAACATCGTGCTTAAGGTTCGCTGCGCCCTTCGTTTTTAACACGTCACTCGGGCCTGTCCATGGGGTTGACGAGTGACTTTCGTTCAGGTCTCCCGCGCCGTGCTCAAATGATTTCAAAATCTCATTGCTGAGTGCTATTAATTCGGTATACGGCCCTTGCAAGGAGCAAAGTTCTGCTTTCTCATCAAAACGACACTCAACATCCCTGTGGTGTTTCAACAGACGTCTTGAAGTGTTCTTAAAACCTTCTGGGAATCTTCTGCAATCAACAACCATGGACACTTTCAGAAAGATCTGAGAAAACAAAGTAGGAAATCAGTCAGACATAAAAACATTTACCTAACTATTGCTTTTACACGAAAAACACATACAATACATGTTTCTGGGTCTCCAGCTTTTTTCAAATTACTATTAAAAGAAACTGTGCAGACAGAATGGAAGGCATCAGCGTTTAAATACAATAGCAACTTCTTTCTTTGATTCATATTTTTTCTTTACTTCCACTGGGGCGTCATATGGTTTTTAGCTAGATTTATTTCATGTTAAAACATGGCTCCAAAATACAGAAGCGAAAGTTGTACACCTTATAATAAGTATAAATAAATACAACTACCCATTTGAACTTTATGTTACATTAGTGGTGCTATTAAACAAATAGTAATCTTTACTAAATGTCTTGAGAACTGAAAAACATGTGCCAACACTGCCATCAATCACACAAAGCGTTTGCATTGAATGTACCGCTGAGTTAATCTTCTCTGGTTTTTAGGTCTGGCTATCTATTGCATTGAATTTCATTTACCTCCGAGTTAATCTTCACTGTTTTTTAGGTCTGGCTAGCTTTTGCATTGAATTTCATCTACCTCCGAGTTAATCTTCACTGATTTTTAGGTCTGGATAGCTTTTGTATTGAATTTCATTCACCGCTGAGTTAATCTTCACTGGTTTTTAGGTCTGGCTAAGAGACACCTTGCAGACGTAGTGATATAGAATAGAGAGTCGGGCCAGGTCACAAAGTGAATGAAGGGCATTGGAAATCAACATATTGTCATGTGACCCAGAAGCTGCTCAGGTCTCTCCAAGGACTATTTGAATGGATGTGATTAGATTGTAGGGCATGCAGTCATCATCGAAACAGTGTATATTTGTACAGTCGAGTGCACATATGTTTTTCGCGACACCTTGGATTGGTGGCATCAGGTATTTTCTTTGGTTTGGAGTGTTAGGATTTCTTTTCTAGCATTCAAAATGTGAGCTCTTCCCAGGGTCGGACTGGGCCATACATTTGTCTCGGGCACTAATGAAAAAGTGGCCCACAGTTGCAAATGGCTATTAATTCATTTTGTGACACTGTTTGAATTGTACCCAAGGGGGAGTTTTTTGATAAAATGTGATGCAAATTGTACATTTTAAAGAATATTTATTCAGCAACACTGGTTAAAACTATTAGCCGCATAATGTAGTAACTGATCAAAGTGGCCCAAATTTGCCAAATAAAGTGGCCCACTTTGACCCAAAAAACTGCCCCATACCAACATTTTGTGTTTTTTGTTCAGCCATGGGCCTAGTGCCCTATGTGCCAGTCCGAGCCTGGCTTTTCCGCTCTGCTTATCCTTGCACACAGATCCTGCTAGAAATTTCTCGAATACAACCTCTGCTGTTCTATACTGGCATTGCGATGAATGCTTGCGTCTGCTTCTCTTGGCTAACCTGTGTGTTTTTGTGGTGGTCCGGCTAAGCTTTTCAGCTGTTGTAAAGTGAATACTTGTGCTCTGTGTGATTCGCTGCTAGTTTCCATGTTTTTGGTGTGGGTAGAACGATGCAGCCGTTAGTTTGGGAGGATGGGTGTAAGAGCCGAACCCCAAAGTGGTGGCAGAGAGGGCCTTCTGTAGCCAATGTTTGCTGTAGTGTGAGCTCCATTATAGGATTCAAGCTATCTGGGCTCTGTCCTGGGAGCTCTTTTATAATGTGCAAAGATGAGCACTATCCTGTGTTTGGGGCTCTGTGATGTGACTTGTGCTCTGTGTCTTATGTCTATAGAAAGTATGAGGGATTGATGGGACTCCCTCTGTGTTTGGCCCTATGCAATAGGAGATAAACGGTTAGTGTTGTGTGTTCTGGGAGTTGCACTCTGCACTGGGAGCTTGGTGCTGTGTTCTACGTGCTATGCTCTTTGTTTTGCTGTGTTCTGCTCTGTGCATGCAGCACTCTGCCCAGTGGCGTACCAAGCAGAGGGCAGGGGGAGCAGCTTGCACCCCCCATCCCAGTGGCTCTTTTCGAGCCAGACCGGCACCCTGACAGGATGCCGAACAGTAAAGGTGACCCGCTTGCAGGGCAACGAGCACAGTGTTCCTGCTCAGCACCCTCATTGTCCTGGCACAGAGTATTACAATGAGAGCCATTAGACATTGTTGGGAGGATGGGGGACTATTAGCAGTGGCTTTTTCCCCCTTAAGGCTAAGTGAGGGAAATAAGAAGTCTGTGCTTGAGCCATAAAACCTGAATTTGTAAAGAAATGGGCTTTTGTTTGTTTGAATGTTACTGTCCCCATTGGAAACGCTACAGTTATTGAATGACAAAGCAGAGGATGACATTTTTCTACAAGACGAGTTTGCATGGTAGTCTGCTTTGTTTGCAATTCTATGTCAAGACCGGAGGCTCACATTATGCTTCTCTTTCTTTATTAAACACAGTAAACAAAGGCTCTGCAGCAAGGTATTTTTGTGCACAGAGTATAACATGAGTAATACATAGAGAAAGGGTGCACTAAACATGCAAGATAACAAGTATATCATAACAAAATAATATGTCCATGAGTTTCTGAAAGGAGAAAAACTCCATTTCCCAGAGTTCCCCAGAGTTCATTAAGGAGTCACTAACATGTGACTCAGTCCTCCATTAGGTATCCAGATCCCTTCATAAACAGTCCTGAACATGATGTAACTTCCTCTTTCCGTGCTGCTCACAGCAAGAGATACGTACATTCATGTTTAGAACTGTTTATGAAGTGTTTTTTTAATTATTCATAACGTATTGATTTTTTTACTTAAATTGCTTCGACATAATTTCAATGTAATTTTGTCTTTGACTGCATTATAATTGCCTTTCGTAACTGTAATACGTGCCTTTGCTCCGTGTTGCGTTCCAACGCCACCTCACTTCTGCTGGCGTTGGAGATAAAAACTAAGAGGTGCGGTATGCGTTCACTCGCATGTGCGTTGCGAGTGGTCACCTTTAAACGTCTGATGTGAAGCTCGCGGCGGCAGGGCCCTCCGTGGCTCGCGCCCGCTTCCCAGACTCATTGGGCTTCTTTCTCGGTAAGCCTGTGTGAGGCCAGCGCGGCCTTACGGAGGCCAGCTGGGCCACCGCAGACCACCAGGGGGGTTCCTGTTTCCCACGGTCCTTTCCTCAGGATCCCGGCGCTCAAGAGCGCATGACCATTTGTATTATAACCGTTTATGTGGACTCGAGCAGCGGAATTCTCACAAGTGGCGAATTTGATTATTTCTTCCACTATATACTCGTAAGAAAGACTGAATCCTCACGGAAGTGACCCCCGATTAAAATTTATATCAGATTTGCATAAAAAAAAGGGAAGAGAGGAGGAAGAAGACCTCGAGTTTCAGATGACTTTTAAGCATATTATTGACAAGCTGAACTATTATTACTGGGCTAGAGAGAAGGTGTCCAGAAGCCCAGAAGAAAAAAAAAGTGAGTAAGGTGCTTTAAATTGTACCATGGCAGCGCAGTACTCACCTCAATCCGATCAGGCTTGGTCTGAGAATGAGGGAGATCACTGCTATATCGATGAGATGGCAATGGCTAACAGCTTACAAAAGGTGCTGGGATCTTCAGTGGAGACCATCATAAAAAAAAACAGTAACTGATATGCTCCTTCCCATTTAACATCGCCTAGATACTATGGAAGAGCACCCAAGAGGGACCTCCCCTCCTGGGAGGAAGAGAACACAAAAAAATAAGCACCTTACTGAAGGGGGATGTATCCCGGCTCGCAAGAGCAGAAGCTCTCCGACCCCGCCAAGCCAGCCAAATAATGCCACTGATGCCGTATCGGACGCCTTCTCCACGCTAAAGCAAGCCTTTATGAATAGGAAGGTAACTCCTTCCCATGATGAACCCTCTTACCCCGAGGAAGAAAACAGGGGAGATGGACCCTCAAGCCCAGAGGGAGATGGACAGGGCACGGAAGACGATCAGACCAGGGGAGTCTACAACGCTGATCATTCCCGCTCCTCATCGGAGGATGAATTTCAAAGAGGGTTCAAAGCCCTCAAGCTTGGGGATTGTGGCAGACCCCATCCCCAAGAACACAACCGGGAACAAGTCTCCGGCAGAGGGGATGTTCACGCCAGAAGATCTAATACATCCCAGATCCACCGACTGGGAACCGTCTCACAAGACAGCAAAATATATTTACTTCAGACTGCGCAAGCCTCTCGATAAGGAGGTCAGGGCCAGACTCCGAGCAGAATGCCCACGTCCAGATATTGCGGACAAAGTAGCTCTAACACCGAAGCTGGATTCAAAGATGATTACCTTCTTAGGTAAAAATGTGAAAGACCCGAGAAAAGGCATAGACCGTGCCTGGAAGTCCTGTCAGGACAAAGTACTGGACTTGGCGGGTCCACTAGCCAAGATTTCTGACCTAGCGGAAGCAGCCACAGGTCATCTGACCCCATTCACCCAGTGATACTCTCTGGTTGGGTTCAGCGGGCTATTTGCCTGTTAGGAAATGCTATTTGTGCTATTTCAACAGAACGTCGGAAAGGCATTCTATATAAAATAGATGCCAAACTGACGAATTAGCAGACACAGAGTCAGGTCCTACGGCACAAGGTCTGCTTTTCGGAGATCCTTTCATGAAGGAGATGGCTAGGTTTGTCGGGACATTCACAGCATTGGACTAAGCGCAGGCCTCCATCAAAAGAGTCTTCGCATCCAAAATTTTCTCCAGGGCCGGACGAGGTAGAGGTCGCTCCTCCGGCTGTTATTTCTTCGACAAGAGACCTCAACACTCCAGAGGCCAGCATAACACCTGGCAAGAACGCTCCAACACATTCTTTCCCTCAAGAGGTCGTGGAAGAGGGCGTCCCTGGAGAAGAGCGGCTAGATACCCAGCCCAACAACAGTCTACAGGTCAGTGTACTTATAGCAGCGCCAGCGTCACAAACACCTATAGGAGTGAGGTTAACTATGTTTGCAAATGCTTGGGATACCTTATCGGGAGATGCGTGGGTCAGGGACACAGCTCGGGGTCTGCGCCTAGAGTTTTTTGAGCAACTCATCCAGACATGTCGCCCTACTCCTATAGTAATGTCCCAAACAGATCAAATCGCATTAGACAGCGAAATACACAGCCTATATCAGAAGCAAGCGATTCGCCCCTGCATAAAACAGGGAGGTTTCTTCAGTCCCATATTACAAAAGGTGCGTCCAATAATAAACCTCAAAGCCCTCAACAAATTCATCATTTACCGCCATTTCAAAATGGAAGGTATACACATGCTCAGACCGAACGATTGGCTCATGCGTCTCGAAATACGCTTACCTCGCAGTGCCGATTCATCAGGCACACATAAGTTATCTGAGATTTTCATGGAGAAATTGAGATTGGGAGTTCACAAGTCTGCCTTTCGGGCTCTCTTCAGCTCCTTGGGTTTTCACCAAACTTCTAAGGCCTGTAGTAGCTCATCTAAGAGAACAAGGTGTCCGGCTTATAATTTATCTAGGCGACATCATCTTTATGGCCCAGTCACAAGAAATAGTTCAGAAACAGACCAGACTAGCCATAAACTTGCTACACAGCCTCGGTTTTCTCATAAACTGGGAAAAGTCAGTTCTTCTTCCATCCAAGAACATGGAATTTCTGGGGTTCGTAGTGGACATTCAGAATTCTCAACTCAGACTCCCATCAGCCAAGATCCACTCCACCAAAAGGGAGATACGCAGGCTCTTGTGGAAGAACCCGATCTCTCCGAGAACTAGCAAGAGTGATAGGATTACTATCCTCCTCCATTCAGGCAATATTTCCCAGCCACCTACACTATCGAGAATTACAAAGATTGAAGGGCCAGCACTTAAGAAACAGCATTTCTTACTCTCAACTCCTGACATTATCTCCTCAAGCGAGGATAGAGCTCAACTGGTGGGTCACTCACATGGAAGCCTGGAACGGCAGAGCCATTTTCGGATCCGCCCCAGATATCATCATCGAGTCAGATGCCAGTCACTCCGGTTGGGGAGCGAGATGCGGATCCATAGCCACAGGAGGAACTTGGTCTCCTCAAGAACTGGACCTACATATCAACTGCCTAGAACTTCTAGCAGGCTCATTTGCAGTACGCTCCTTTGCCAGAGGCAGAACGAGTTGATGTATCTTGCTAAAAATGGACAACATTTCTGCAGTAAGGTACATCAACCATCTGGGTGGCACCAAATAGAGGCCTCTAGCAGAATTAGTCAAGGATTTCAGGCACTTCTGTCTAGAAAACCGGATCTCAGTTACAGCAGAATATCTTCCCGGCCTCACAAACATGGTAGCTGACTGGTACTCTCGTCACTCCACAGATTACAGCGACTGGAGGCTCGACAGAGAAGTCTTCCTCCGCCTCCAGGAGATTTGGGGTCCGATGTCCATAGACCTCTTCGCCTCCAGACTCAATACCCAGCTACCAGTGTTTTACAGCTGGAGACCGGATCCAGCATCAGCGGCACCAGACGCCTTTCTGCAACAGTGGTCCCAGGGGATACCCTATGCCTTTCCCCCATTCACCATGATAGCGAGGACCCTGGCGAAGGCCCGTCGGGAGCATTCGGATTTAGTTCTCATGGCACCAGTCTGGACCTCTCAGACCTGGTATCCAGTTCTTCTGGAACTTTCCTCTGATTCTCCAATCCTACTACCCTGATTTCCAGATCTCCTACTAGATCCATCGGGGCAGAGGCATCCCCTTCTTCTCAGCGGTTCTCTGACCCTAGCAGCATGGAGGATTTCAGGTCAAGATGGAGAGTCCCCGGCATGTCCTGCAGGGTGATCAGCCTCATCGAGGAAAGCTGGGCTCCTACCACCCTTAAGAGGTATTCCAACTCTTGGGGCACCTGGAGCTCCTGGTGCCGAAGGAAAGGCTTACATCCAGTTTCAGCACCTGTAGAGGAGATCCTGAATTACTTAGCGTCTCTAGTAGAAAGAGGGCTTGCCTACAGGACAGTGAACGCATATCGTTCAGAAATCTCTGCTGGTCATGGCCTTGTTGAATGAGTACCGGCAGGAGAACACCACCTCGTCTGCAGATTACTAAAGGGCGTCAGACTTACAGTCCCACCCCCGTCCCGCTATGACAAACGTTGGGACGTTAACAAAGTATTGAATCTTTTCTTGTCATGGCCACATAATGAGGAGCTATCACGTACAGCCCTAGCTGGCAAACTTACTACCCTACTCTGCTTGGTCTCCTGCAGGAGAGTGTCTGACGTCAGAGCCCTCGATCTAGCGGGTAGGACCTTTTCTCCTGACGGCATTGTATTCCATATACACAGAAGAACAAAATGTAACTCTAGGGTGATATCTTACCCTGCCTTCAGGGACCAACCCAAGCTTTGCCAGGTTAAATGCCTGAAGGTTTACGAAGAAAAGACGGCCTCTCTTAGGGCCTCCCCTAATGGGCAACTACTGACAGCTCTGCGTAAACTGCACAAACCGGTTTCCGCACCAACTTTAGCATGCTGGGTGCGCTGGGCACTAACTCAAGCAGGGATAGATTCCCAGCACTTCAGAACTCACTCAGTGAGAGGAGCTATGGCCTCCAAAGCCTTTCAGGCCAGATTTCGCCCAGAGGACATCATGAGGATGGAAGAATGGGCAAGCGAATCAGTATTTAAACAATTCTACCTGAAACCGGTAGATCAGCCGGCATCTATTGTGGTAAGTAAGCTTTAAACAAGCATAATGTGAGCCTCCGGTCTTGACATAGAATAAAGATGTTCCATAATAACTTACTAGAAAGTCTTAATTCTATCAAAGAGACGGAGGCGAGCATTATCCCACCCAACGAGAAAATAATACTGTGTATCACGCTTAATTGTGTCTAAATGTATTACCATGACTTGTTGAAAACTTAGAATATGGTTGTATTCTGCCAGAATAACTCAATAAAATGTTTTCTCCCACCCTGATAAGGGAACTAGGGTTGTAATATACATTGTAAGTAATTTTTACTCTCTATCCTTTTTCGACAGCGCCCGCTGAGAAATCTGCCTCATCGGAAGTTCGAAAATGTTCTGCTAACTACAAGTTACTACTTTACCATGGACAGCCAAGTTCGCAGCCTCGAAAGAGGAAGTTACATCATGTTCAGGACTGTTTATGAAGGGATCTGGATACCTATTGGAGGACTGGGCCACATGTTAGTGACTCCTTAATGAACTCTGGGGAACTCTGGGAAATGGAGTTTTTCTCCTTTCAGAAACTCATGGACATATTATTTTGTTATAATATACTTGTTATGTTGCATGTTTAGTGCACCCTTTCTCTATGTATTACTCATGTTATACTCGGTGCACAAAAATACCTTGCTGCTGAGCCTTTCTTTACTGTGTTTAATAAAGAAAGAGAAGCATAATTGTCGCCCCCGTGTCTTTAATAGAATGAAGACTTTATAGTAAGTTATAATGGAAAATCTTTATTCCTTTAGACTGCAGTTTTCGAGGAACAGAAAAGAAAAGCTGCACATGATTTCGAAGTGAAAGCTGCATTTAGAAAAAACGAAATAAGCATTTCTGAAAATGGCTCTCTTTGCAATTATTTAAACCACAGATTTGGAGAGCTTGAAAGATCAATCTGCCTTTGTTCACATGTGAAAGCTGTGTTTTGTTATTAACAAAGTTAGCATTTTGTGATGTTTTGTGTTTCCAATTACGTAGGCCAACTCATTTGGTAATCAGGAGGCATCATGGGATATTATGCTGCAATAAATTATCATGAGTGTGCAATTATGTTGCAATAAATGATCATGAGTGTGCAGTGGCGTACCGGCCAGGGGACGGGTTTCCGGGTGGGAGGGGGGGGGGGGAATTGGACAGCTTGCCACCGTACACTCCCCCCACACCCCGCAGTGGCTCTTTCAGAGCCAGACCGGGACATTTGGCAATGTCACACCTCTCCCGCTCTGCACCCTCACAGGAAAGGTGTCCCGCTGGCAGGACAATGAGGGTGCCGAGCACGGAGTTCCTGCTCAGCACCCTCAATGTCCTGGCACAGAGCATTACAATGGGAGCCATTCGACACTGATTGGAGGAGGGGGCTATTACAGGGACTTTTGTCCTTTAAGAAAAGTCAATGGGGTGATCAGAAGTGAGAAGGATGCATAATGTTGCATGCTTTATGAAATAATGGCTATTGCTTTAAAGCCCAAGGGGGATTTGTTAGGCTCACATTAATCTGCAGGATGCTATTGTGATTTTGCATACAGGAAGGGAGAATAAAACTAAAGCCATACTCTTATTGCTCAACATATTTTTATGGCAATTTATATAGTTTATAGTTTGTTTATTATCAAAGGATAGTTTATTATGTAATGTGGTTTGCTTCCAAGGCGTCGCTATAAAAGCACATGAAATGAAAAGCAAAACCTTAATAAATATCTATATAAACTAAACCTGGGAAGATGTGTTCAGTTGCTTAAATCATTCACATCCCGGTTTCACCATTTAACCAAAGTGTGCGATCCTGGGCAAATCTCCAGGTCTTAAGTGATTAATTTCATATCTTATGTCAATATATATTGCTGTTATTTAAAAGAAAGCCTAATGATTACAGAGGTGCTCCATATATAATAATAGTACAATTTAGGTGTTTTGCACTACAAAGTTATTTGCCACGTGGCTTACGTATGGCAACTTAGTCTAAAGTCACTTCCATGGTGCCTCCAAATATCAAAGAGTGATGATTCTCCTTATAAGGTCCTTTTCTGTGAAGTCACTTCTGTTGGTGCAATCCATATGCACATTTGGAGGTTTGCATGTATTTTGCCCGACAGAGCCTGGACACAGCTCTAATACAGGAGTTTCCTGCATCTGTAATGGTCTTGCAGTTTTTTTCCTTTTGTGTATGTGTTAAAATGCCATCTGCCACTAATGTTACCAAAAAAGTTGATTGGGGCGAGAGGGGCATAAAAGTGAATATGGAGTTCCACGCGCTGCATTTGCGGGAAAGTAGCAGGACTTTTTACGTGGCTTACCCCCACCCCCGTCTCCCCTACTCTTGCAGTGCTGGATACTCCCCTGACTCTGCCCGATATGCGGGAGAATTGCTCCTGTTGAGCAATCACGTCAGCCACGGGGGCTAGCTTGAACTAAGTACTTTCGAATTACAAAGTCAATAAACTGAGTACAAGTGGGTAACACTAACAGCAAATATTATACCTAACGCCAAACACTGCAGTGCCTGGAGGTCGGAGTTATACGGTGTGATGCACTTTACGAACCTAAGATATTGTTATGGGTTTTGTGCTGTGTGGGGCTATGGGTGGCATTAGTGCTGTGCTGCGATCTATGTACTGTACTCGCTACAAGGGAATGAGCAATGCAATGTCACTAGAACTAAATGTAAATGACTAATACAGAGTGGGGTAGGATTGGCAGCTATGTAAACTGTGTTGAGGGACTGTGTAGGAAAATGGCAACTTGTACTTTGTGTCGTAGCCACAGCAATGACTTTGCAGACTGCTTGGCCTCTAGTCATCAAATCACGTTCAATTTCAGTGATTAAAGGCAATTGTAAAAGCTAGCTCTACCAGGAATAGCATTGGCCGGTCTGGCAACTGGACAATGATTTAAAATAAAACAATCTTGGATTGTGCTTTTCGTGAAAGTAAATTTGTATTGTAGTATCGTTTGTAATTGCCTATTTTTCTTTGTGTCTCTTTCTCTCCCTATATATATGATACATTACTCACCGTAATCGTATTTCTGATGCTTGTATCTGCTGAGATTCACATGCTCTGCATAGTCCGACATCTAGTAGTAGTCGCAGAGTATTACAAGATTTGTTTTCGAATCGCGAAAATGGACATCGACAGGGCGTAATACTATCCCTAGTGTGACGTGTACTGTACCCATGAGCTTTCACACGTCAAGGTCCCTCATATTGTTTGTTTCTGACATGAGGTTGCATGAAGTGTAGCGTGAGTACAGATGTGATAAAGTAGAAAACAGTGATAGACCAGAAAACCTCTATGCACCTTCAACTCCGGAAGGGGAGGAAGGGTGGGTGCATGTGAATCTAAGCAGATACAAGTATCAGAAATACGATTACAGTGAGTAATGTATCCCTTCTGAAGCTTGTGGATCTGCTTAGAATACATGCTCTGCATAGACTAGCGAGCAGTATCTGGAGAAGGAGGTGGGATGTGAAAAGGTACAGCAGCAAATATATGTTTTATAACTGCTTGTCCCACCTGTGAATCTGCTTTAGAGTGAGTGTCAATGCAATAATGCTGTGTGAAAATATGAATGGAACTCCATGTAGCTGCTTTGCAAATGGCGTCTAGAGGGATGTTTGCAATAAAGGCTAAGGTAGCTCCAGTACCTCTGGTAGGGTGAGCCCTGCAAGTGAAAAGTAAAACTCTTTTGGATAGGAAATAGCAGAGCTGCATGCACCTGACTTTCCATTTGGAGATGGCATTCTTTGATATATGATCACCTTCTATTCCAGGTGCTATGGAAACAAAGAGTTGGTCTGTTTTCCTTAGGGGTTTAATTTTGTTCACATAATACAAGACTGCTCGCCGTACATCAAGTGTATGGAGGCTTCTTTAGGCTGAGTTTGATGGATTTTGAAATAAGGTAGGAGGTTCTATAGATTGGTTAACATGGAACTTCAAAATGAACTTAGGTGAAAACCTAGGATGTGTGCTGAGGACAACTTTGTCCTCGTGGATTATGAAGAACAGGTCTTGGGACAAAGCCTGTAGCTCTCCGAGTCGTTTTATACATGCGATGGCGACTAGGAATGCAGTTTTGTAAGTCAAATGTTTTAGGCTTGCTTTGTGCATAGGCTCAAAGGTTGAATAGATGAGTTTTGAGAGCAGGATATTAAGATTCCAACCCGATGGAGGGCTAGAGATGGGAGGGTATAGCCTCTTTACCACTTACATGAATGCTTTGATGACAGGAACTTTCCACCAGGACACTTTGTTCTGTGAAGTGGTGTAAGCTGACAGAGCCACCAGGTGTACTTTGATGGAGTTGAATACTAGGCCGGAGTCTAGTAGGTAAAGCATATAATGCAGAATGTTAGCTGGGGAACATTCAATTGGGTTTATGGATTGCGACCTGCACCATATCACATATCTCTTCCACTTGTTGAAATAACAGTGCCTTGTGTTGGGTTTCCGTGCCTCTTTTAGGATATCCATAAACCGTTGTGGAAGATTTAAGAGGTTGAACGCGGACTTCAGGAGCCCAGCTGCCAAGTTCATAGATTGAGGACGAGGGTGGAGAGATGCTCCTTTGTGTTGTGTTAGCATAGTGTAAGGGTACAGGAACTGGATTGGGTTGCACATCGCCAGTTTGAGCAGATGCAGAAACCAAGGTTGTCCCACCCACATAGGAGCAACCAGGATTAGAGTAGCATGTCCTGGTGCAACTTATGCACTACTCTGCTCAGAAGTGGCGTTGTGGGAAAAGTGTAAGCAAATTTCCCCAACCAGTTCATTCACAGGGCGTTCCCCTTGGGCCCTGGTTGGGGGAACCTGAATACAGAGTCTGGTCATCGTACGTTTAGACTTGTGGCAAACAAGTCTAAGGGAGAATGCCCCCATTGGGAGACGATTCCATCTAGAATTTCCCTGCTGAGTTGCCACTCGTGTTCTTCTGGTAGAGGGTGTCTGCTCAGGGTATCTGCCAGACCATTGAGTTCCCCTGCAATGTGTTGAGAGGTTAGGAATATGTTCCACATGAGTGCCCACTTCCATATTCTCTAGGATAGCCCAGACAGACTTGGAGAGTGTGTGTCTCCCTGCATGTTTATGTATGCATGTTTATGTAGAACATGGCAGTGGTGCTGTCTGTGAGGACTTGCACTGTTTGACCTGTAAAATATTGCTGAAAGGCTTGTAGAGCCTTGATAAATGCCAGAAGTTCTAAGACATTGATGTGATTTTGGGCTGTGGTGTATGTCCACTGGCCGTGGTCTGTGTGAGGAATGAAATGGGCTCCCTAACCGAGTGATGCGTCTGTAGTGAGGATCACTTGTGTTGGTGGAATGCAAAAGGGTTTTCCTTTTTGCAGGTTGTCCCTGGACCACCAGCGAAGAGCCTGTACCAGGGTTAGCGAAACAACCACTAGATCGCCCCACTGACCGCTGGCCTGAGACCATTGTTTTGCTAACCACTCCTGCATTGGGTGCATGCGCACGCACGTGTGTGGAACCAAGTGAATACACAAGGCCATCATCCTGAGCAATGGCATTGATTTGCGTACAGTTTTCTGGCGATCGGCCTTGTAATAAGGTACTGGCAACAACATGTGTTGTACTCTCTCGTCTGATGGGAAAGCCAGCTCCTCTTTTGTTTTTAAAATGGCTCCTAGAAATTGTTTTATTTGGCTGGGAAGTAGACTTGATTTTTTCTTGTTCATTGAAAAACCCCAATTGGAAGAGAAGGTTTATCGTTCTTTGGGTGTTTCGTCTGCACATTTGAGGAGACTCCCTGGTGATTAGCCAGTTGGCTAGATAAGGGTACATGGGGATTGACTCTCTGCAGATGTGTGCTGATACTACTGTGAGCACCTTTGTAAATACTCTTGGGGCTGAGGCGATGACAAAGGGGAGCACTTTGAACTCGTAGTGAACTCCCGCCATTTCAATTCACAGGTATTTTCTGTGCGATGGAAACATTGAAATATGAAAATATGCATCTTTCATATCCAGTGTTGCCATGTAATCCCCCCGCTTTAAGAGGGGGGTGACCTCTTGAAGTGTGGTAATGTGAAACATTTGAGGTTTGTCATATTTGTTAGCAGGGTGCAGATCTAGTACTCGGCGCATGGACAGATCTTTTTTTGCACAAGGAAGTATGTTCAATAAATACCCTTGTTTACTTGATTTTCTCGGAAAATCTCTATGGGGGTCTTTTTCCAGCAGGGTCTTTACTTCATCCAATAGTATGCACCGCTTTTCTGGCATCATCGTCCTGTGACTTGGTGGCGGTTTGGTGATTTTTGCAAAGGTTTGATGATATACACCCCTGCTACGGTGGATAACACCCACTTGTCTGATGTTATCCCCTCCCATGTGTGGGTGAAGGGTGAGATGCAACCTTCTACTGGAGTGGCTTGAGACGGCACCTGTAGCGGTGCGTCATTGCTTGGGAGGGGCGGAGCTTCACCCAGGTGAGGTTCTCCCTCTACCTCTGAATCTTTTATGTCCTATTTAAAAATTAGAAGAGGAAGATTGTCCTGGTGATGGGTCCCATGTCGAAGACTGGCTGGCTGCCCTGATTGTATTCGGAAGAGCATTGCATGCTCTGTCCCCGAAACCTCCTGGAGTTAGAGGACGTAGGGTTTCTTGGTTAGTT
The DNA here is from genome assembly GCF_040938575.1 of Ambystoma mexicanum. Classification (NCBI taxonomy): domain Eukaryota; kingdom Metazoa; phylum Chordata; class Amphibia; order Caudata; family Ambystomatidae; genus Ambystoma; species Ambystoma mexicanum. Next base: position 510,923,053 of record NC_090938.1, on the reverse strand, counting down.
GGCCAAAGGACTTAAGAGTATCATACTCTTCCTTAGCGCTTTTGATGGCATCTTCTACGGCTTTGCTGAGGAGGGCATTAGGTTCCACTGGCATGTTAAGGAGGGTGGCCTGGGTCTCTAATTTAAATCCACACTGTCTAAGACAGGCATGGCGCTTGATAAGTGTGCCCTCTACAATGATGTGGCCCACGTTGTCTGCTGTGTCGAGGTTGTTTTTAAGGATACAATTAGACAGCTGCTTGCCTTCTGAAATGGTGCTTAGTAGTTGTGATTTTAGTGGTTCTGGAACCACCTCAACCTGGTGTTCCAACTCATCCACTTATGACAGCCATAACTAGCTAGGAGGGTGGAATTATTCACAATTCTAGTCTGATATGCCGCGGAGGATCCAACCTTCCTTTCGAAGGTGTAGATTGTTTTACTTTCTTTATCTGGCAGGGCTTCAGCCTATGCCAAAGGAGGGCCAGCCCTCTTCCTAGTAGTGGTGACAAGTGAGCCTGGTTTGAGCTGATGACCCGTAATGTAGAGGGGGTTTGTGGGTGCTGGCCTGAATAATTTTTCAAATCTAGGGTTAACCGCCCTTGTGAGGTTAGGCGTAAGTAAGGAGGGCTGTATACGTTTTTGTATGGATTGTAACAGTGAAATAAACTGAGTGGCAGATTTCTTGTCACCAAGAACGTCCTCCACAAAGTCCTTATCTCCTTGTGCCTCTTGGGTGTCAATATTGAAATGTTGGGCAGCCTTCCGCAGCAGTTTGTTGCATTAAAGCTGATTATCTACAGGTGAATCTGCTGCAGACTGGTCTTGGTCAGGTACCTGGATGACATAGATGTCGTCATTGTAGTCATCGTAGTACTGGTCCTGATTGTATTGATCTCCCTGGTCTCCCTGAGAGCCCGGGTCTTTTGACCCTAAGGGATCGATAGCATACATTACATTTCCTGAGAGGGGTCTTGATAGAGGGAAGCTCGAGGGCCCTTGGCAGAGTGCTGGGCTGAGTGGTGTCAAAACGTTTTTTTTTTGCAGGAGGTTGGTCATTTGCAGCCCCCGACTGGGAGGCATCTCTAAGGGACGTAAGTTCTTCAGGGTGCTTGTCCATGAAGTCAACAAAGCATGACATCCTTTTCATAATTTTGTTGAATTGTTCAGGGGTCCACTCATAGGAGGGTGGAAAACCTGAAGGGGTAGAGGTTGTGTGGGAGGGTGTCTCCTCCTTGTGTTGCATAGCCCCTGTGAGTGTATCTGCAGTGGAGGAGGAACCCATATGCTGGGAGCCCAAAGTCTGGAGAGACAAAGGCGTGGAGGATTTTGCTATTTTCGGTTATTTTGTCTTTAAAAGGGTAGCAGGGACATGGATTTTTTATGAATTCATGCATTTTCAGCGTATGTTTGGGAGATGCTGATTCACCTTTCGACACAAGAAAGGAAGACTTTTTTGGTACGATGTCCGTACCGACTTTTGAGGCCAGTTTCGGAGGCCTGTCATGAGGCGAAGGTGTAAGCGATGGCCCGGAGGACAGGGAAGATCGAGAGGCTTTGTCCGCAGACACCGCGTGGGATTCAGTGGTTGACAATTTTGTTGAAGGTCGGCCATGGGTTGTGTGCTTAGTGTGTTTGGAAGTGTGTGTGCTATGGCCGCCAGATGTCATCTCCTTCACAGAGTCGCGGGCCCGATTAGTGGAGTCGTGGAACCACACATGGGGTTCTGACGAACCTTGGTCACCTTCGGCTTCGCTAGGGACACTGATGCAGCCCTCGCTGGATTCCCCAGTCACCTAGATGAAGGCTTCGGCCTGCATGGCGTGGACAGCCCAGTACTTGGTCTGGTGGTCTTTAAGAGTTTTGGGGCGGAAAGGTTTACAGGACTTGCAAAGCTTTTGGGGTGGTTTCTAGGTAGACAGTAGTTGCACACTTGGTGCGTATCCTTACACAGCAACATCCTATGGGTGGAAGGGCAACATTTTACCAGTGCAGTATAGTCCCCACAGCCTTGTGGTTAGCGCATTTGGCCATGTTTTTAAAACACCAAGGAAGTTATGGTGGGTTTAAAAAGGTTTGGCAAAAATTCCTTCCTGCCAATACTGCACTGATGATCCCTAATAAGGGTGAAACCAGGTATAAGGTTGTCCTCACAGCCTTGCAAAATGTCTGTCTTGGGTTGATTAAGCTATGCATAAAATAGCAATGCCCTCTTAGACAAAGACAATTTCCCAGAGAAAAAGGTTTGCATTTGGGCTAATTGGCATACCCACAATGAATTGCTGTTGGGGCTCAGAACTGGAGGTGAACTTCCAGCGATGGCTACTAGGGGCGCTGTGGAGTGTGTGACTTGGCTCAAATGGACTTTCCTACTTTTCACATTTCAGGTGAAAGGGTTTTTTCCAAACCTTTTTTAAACACATCATAACTTTCTTGGTGTTGTGTGTATATTACACAATGTCGCTCTGAATCCCTGTCTCTATCTCTCGGTCAGTGCTTCTCTGTCCCAGGGTCTAATCTGCTTAGGAACAAACCATTACCCAAATCTATGTTACATGGGGCAGGTTCATAAAGCCAGACTTGGTCCCATTCCTCCTGAACTCAGTCCCTCCCCATTCCTTAGCCAACCAATTACAAGGGGGACCAACAGGGAAGGAAAGAGCAACACAGACTGCAAAGGGTCAATGGGAGAGTGATGGAGGGGGCAGCTTTGGCCTACACAATCAGGCTGACTTAGAGGGGAGAAGCAGAACCACCAAGGAAGATGAGAAGAGCAGTCAGCGGGAAAGCCAGGAGGAGGTCGTAGAGAAGTTATTGCAGGGTGCAGAGGGGCAAAACCCTGCACTGGTGAGCTTAGGGTCTGGAGGAAGAGGTGCCAATCCATGAACTGTTGAGCCCTGAAGGCCCACGGGGGAAGAGGGGCTAAAGCCTGCACTGGTGAGCCCAGGGACCTAGAGAGAGAGAAAGAGAGAAAGAGATAAAGAGATCAGGAGAGAAAGAGAGAAAGAGAGAGAGAGAGAGAGAGAGAGAGAGAGAGAGAGAGAGAGAGAGAGAGGCCAAACCCTTCACAATTGAGCCCTGAAGGCCCTAGGGTTAGAGGAGCTAAAGCCTGCACGGATGAGCACAAGGCAACGGAAGACGAGGGGCCAAAACATACACTTTTGAAGTCAAAGGCCCTATAGAGAGGGGCCAAAAAAGCTGTGACGCCAAAGACACTAGTGAGAGGGACCAGGAGGGCTAATAAAGACAAAGGGCCTTATCACGATTTGGCCCGTGTAGTAAAAATGCAGCGGTCATACCATTACCGCTTGTTGGGTAAGATTTTCATAGTAATGATAAATCTTCCTGACCTGTGTCAATCCCAGAACTTTTTTGCTTTACTGGTGGATAATTTTTCTTTATACCTCAGTGAGTGGGAACCTTTTTCCACACTCACAGTCTTTTAGCTCTTTTTATGGGGGTCATGTTTTAGACCCTCCATAGTGTCTTTTTAATTCTATCCTCTTTGACAACTTTTGGCACATACTGCCTATTGTTGCTGGGTTGCCCTTTGGGCTCCCCTTTCAACTTTCTCTGGCTAACCTTGAGAGAACTACAGTTCCCAAGGGTAGAAAGGATCTTTGGGTCCCCTTTACATTTTATTTGGTAAATCCAGCACAACCAGACTGCCCCTTGTTGTAAAATACAGGGAAAGAATGCAGAAGTGGTGCTGTAGTTTCTGTTAAATACTCTGAACCTAGAAGCTGAAGACAAGTCGACCACTGGAACCAAAACTGAAGAGGATGATGACGGAAAAGCGGCAGAGATGATTTTCGGCGACTGTAGAGCCTACTGTGTAACTGGAGCCTGCTGTAGTCCTTCTTTCCTATCAACCTGGGGTCTCTGAAAACGACGACCCAGAGCCTAGTGAGACCTACTAGACTTATGAAGACCTGCATTTTGAGCCACCCCACGCCGTGCTATGACCTTGTTGGGCTGCAATACCCCAATACCCTGGGACCTCGAGCCATTGTGCAGTGCATGGTCTTCCAAACTCCGAATCTCACTGAAACTTTGTGGGCATCCCGCTGGATCTCCAGAGATATGAATCAACTCTGAAAAGTCCAATCACCAGAATGCTGGACCTTTGTAACAACAATACTTCTGTCTTCCTCTCTGCTCCTGAAAAAGGCACCAAATCCAGAGAGCTGTATCCAGCCGCAAGGTAAACCTTGCCTAGAGCCTTTCCCATTGATCCCTGCTGCAAAGTCCCTTCCAATGTCCTGTTTTCAGTCACCACAATAAGGAATCCACCAACCAGGTTTTTGGGCGCATATCCTGAAGTCCTCCTGCTGCAAAATCTTTTTCTGTGCTGAGGTACTGTGCTGGCTTGGATATTTCCTTACCTTAACTCTCTTGTGATTCCTGTGTAGTTTTGGGGTGTTTTCTGTGATTGGGATTCCTCTCATCCAGTTCACCCAGGCCCACGCCTGGAATCCTCCTAGGGTGTCTTCTGTGAAGCCCGTGGACCCTCAACTGACTTTAAAGTAAAAAACTCACCTATTTGAACAGTCTTCCTTAGGAACTCTGACTTTTCCTACTTAACAACCTATCCTGACACTGCCCGTTGGACACTAGACCCTAGTGACTCCCCGTCTGCCACAGAGAACACTCATGCTCTAAGAATAAGGGAAAGGCTTTAAAGGGATTATGTCCTTTGCCTAGAAAAGAGAATACGTGTTTAGAAGTTACTTACTTGTACAAGAGGTTGGTTGGTAACTGTAACTCTGAGAGTGAACATTTGCAAAAGTTCTTATTTTCCTTGAATGTGTGTTGCACTATTCTGAAAAGTATATACAAGGTTAAGTTACTCACCTGTGAATTGGTTGTGCCTCTTCCCCAAAAGTAATGCTGTTGGTTTCCCTTTATTATTACTGTTAGGATAATTGTATGAGGGTCCCCAAATGGGTCTTGCTTCCCCTGACTTGCTGTTAGCCTGTCCAGAATAAGTCTGCATTAGGTTTTACATACCTAGAATAACCTTGAATCATTTATAAAGAGTAACACTGGGTTTTGCTTTCCCTGTTCTGTTTTAGACAGACACAAAAACAGTCTTAGGTTTATATCTGCCCCATGTTGCTGATAGCTCCTTGTAAAAGTATATGGGTTTTACTTAGCTAGAGTTAGAGGTGTGCCATCCTAAAATAAGTTACAAGAGTTACTGCTTATCTCAATCTGTGTTTAACTGATCTCAAAAGCACCTGTAATTAAATATTACATCCTTAGGTTTTACTCACCTAGTATAACTGTGTGTTATCTCAAAAGTAGTTATAGGTTTTTACTGTACCTAGAATAAGTGTTCCACTATTCACAAAACGTATATTGTCCAGTTGACTAATTATGTGAATTCTTGCTGAGCATCACGGTACAACTGTTAGGGTCTACTACCCTGGTATTACTAAATGTAATCTGAAATTAACCATTGGTTTTACTCCCCAAGAATAGATGTGTGATATACTGAATGTGTTTAAAAAGGTTTGACTTCCCTAGAACTACTGTTAGGTGTTCTAGAGAAGGTTATATGCTTTGGTCGGTGTAACTTCAAGCATTGTGTTGTGGTTTTTTATAATGTGTTTATGACTTTGACAAGTACTTACCCCAAGACTTAACTTGGCCTAATTGTATTTAAAATAAACTGTTATTTTTTAATAATACTTCAGGTTGTCAGTGTTTCAATTGATTCATTTGTGTGTTATAGATTCTTTGTACCTGTCTACAACCCCATCTCCCTACTAAGATAGGCCTAGCTGCTCTGTCTACACTACAATGAACTCAGGTGGTACAGCCTACTAAGAATGGAGTCTTGCACTGTCTCAGTTGAATGGTTTTTGATGAAGTTGGGTAGAACTTCAGAAAAACTGTCCTAGCACTGCTGCATTACCGCACCGCCCAACTATGAGATGGGCGAAAAGTTGGAGGATTCACTTCCGAGCTGGAGGTAAATCTGCCAAATTTCCAGCCATTGTCAGTGCAATTATTGCTGCGGAGTTACTGCTGTAGTTGTTGCGCTGTGAATGCCCCATTGAGTCCAATGGACTCCAAAAAAATGGGACTTACACTGCCACTGCCATTTGTACCGGACCGAGTGGCGGTAACAGTAATTGCATTGGGTGATATTCTGGTGGATTTACTGCCAGGAAACTGCTCAGGTTGTAAAGGCCCCCAAAGACCCTACAAAAAAGGGTCAGGATCCTTGGTAAACCAAAGGCCCTGATGAGATTACATAACAAACAAAAGAAGTCCAGAGCCTTCAGAAATGTAATTCAAAGGCATGTACTAAAAGGCCGGCTGAAAAGAGCTATGAAATCTACAGTGTGTGTACATAGAAAGCAGATCTAAGATACTGTGAAACTGCTAGTGGTAGAAAGACATTTCCTTTGCTATGACATTCCAGACAGAATGGAGCAAAAGTTGAATTTCTACCACCTGGCTAAGAATCAACACGTTAATAGAAACATTATAAACTGGCTCTTGGTTGTTCTGTGCCATTCTACCTGGTGTCCACCAAGCGAGTGGCTCACCACAAGCAGGCTAGCTGTAAGTTTGGTCATTTGGAAAAGAGCAGAAGGAAAAAACGGGGAGGAGTCATTGTCTGAGTTAATTAAAGGTCTTGAAACTTGATTGACCGGGCTCGGTTTTAGCCCCCCCAACCCACTTTTCTTTGTTTTCCCCATTATGGTTAACCACATTTTTCCTGTTAGTCTGGGTTTAAGGATACTCCTCTTTACAGATGCCACTGTTTTCATATTGAAAACTCCAATGGGTCTACCAAAATGATTAGATCTGTTCAGAACCTTATGTCAAAGTAAAGGCATAGTGATTTAATCAACCAAAATGGTGTGCATGGTTTATCACTACTGGAAAAAGTCAAAATTGAATTTTAGATTGCACTCAGATAGGAAAAGTGAGGCTTTTGCTCATCCGGGGATTAGATTTTATTGTAGTGGGTTGTGGTATGATCAGTTTGACGAATCTCGAGGTATCGCCACTGCTTTAGATGGGGAAGCCCCTTCACATGAGGCCAGAGAGGTGAAGCAGCTACCTGATAGTCCCTCTGGGGGTGGTACTCAGTGGGAGGATCACATGAGGAGGGAGGACCCCAGTGAAAGTAGTGACCACTCCGGGAAAACGCAGTACCTTTTTCACCCTCCAGTCTTCCCTTTAAAACCCTCCAATTCCACACTACCTAATGCCCCCATTTTTGCAGCATATCCCAATTAAGAACTACTGGGATGAGGAAGAGGCAAGGAGTAATGAAGATCACCGACAAGAACAAACCCACATGCTGTAGTTTTTTTAATGAGCCTATTGTTCAGTTGCCATTCAAAACCAGAGAGGGAAGAGAACAAGAGCGTCTTCGTTTTTGGCACGGAACGGGGCTAGAGCTTGACAAGGTACACGCAGACCAGCAGAGCAGATAAGTAGACGGTGTTGGTGAAAGAGGCGCACTCACAGAAGGCCCTCTAAGCAGCAGGTAGACCCGAGAAGAGGAGAGATACCCGCCAATGACCGGGGCCGCAGCTGTGCAGAGAAACCACTGCAGAAACACAGAGGAGATGCGTGGAAGTCCGTGGAAGACCCCGGTGAGCCAGAGAAGCAGCCGAAGGTCCTGGGAGACCCACAAACAGAAGGGTGACTGCCGAGACCCTGCAGTTACTGGGGTGGCTAATCCCAGGGTTGGGGAGACCAAGAGGGCGCATCATGCCCGATGTGAAGTAATCTTCACCAGGGCAGAGTAACCAAGTGAAGTGGGACTGGGACCCATATTGGGAAAGCATATCGCGAACAATAATAAAAAGGAATACAAACTTTGCGTATTCAAGTGGTACTCATTGACCTTAGCAGCAGAGTAAACTGAGGCGGTGGGTTGAAGAGAAATCTGACAAAGAGAACTGTGAGAGTAACCAAGGAAGGGGGTTCTGGGACCCATGCTTGGGAAATGCACCCCAAACAGGAGAAGAGGAATGGGAAGTTTGCGTGTACAAGTGACATTCAGAGACCTTGGCAGGAGAGTAAACTAAGGCTGTGGTTGGAAGTGAAAGCAGAGAGACAGATCTGTGAAAACGAGAACGTTAAGTACCCTACTTGGCAGCAGAGTGGACTAAAGGGATGGTGCTGAGAACAGGGTCTGGGACCCGTAACATTTGGAGGAAGATCAAAGCACAGCTTGGGAGAGAAAACCAGGCTATTCTGCCTAGTCGCAGTACCTGGAAGCCCGGTCCGCCCGAAAAGGATTGGGGACCCTCAGCACAGCTTTGGATAGAGAACCAGTCTATTTTTCCTTGTCGCAGTACCTGGATGCCGGCTCTGCTCAAAAAGGGTTGTAGGCCCTCAACACAGCTTGGGAGAGAGAACCAGACTATTCTTCCTCATCGCAGAACCTGCGCACAAAGGGTCTGGGCCCCTCAAGACAGCTTGGAAAAGGTGTCCATAGCATCCTTCCTTTTTGTAGGGCCTGGGAGCCAGGTCTGCCAAGTAAAGATAAAGACCTATCTTGACCATTAAAAGCATAGCGACAATTTGGATAAAGCTTGGAAAGACTTCGGGAAAAGGGAATCAACCCTTTGAGCCTTGTAGAACATTTGTTTGCTTTTCTACACCTTTTTGGAACTTTCATTTGGAACTAGAAAGCTGGGCTGTAGGTTGTCAGCCAAGAGACATGTCCCTTTTCACCTTATGTTGAGTTTAGCTTGTGAGGGATAGGTTAGGATTTGGACACATAGCTGCTAACTTTACTTAGGACATTCTGACACAGGCAGTTTCATTGGCTAGTTTTGAAGAGCCAGGGAAACCCCTCTTAGAGGGAGGGTTAGTTATGATTTCCTCCGAACACCGTACCCCCGTTTTTGTTATTAATAAAAGTCTTTGCCAATCAACATGCCACATTTGTGTACAAGCCTTACTCCTACACCCTCACATCAGTTTATTCAAAGTGCTTTGTTAGGCAGTGGGTGTGGAGGTGAATTTCTGAAAGCAATATGGGGGAGAGGAGTTTTTTTTGTTGTTGCAATCATAGATGTTTATAGAGCCCATGTCAGTGCAGCCATTCTTCGCTGGGCTGAAATGTGTGGTTAACACATTTTCAAAACTCTCACATTCGCTACAAATAGCATTTCCCTACAGCTTAAAGTTGGCAACAGGAGTTTAGAATAAGAAGCAAAACTAAGACCTGTGTCAAATTGGCTCAAACATTTCGCCAGATCTTAATGAAGAATCAATAAAGATTCTCTAAATGATGGCATACATTACTCACCGTAATTGTATTTCGGATGATTTTATGTGTTTAGATTCACATGCTGTGCATATAGTTCGACATCTAGTGGTAACCGCAGAGTATTGCATCTTTTTTCGAAGATCGAAAAGGGACGTCGACATGGGCATGACTGTAACCCTATCCCTAATGTAACATGTAGTGTACCCGAAATCCCTCACACATCGAGGTACCACTGGTTGTTTCTCTTCTGCCATCAGGGAGCCTTGCAGAATGTCTGAGTGAGTACAGAAGAGAGAAGGTGTAAGATGTCTATGTTCCTTCCTTGTACTACAAGAGGGGAGGAAGGGTGGGCACATGTGAATATAAGCAGATACAATCATCAGAAATACGATTACGGTGAGTAATGCATGTCTTCTGATACTTGTGAATCTGTTTGGAATCACATGCTGTGCATAGACTAGCGAGCAGGACCTAGAGATGTTGGTGGGATTTGTGAAGGAACAGTAGCAAAGAGATGTCTTAGCACCGCTTCTCCCACCTGAGAATCAGACTTCAGTGTGTGTGTGTCTACGTAGTAGTTTTGGGTGAAAGTTTGAACAGAACTCCAGGTTGCTGATTTGCAAATGTAATCTAGAAGAACATTTGCAGTGAATGCTATGGTAGCCAATGTGCCCCGAGTAGAGTGAGCTCAAGGCGTAAAGGGTAAGTCTCTCTTGGTAACAGAGTAACAGAGTGTGATGCAATTTACAATCCATTTGGAATTAGCCGATTTGGAGACAGGGTCACCTTCTCTACCAGCAGCCACGGAGACAAAGAATTGGCTCGACTTTATCAGTGGCTTTGTCTTTTCAAGGTGTAGTTTACTGCCCTCCTCACGTCTAGCGTATGGAGTCTTCTTTCTGCAAAGTTAGTGGGATTTTGGAAGAAAGTGGGAAGTTCAAATGATTGATTTACATGGAACTTCAAGATGAATTTAGGCGCAAAACGTAGCTGTGTGCACAAAACCACCTTGTCCTTGTGAATAGTTACAAAGGGATCTTTAACTGAAAGGGTCTGCAGTTCACTAATCCTCCTTATTGAGGTAATGTCTTCTAGAAAGGCAGACTTATAGGTGAGGGCCTTAAGGCTAGCCTTGTGCATAGGCCCAAAGGAAGACCCATTAGCCTTGTAAGGACAACATCCAAGTCCCATCCGGGTGTTGGGTTAGAAATAGGGAGATGCAGTTTATTCACCCCTTCCATGAAGGCCTTAATGACAGGAATTTTCCACCATGAAACCTTGCTCTGTGACGTGTATATGCAGAGAGCGCGGCCAGGTGGACATTTAGGGAATTAAAAACAAGTCCTGAGTCTAATTTGTGTGTTAGATAAAGGACAATCTTTAGGGGGGCAGTCAAAGGGACTGACGTTCTTAGTATTGCACCAGATAACAAAGCACTTCCACTTGTTGGAGTAGCAATGTCTGGTGTTGAGTTTCGTGCATCTCTGAGGGAGTGAAACTGCCCAAACTCTATAACTTCAGGAGCCAAGCTGCTAATTTCAGTGTTTAGGGGAACGGAAGCAGTGTCTCTCCCTGGTTTTGAGACAGGATGTTGTACGAGCATGGCAGGTTCCTGGGAGGGGACATGTCCATGAGATGAGAGAACCAAGACTGCCGGGCCCATATTGGTGCCACCAGGATCATCGTGACTTTTTCCGGGTGCATCTTGTGCAATATCCTGTTGAGAAGGGGAATGGGGGGGAAAAGCATGGTCAAGTCACTGGGAACAAGTTATCCAGAGACTATTCCCTTTGGAGTGTTTGAGGGTACCTGGAGGCGTAATCTTGGCATTGGGCATTCTGCAGAGTTGCGAAAAAGTCAATCTCTGGGAAACCCCATTCTATAAAGAAGTTGAATAGAATTTAATTTAATTTATTTAATTTTTTTTTTATAACGCACCTAATACCGTACCCGAGTTTGGTTTCTAAGCACAGATCCGGGATTCAAACCTCTGTTGCTCTGTGTGGTCTTGCTTCCAAGACCAGCGCATTGCCCCTGTGCTATCCTCCGTCCACGGAATGTGCTCTTGCAGCAAGCGCCACTCGTGCTCTAAGGTTTGGGGGGAAGTCTCTGCTGAGCACGTCTGCCAGAAGATTGTGTTCCCCTGGAACATGTTGTGAGATGAGGAACATGTCGTGTTTGAGTGCCCACTTCCATATGGCAGTCTGGATAGCCCTGGAGAGTGACTACCCCGTGTTTGTTTAGGAAGTAGATAGCTGTGGTACTGTCTGTAAAGACCGGAACTGTCTTCCCCTGAAGTTGTGTTGGGAAGGCTTTCAGGGCTTTGAACGCTGCTAGCAGTTCCAACAGATTGATGTGATTGGACACTACTAGTGGGGAGCACACGCTGTGCGCTGTCTGATGAAGGAGGTCAGCCCCCACCCCAACAGAGATGTGGCTGTTGAAATAGAAGAGAACTCAGTCTTTGGCTGATTCCGGCCCTACTCCATGTGAGACAATTTTGGGCGTAGAAGCAGCAAGTTGAAGGTCTATTGCCCTCAGACTGTAGAGGGAAAAAACTATAGAAATGGACGAACTAGACCTTATTGTAGCTCGCGCTTATACAAAGAATATCACAATCAACAAAATATTTTGAAAAAATAAATAAAAACTTCACTCAAGAAAAGGAGATTGGTGTAGTTTACTTAGCCTTAATTTATTCCAATTATTAGAATAGTGCCTTGAATGTTGTCTTCATTGAATTACAGCCATTCAATTCATTACATGACATATTTCACCATGTGTGAACTTGGTTTGATTGATTTAAGTTCATTGTGTCCAGCCTAGTCCCAACACGTGTTTCCCAGCCTTTGATTTGGCGGTTCCTCTGGCGTTTAGGGGCTAGTATATAATTTGTTCAAAAGTAAAACAGATCATTCTCTTATTGAATTCGTAAATGAAACATTAACATCCTATTGAAAACGAGAATGAGAAACAAAATAGAAAATAATTACATATTTGCATTAGGATCTTCAAGGCAGGTTGAATGGGTCATCTGTTTCTGTTGCATGGGAAACTAATAATTTTGACTTACATGTACGGTATGCATAGAGTATGCAGAGAAGTATTTCAGGGCTGAAAAGTGACGTTTTGTCTTATAAATTGGATTGGTGATGGCACTGAATAGGAATAATAAACGTGTGTGAGCAACCCGTTTACCCGTTAGTACAAATGGGCTAAAAACTCGGTTAAAAGTATACTTTTGGTCTAAAGCAGATTAGATGCATGGGTACAGGGAGCTTATCTCTATTTGGTTGTAGTTTGTCTTGTTTCACATGTTCGTACGGCGGTGCGATTGCCGTTAGTGATGTAGACAGCGCTGTTGTTCTATAACCGGATGTTCAATAAAGCTGGTTTGTAGCGCATGCGCCACGTGATCATATTACGTGTTGCCGTGTGGAGGGCACCATGTTGGATTGGGGTAATCTAATGTCTATCTCTATATGCAGATTATGATGCAACAAGTATTTGGAAACGTATTTCTGAGAAATTGAAGCTAATATTGGTCTCAAATTTTGTGAACAGAGAAAAAGTACTCCAAATATAAAAAATACATACTACGTACTGAATTCACCTATTGGACCCGATGCCCGTCGTGGAGATACTTGTGCATAAAAGTCTTTCATATTATAGGCTAAGATTTAAGTTAAAAGGCCAAGATTGTTATTTAGGGTGACAAGCGGAGGCGGTCATACAAGATTGCGTAACTGTCCATAAGTACTCGAATCAAGTTACGATGTAGTACTAGCGCATTGGTATATCAAACAGAATTGGAAAAACTGCCAGAAACAGCATACATGTAGAAATTATAAAGAAAGGGTAAAAAAATGGTAAATAGAAAAATGCAAAGAAAATACATGACATTCTACAGACTCCTCTCAGTGTGACAAAATACAAAAAAAGTTCTAACCATATGGATCACAGAATAATTAATTATATCAAAGGAAATGGTGTAGCTCCTGGTCAACATTTAGACACGTGTAGATTGTGTCCATAGACCAAATCCAAAAGGCTTCTCTTTTGCGTAGTAGTCTTTCCAGGTTGCCCCCTCTTTTCGGTGGGGAGAGTTTCTCTATTCCATGACATTTGATTTTGCATAGGTCAGAGTCCAAGTGTTGTTGATGAAAGTGAAAAGCTAAAGGAGATTTCATATCCTTATTTTTGATTGCTCTCAAATGTTCTCCTATCCTGGTTTTTAATTTTCTTATCGTGCTACCGATGTATGTCTTGTTACATGCGCATATTATGGCATACGTGACAAATTGACTGCTACAGTTGATGTATTCTTTGATTTTTATCTTTTTGCCATTTGGTTGCAGAAATTCTTTTTTCGCATTACAGATATGCGGACAGATCTGGCAGTTGCTACATTTGAAATTCCCCTGAGTAGGAGGTTTAAGCCAGGATTCTATGTTTTTGGACTGTATCTGTTTGTATTTTTCATATTTCTGGTTGTCAAAATAAGAAGAACTTATCATTCTCTTCAAAACCATGTTAGGCTTGTTGTCCAAAAAGGTATCGAGCTCAGGATCTGTAGCCAAAATGTTCCAATTCTTCTGTAGAATTTTGTTGATGACATAGTTGTTTGAGCTGTAGGTCGTGATGAACCTAAGTTTGTCTGGTTCAGTTTCTTGTATCGGTCTGTCTTGTAATAGTTCTGATCTGGATTTCCCCATAGTTTTAATACCATTTTCTTTAGATGTCTTGGGCTATATCCACGATTTTGAATTTTCAGATCGTCACTTCTTGATGTTTTGTAAATTCCATTTCTGTTGTGCAGTTCCTTTTGATTCGAAGAAGTTCACCAAACGGGATATTTTGAATAATATTGTGAGGATAGTTGCTGTTAGCGTGTAATACGCTGTTGACAGCAGCACTCTTTGTGTATAGAGTGCTGTGAATGGTATGGTCCTGTATATAGAGATGGAGATACAGAAAGTCTATGGCCTGTTGACTATAGGTGATGGTGAATTTCAAATTGTAGTCGTTGTTATTAAAAAATGAGTGGTACTGTTGCAGTTGTTGTTCCGAGCCATTCCATATTATGATGACATCGTCAATATATCTCCCCCAGAAAGCAATTCTATTGTTGGTTGTGAAATCTAGATGTTGCAAAGCAAATTGAGTTTCAAAATGGCCCATATAAAGATTGGCATACGACGGGGCAAATTTCGTCCCCATTGCTGTTCGCTGGATTTGTCTGAATATTTTGTCTCCGAAGCAGAAAATATTATTGTTAAAGTAAATGGATCAATTCTAGAATCATCAGATTTTGATCTTGTAATGAGACCGATCTGGCTTTCAGAAAGTGGCTGGCTGTGGAAATCCCTTTGGTGTGAATAATACTGGTGTATAATGCTGTGACATTTAGTGGTACAAACCAAAAATTGTCTTCCCAATAGATGTTTTCTAGTTGTTTTAGTGCATGAGTTGTATCTTTGATGAAAGAACTTAAGCCAGACGCAAGGGGTTGTAAATAGTGGTCTATATATTCTGAAATTCTTTCAGTTAAGGAACCAATACTGTTAATGATAGGTCTGCACTGATGTAAAACAGTGAAAGGTTTGTGTATTTTGGGCATGAAATAGATTGTCGGAAGTATTGGTTGGGAGAAGTTCATGTATTCACATTCTTCATCTGAAATCAGACCTTGTTCATTCCAATGTGTGCTCATATGTTTCCAATCTGCTAGTAACTTTTTGATGGGATTCATTTTCAATGGTTGATAACATTCCGTATCATTCAAGTGGTTCATTGCTATTTGTATGTACTCTTCGGTCGTCATTAGAACAAATCTACCCCCTAATGTAATAATTTTCTTTACGTTTTTTTATAGCTGATATTTGGTCGCGGTTGAAGTTGTGATTTACTCCAGGCTTTTGATTTCTCAAGTACAATTGTCTGAGTTCTCCTTGTACTGCTTTCTGGAAAAGCTCTATTGCATTGTTTGTTGATAATGTTGGGTTAAATTGAGATCGAGATTTTAATTTAGTATGTTTCGCGAGACCCAAAGTAATGTCTTGTTCTTGTGCAAAAGATGTTATCGTGTGAATGTCTGCTTCTTCAGCTAAGTTTAGTAGATTGATGGTGTTTTCCACATGGCTTAAGGATAGTTCTGAACACATCTGTGGAAGCTGGTGTCTTCTGTTTAGGAGTATGGAGAAGGAATGTTTTAAGCTTCAGTTTACACACGTTTATTATTCCTATTCAGTGCCATAACCAATGCAATTTAGAAGACAAAACGTCACATTGCAGCCCTGAAATACTTCTCTGCATACTCTATGCATGCCGTACATGTAAGTCAAAATTATTAGTTTCCCATGCAACAGAAACAGATGACCCATTAAACCTGCCTTGAAGGTCCGAATGCAAATATGTAATTATTTTCTTTTTTTTTTCTCTTTCTCTGTTTCAATAGGATGTTAATGTTTAATTTACGAATTCAATAAGAGAGTGAACTGTTTTACCTTTGAACAAATTAAATACTAGCCACTAAACCCCTGAGGAACCGCCAAATCAAAGGCGAGGAAACAGGTGTCGGGACTAGGCTGGACACAATGAACTTGAATCAATCAAACCAAGTTCACACATGGCGAAATATGTAATGTACTGAATTGAATGACTGTAATTCAATGAAGACAACATTCAAGACACTATTCTAATAATTGGAATAAATTAAGGCTAAATAAACTACTCCAATCTCTTTTTCTTGAGTGAAGTTTTTATTTATTTTTTCAAAATATTTTGCTGATTGTGATATTCTTTGTATAAGCACGAGCTACAATAAGGTCTAGTTCGTCCATTTCTAGAGATGTGGCTGTGTTAAGAGTGGCCTCTACTGCGGGGGTGGTGATTGTTTTCCCCTGTAGAAGGTTTTCCCTTGACCACCACTGGAGAGACTGAACAAGGGTAGTCGAGACAACCACTAGATCGTCCCAATAGCTGCTGGCCTGACACCATTGGCTAGAGACCCACTCCTGCATTGGGCGCATGCGCAGACGAACATGAGAAACTAGGAAGATGCAGGAAGCCATCATCCCCAGCAGCCGCATGGCCTTGCGAACGGTTACCCGGTGACTGGCTACATAGTGAGGAATTTGGGTTGACCCCTCTCTTTGGAGGGGAAGACAAGCCTATCTTCTGTCCGAATCAGGGCCCCCAGAAAATGTTTGACTTGGCTGGAGACCAGACTTGATTTCCTCTTGTTGATAGAAAATCCCAGGCTGAATAGGAGATCTACTGCCACCACGGTATTTGCTAGGCACCTTCCATACAATTCCCCTGTTATGAGCCAGTCATCAAGGTAGGGATACAAAGGGAAGGACTGCCTGCACAGGTGACCCGCCGCTAAGGTCAGTACCTTTGTAAATACCCTCAGGGCTGAGGCAATGCCGGAGGGGAGAAGTTTGAACTGATAGTGCGTGTCCTGTCCTCTTATCATGACCCAGAGGTACTTTCTGTGCGCTGGCAAAACTGAAATATGAAACTATGCATCTTTCATGTCCAATGTGTACATGTAGTCCCCCTGCCACAGCAGTGGGATTATCTCCTGAAGAGTTGACACCCTGAACTTTTGTGGCTTGACATACTTGTTTGCAGGAAGCAGATCTAAAATGTGGCACATGGTTAGATCCTTTTTGTATAGAAGGAAGTACACTCAATAAGACATGCATTACTTACGGTAATAGCATTTCTGATGATTGTATCTGCTTAGATTCACATACTGTGCATATAGGCTGACATCTAGTGGTAACCGCAGAGTATTGCATCTTGTCTTTCGAGAATCGAATGGGGACGTCGACATGGGCGTGCCTGTAACACTATCCCCAACGTGACGTGTAGTGTACCCAAAATACCTCACGCGTCCAGGTCCCTCCGACTGTATCATTTCTGCGGTCAGGGAGCCTTATGACTATCGTGAGTGAGTACAGAAAGAGAGAAAAAGTTGTATGATGTCTATGTTCCTTCCATCCGAGTGGGGAGGAAGGATGGGCGCATTTGATTCTAAGCAGATACAATCATCAGAAATGCTATTACGGTATGTAATGCATGTCTTCTGATGCTTGTGAATCTGCTTAGAATCACATGCTGTGCATAGACTAGCGAGCAGTACCTGGAGTTGGTGGTAGGATGTGAGAAGGAACAGTAGTGAAAAGGTGTCTTAGTACTGCTTGTGTCACCTGAGAATCAGACCTCGAGTGAGTGTTTAGGCAATAGTGTTTCGTAAAGGTGTGTACAGCACCCCAGGTTGCTGCCTTGCAAATGGACTTGAGAGGAACAATTAATTGCAATTAATGCTATGGAAGCCCCGAATAGAGTGTGCTCTAGGCTTGAAGCGCAAATCTCTCTTGGCAAGAGTGTAGCAGAGTGTGATGCAATTGACAATCCACCTTAAGATGGCTGATTTAGAGACAGGGTCCCCTTCTCTACCCGCCGCCACTGAAACAAAAACATGGTTTGTTTTCCTTAGTGGTTTAGTTCTTTTCCAGACATGACTGCTCTGCGCACATCTAGTGTGTGTAGGCTTCTTTCTGCCACGTCAGTGGGGTTCTGGAAGAATTTGGGTAGTTCTATAGACTGGTTCACAAGGAACTTAGAAATGAAATTGGGCGCAAACCGTGGGCGAGTGCGCAGAACCACCTTATCTCTGTGAATTGTGACAAAGGGGTCTAGAATTGAAAGGGCCTATAGTTCACTGACTCTCCTTATTGAAGTGACTGCCACTAGGAGGTTGGACTTGTAAGTGAGTGAGTTGAGGCTTGCCTTGTGCATAGTTTCAAAGGGAGACCCCATAAGTCTGGTCATACCACATTTAGGTCCCATCCGGGAGCTGGGTTAGAAATAGGGTGATTCATTCTTTTAACTCCTTCCATGAAAGCTTTAATTACTGGGATCTTCCACCACGACACCATTCACTGGGACTTGGCGTAGGCTGAAAGTGCAGCTAGGTGGCCCTTCAGGGAATTAAAAACTAGACCCAAGTCTAGTAGGTGAGTCAGGTATAATACAATATGAGTAGGAGAGCAGTCAATGGGATTGATGCTCTTGGAATTGCACCAGATGACGCAGCGTTTCCATTAATTGGAGTAGCAATGTCTGGTGTTAGGCTTTCTTGCTTCTCCAAATATGTCCATGCATCTCTGAGGAAGTTGGAGATACCCAAACTCTATTACCTCAGGAGTCAGGCCGCTAAGTTGAGAGTCTGCGGGGATGGATGAAGTGTTTCCCCCTTGTCCTGAGATAGCATGTTTTATGGGCAAGGTAGTTTTATCGGAGGAGAGTGACATCTCCATCAGATCGGAGAACAAGGGTTTGGCGGGCCCACATTGGGACCACCAATATCATGGTGACTGGTTCCTGGTGCATCTTGTGCAAAATCTTGTTGAGTAGGGGAGTCAGGGGGGAAAAGCGTAAACAGGTTTCCCTGACCATGTTATCCAGAGACCGTTCCCCTTGGATCGGTCCTGAGGGTACCTGGAGGCGTAATCTGGGCATTGTGAGTTCTCCGGAGTTGCAAACAAGTCGATTTCTGGGAAGCCCCATTCTGCGAAAACATTGGGGTCGATGCCTTCGTGTAGTCACCATTCGTACGCTAAGGGTAGTGGGAAGTGTCTGCTGACCACGTCTGCCAGAAGATTTGAGTTCCCCTGGAACATGTTGAGACAGTAGGAACATATTGTGTTTGAAAGCCACCTTCCAAATGTTCTGAGACAGTTTGGATAGCCCTGGAGAGTGAGTGCCCCCCTGCTTGTTCAGGTAGTACATGGCCGTGGTGCTGTCCGTGAGGACAAGTACTGTCTTTCCTTGCAACTGTGTCTGAAAAGCCTTCAAAGCTTTGAACACTGCTAACAGCTCCAACAGGTTTATGTGGTTGGATGATACTGATGGGGACCAAACGTTGTGCGCTGTCTGCTGATGGAGCTGAGCCCGCCACCCTGTGAGAGGTGCGTCCGTCGTGAGAGTGGCTTCAACTGCAGCGGTGGTGAAGGTTTTCCCTTTCAAGAGGTTTTCCCTCGACCACTACTGCAGAGGGCGAACGAGGGCTGCCGAGACAACCACTAGACCTTCCCATTGTCCGCTGGCCTGCCACCACTGGCTGTTGAGCCACTCTTGCATGGGGTGCATGCGCAAACGTGAGCGAGGGACTAAATAAATGCAGGATGCTATCATCCCTAAGAGTCGCATGGCCTTGCGTACTGTCACCTTTCGAATGGCTACATATTGAGGGATCTGAAACAGCATGTTTTGAACACTCTCGTTGGAGGGGAAGACAAGGCCGTCTTCTGTCTGAATTAGGGCCCCAGAAACTGCTTGACTTGGCTGGGGTCTAGGCTGGACTTCTTCTCATTTATGGAGAATCCCAGACTGAAGAGTAGGTCTAAAGTATTTTGCATGTCTGACAGGCATGTTCCGTAGGAACGCCCTGTTATGATCCAGTCGTTGAGGTAAGGATATACTGGGATGGATTGTCTGCGCAGGTGAGCTGCTGCAACTGCCAGCACCTTTGTAAATACTCTTGGGGCTGAGGCAATGCCGAAGCGGAGAACCTTGAACTGATAGTGGTCGCCTTCTATCGTGAACCTTAGGTATTTCCTGTGTGCCGGCTACATTGAAATATGAAAGTATGCATCTTTCATGTCCAATGTTACTATGTAATCCCCTTGCGTTGGCAGAGGGATTACTTCTTGCAGCGTTATCATTCGAAACTTTTGTGGTTTGACAAATTTGTTTGCTGGGCACAAGTTCTGCAAAGGGCGCATAGTGAGATCCTTTTTGAGTATAAGGAAGTACACTGAATAAATACCATTGTTTACCTGTAGAACGGGGATGACTTTGATTGCGCCCTTTTCCTGCAGGATCTCAACCTCTTGCAGCAGGATCGTGAGGTGTTCCGGTGTTAGGCGTCTGGACTTTGGTGGTCTGAATCGAGGTGGCCGGCTGAACTCGATGCAATAACCATGGGGGACGGTCTTGAACACCCACTGGTCTGTGGTAATCCCCTCCAATGTGTGTAAGAATTATGTTATACGTCCCCCGAATGGGAAGGCATGGGAGGTGGCCAGGCACAGGGAGGAGGCAATGAGAGTCATTTCTGACTGGAGACTGGGGAACCCGAAGGGGTGGCATTGCGACCCCTTCCTTTCCCACGGCACTGTCCTCTAGATGGATACTGACAGCAGCCCCTTGTCCGGAGGACCATGTGTTACCCGTTCCATATTGGTTATGTGGGGAACATGATTAGGACTGCCCGCGAAAGGAGCGGTGAGAACTTCCACCTCGCTGCTGAATGGGGCTTTGAGTCATCTGGTTTAAAGATTTCGAAGTCTCATGTTCTTTCTTGGCATTTTCAAGCACCTCATCTACTGCCTTGCCAAACAGGTTAGACTCCTCCAACGGCTTGTTGATGAGAAACGCTTGTGTCTTCGGTTTAAACCCTGAATTCTTTAACCAGGCGTGCTGTTTCAAAAGGGTACCCTGGGCCAGAATCCTCCATGCAGTCTCCGCAGCAACTAGGGTGTTCCTGAGGATATTATGATTTACTTGTCTACCCTCTCACACAATCGTGAGCAGACGTGAACGTACTAGTTCAGGGACCTCCTTCAGGCCCTCCTGTAGCAGGTTCCACTGAACATCGCAATAGCTGGCTAACAGCGTGGTATTGTTGGCAATCCTGGTGGAATACGCTGCCGCAGTAGTGGCACGCTTTCCCAGGCATCGTTTTTTTGCAGTCCTTGTCTGGCGGTGCCTCTTCCATGGACAAGGGTAGCCCTGCCCTCTTTCTTTTTCTTGTTGTAGTGACCACGAGAGAATCTGGGGTGGCACGTCCCCGAACATAGAGAGGGTCTGTAAGGGAGGGGCGAAAAAAAGTTTCTCCAGTCATGGGTTCACAGCCCTGGTCTGTGAAGGTGGCAGTAAAGAAGGTGCGATGCGCCTCTTAATGGAGTTAAGCAAAGGGATAGCCTGGCTGGCAGGTGGCTTCTCCATTAGAATGTCTTCCGCAAAATCAGATCCTGCATCGCTTCCTGCGTAGCTATTTGGAAATGTTCGGCTGCTTTTTCAGAATGGCATTAAATGCCCTCTGGTCGTCTATGGGAGACGCCTGAAGCAGAGGTGGGGAGGCGGGAGGATCCATGCAGATTATGTCAGGATCCAGGATATGGGTAGGTGACAACCAGGGTGGGTTATCCGCCGGTGGCTCATCCCCCTCAATCTGGGGCCTGATCAGTGGGATCCTCAAAGGGATCATCCTCTTGTAAATAGGGGTCATGAAGAACCACTTCCTGATCCGTCACGTCAAACATGAAGAGAGCAGGAGGTTCTCTGGAATTTAGATACTGTGGGGGTAAAGGTCTTCCTCACTAGGCCTCTTGGGCATGGTAAACTTTTCTGAGAAGTCCACAAACTTGGCAAGCCTATTTATATACACCCCTCAAACTTTTCCCTGGTCCATAAAGAGGAACCAGAGGGGTCCAGAGGGGGAAAGGGCTCCTCCTGGGGATCTACCTGCTTAGAACGCAGAGGTTTATCTAAGAAAGTTTTAAATAAAGGCTGGGGGCTTTCGACCTGTCTTTGGGCTTATTGGCCACCGAAACAATCTTTGCAAGACTCTCGCGGATGTTGGGTGTCTCTGGGAGGGGTTTTGGCTGTTCAAGCGGCTTCGCTCTAGATTTCGTCATTGCCAGAACCTTATGCGTCGACGCGCTCTTAAGAGGCGTCTCAACGGCTATGTGATTTTTGGTGTTGGTGCCCTTGTCTGTGGAGTGCCTGGACGCATGCCGCTTACGCGGTTGCGGGGAGGGCTGCCACACAGCGCGGATAGGCGGGTGCCGTCGAGGAGCTCGACGTTCCCGCTGGCACCTTGGACCGCCCTGACAAATCCGTCGAGTCGGTACTGGGGGTTGTGTGCTTACCTCTATGAGTACCGGGTTCATCCCTGTTGCCGGAATGTACACTGCCCATAGCAGAACTATCGTCCTGCCTGCCGGGGACAGATGGTTCAGAGCGCAATCGCTCTGCTGAAAGGTCAATGGCATCCGTATCTGAGCCACGGCTGTCACTTAACTCTTCATTACTCTCAGCGCCTGTGGCGGCGAGGGAGCTACCCTCGGCCTGCATCATGGCGTAGGCCACCCACCGTTTAACTCAACGCTCCTTGAACGTCTTAGGACGCAAGAGCTGACAAGATCGACAGGACGCCTGGTGGTGATCTCAAGGGAGACACTTATTGCACCTCTGGTGCGTGTCCTTCCAGGGATACTTGCCTTTATAAGAAGGGCAACATTTAAAGGGTGTCCTGTCAATAGTTCAGGTTTAAAGTGACGGCAAAACCATAAGGGCAAAGAGGGGAAAAGGAAATACATTCTTGAAGGAAAAGGAAAACCCCCTGGACCCTACTCTCCCTACTGTATAGGTCGGCCAGGAGGCCCGGCCACGCGGTCGACAGCGTCGACCGGAGCAACAGCCGTCGAAGTCTGTGGATGTCTTCTGCTGTCTTCGGCGGTGGCAGAGAAGTAATCGTTGAAGAGGACGACGAATATATATAAACAAATGGAGGTCGTGGAAAGAATCTAATTTTGCAATTTGTAAGAGCTCTGCATAAGGCGTCCAGCTAGCTGGGCGGAAAAAAACAATGTGAAGGACCTCGACGTGTGAGGGATTTTGGGTACAATACCCGTCACGTTCGGGATAGTGTTACAGGCATGCCCATGTCGACGTCCCCTTTCGATCCTCGAAAGACAAGATGCAATACTCTGCTGTTACCACATGTCGGACTATATGCACAGCATGTGATTCTAAGCAGATTCGCAAGCATCAGAAATACCCTTGTTTACCTGGAGATGAGAGATGACTCCAATGCCGCCCTTTTCCAGAAAGACCTGGTCCTCGTCCAATAGGATCCGCAGATGGTCTGGTGATAGTCATCTGCTTCTGGGTGGATGGTAGCGGGGTGGCCGGTGGAACTCGATGCAGTACCCGTGGGTGACGGTCTTGAGTACCCACTTATCTGATCTGATCTGATCCGCTTCCATGCGCAGGCAAACGATGTTAGACATCCCCCAACCAGAGAAGTTTGGGAGGGGACCCATACCATCGAGTCACTTGGAGGCAGAGTTCGGGGAGCCTCTGGAAGCAGAGTTTCAGCCCCTGCCTTTCCCCTGACGAAAACCTCTGTTGAGATTGGAAATTACCAGAGGAGCCTGTACGGGGGCCCAGTTGGACCCTCCAGAGCCATACTGTGCATGGGGAGAGCGGGAAAAGGACTGCCCTCAAAAGGTCGGGCGGGAGTTGAAGTTGCTGCGCTGGACAAAGAGTTTAGCCCAGATCTGACTGAGCAACTTTAGGGTCTTGTGCTCCTTCTTAGCTGACTCTTGAGCAGCATCAACCTCTTTTCCGAAAACTTTGGCGTCCTCAACTGGCTTGTTGATCGAAGAATCCGGAGTCTCTCGTTTGAACCCCGAATTCTTCAACCAGGCATGGCGTTTGAGCAGGGTTCCCTGGACAGGGACACGCTCCTGCAGTCTCGCCAAAGTCCAAGGTGTTTTTGAGGATATTCTGGGTGACTTGTTTGCCCTCTGCAACCACAGCCAAAAGGCGGTGCGAGTAGATTCCATGACATCCCGAAGGCCGTCCTGGACAAAGCTTGGTTGAACACCACTATAGCTCGCGAGGAGTGTGGTGGTGTTGGCAATCCTGGTGGAAAATGCAGCAGAGGTGGTAACACGCTTGCCAAGGGCATATAACTTTTTGCAGTCTTTGTCAGGAGGGGATTTTTAAGAGGACAGCGGTATTCCCGTCCTCTTACGGGTAGTGGCGACAACCAGGGAGTCTGGGATAGCATGGCCCCTGATGTAGAGCGGGTCTGAAGGAGCCGGGTGGAACATTTTTTCCACACGGGGGTTCACTGCATGTGTTAGTGATGGTGTGAGCAATGAGGGGGCCAGGTGCTTCTTGAATGAGTTTAGCAAAGGAATGCTTGGCTGACCGGGGTCTTTTACTTAAGGATATTTTCTAGGTCCAAATCAGGGACGGCTTTGTGTGTGGTAATCTTAAAGTGGTCAGCAGCTTTCTTCAGAAGATTGTTGAACATCATTTGGTCGTCTATAGGCGACAAGTCTCTAGGCTGGAAGGCGGGAGGCGCATCCAGAAAAATGTTGCCAGTGTCATGTGGCGGGGTGTACCACATGCCAAGGTCATCTGCAGAGTTCCAGTCTGCATCCTGCTAGGTGGGATACTGGCCATCCCGGCCATGGTCTTGGACATAGAAAACGTCCTAGCTAGAATCATCTGGGTCATCTCCAAAGACATCCACTTGGGGGTCCTAATGGGATTCCTCCAAGGAGGAGAATTTGTCACTGGGAGAGTGGAGCCTCTGGGACATAGGAGGGATGGGGCACAGGTCCATATCCCTATGCCTCTTCAAAACATCCTCTAATTGGCCTGAAAAATTAATGAACTCAGCCATTAGGTCTGAAGGAGCTGGAACCTAAGAATAGCCCTGAGGTGAAGATAGGGTCTTCCCGGGGTCCAAAGCAGGTGAACTAGCCTTAGAAAGCTTCTCCCAAAGCTTTGGGAGTGTTTTTGCCGAGTGGATAAGAAGGCGTGCCCACTACAGAAGGAGATCTAGAACCATGAGTAGGCCCCAGAGCCCCAGAGGCGAGTGCGCAGAGGGTGCCGAACCGTGAATTTCGGAAGGCCCAGTTCAAGACTTCAATGGACCTGTGGATGTGGAATCTTTCCTTGATGGGTCCGCTGGGGAGAGTTTGGGGGTTGTGTGCTTAGAAGCATGTGGCGTGTGAGTGTCCCTGTCACCGGGAGGTGACTTGCCCATAGTACTGCCGTGGGCATTCCATATCGTGGCCCGGGGACGGACACGTGGGAGCACGAGGGCTTCACATTAAGGTCAACGGCCTTGGAATTGGAGCCGCAGCTGCTGATGGTTTCCTCACCTGAGGCAACAGCGCCAGTGGGGGAGTGACTCTTGGCCTGCATGGCGTAGGGGGCCCACCATTTTGCACGCTTGTCTTTCAGGGTCTTTGGCCGAAAGAGTTTACAGGCTTTACACAAGCGCTCATCATGGTCATGAGGGAGACACCAATTGCATCGGCGATGGGTGTCCTTCCAAGGGAATTTGCTGTTGCAAGTATGGGCAAAATTTAAAATGAATCCTCTCCATAGCAGAGGAAAGCAGCAGCCAGACCATGAGAAAAGGCAGAGAAGGGGTAAAGGAAAGGCATTCACAAGAGAAGACAATGAATCAGGCCCCCACTCTCCCTACTGTAAAGGCCGGGCGGCCAAGGCCATGTGGTAACAGTCACCGATCAGCCCAGGATTGAAAGTCGGCAGACAGGACCAGTCGTCGAACAGCAGTCTAGTAGTCGTCGAAGGTAAGTGAAACTGCCGAAGACCAGTGAAGTAGCAATATAAACTCTTACGAGCTCCAGAACCAGGAGAAACTTGTGTGTGCGTGCGTGCGTGCGTGCGTGCGTGCGTACTTGCAGATGGTTGGTTGTGTGCACTTGCTTATTGTATCCGTATGGGTAAGGTCCATGTTTGTTGTTTTAAGCTTGTAGTACTTGCGTTAGGTACGTGTTAGTGTACAGGTTGGCTAGCCCAGTGGGCGTGTATAGTGTTTGGTGGTGTGTTGAGGAAGCAGGAGTTGGGTGGTTAGTACATTGGCTACTAAGTTCTTGTATTTGGTGTGAAGGCATCATGAATCAAGACACAGACAACAGACTCAGAATTCAAAATCAAAACTTGTATTAACTTAAATGTCAGGATGGAAAAAGGCCCTTACTTGCACTATGCCAAGGTGGGATCTCCTTACCTAAATTAAACTAAGGAAGGTCTGAGCTCAACTGAAGAATCTGTCTGTGTCCAAAACCTATACTTGCCTCACAACTAAACTTTACAATGTGTAGGGATGTCAGCAACTAAAAGAAACAGGGCCTCAATCAGGGGTTGGGCGGTATCCTAGCGGTAAATGTCCCGGGATACTGCTCAACGCTAATAGCATTACCACAACTTACTGCAGCGCAATTTTTGCGCCGAATCCCGAGGTGCAGGGCTGGTGGGGCAGGAAGTCCACATCCCCATTGGGTCCAAAGGACATATTGGGCGTAATTAACGTGGCGTAATTTCAGCTGCAGTAATTGCACCGCAAATGGGCAGAAAGTTGCAAGATTTACCTCCAGCTGAAAGCTGGAGGTAAATCACCAACTTCCCGGCACAAACTCAGGATTGGGCGGAGCAATAATGCGGCAGTAACGCTATTACCGCTGCGCCCAACCCCTGATGAGGCCCACAGTGTCCAACAAAGTTCTGAGCTTCTTCCAGCTCACAGCTTCTTTTCATCTCCCTTCCCCAAGTATAAAGCAGTTGCAAAAGAAAAGTCTTAAAATTACCTCTCTTGATTTCAAGATGATACGGTTTTAACCAATACTCTGGGTCCCTTCCCCAATTACCAAATAACACAGTTCTTGGCACAAAAGAACCTTGAGAGTCTGGTCCCAAGTCCATGAATAGTTCAACTTTCGGGGTTCCCTTCCCCAAGACTTAATTTCAGCACAGAAAATATCATTTGTCTTTTTAAAGTTCTTTGAAAGTTCTTTGTCACTATTGTGCCTTCATAGTATGATTGGCTTTTTCTTATAGAAATTGTAGCTGTGTTGGAATAACTTCAAAGT
The DNA here is from genome assembly GCF_040938575.1 of Ambystoma mexicanum. Taxonomy (NCBI): domain Eukaryota; kingdom Metazoa; phylum Chordata; class Amphibia; order Caudata; family Ambystomatidae; genus Ambystoma; species Ambystoma mexicanum. The sequence continues at coordinate 510,896,098 of NC_090938.1, read as the reverse complement.
CTTCATAAATTATGTTTTAAATGTTTTAAATGTAATATCATTTCATTAAGCTTTATTTCGATCGATTCATCATCATAAAAGCCATACAGATAAAACACATTAAAATTCACGCACAGTAGAATGTTAAATACAAACAAATTAAAATATGCCCACAAACAAGTTGATCAACACATCTTCTGCAATAGACAGATTATAAGCATGAAATAACAAAAGTTAAAAAGGCAGATAAAAACATGGGACCCTGAAATCAATCATCGATTTAGAGGAAAGCAAGCTCGCAGTCTCTGCTACTATCCATAGTTAACTCTATGGTCTTGTAACTTCTGTGGGTATGACACTACCATATAATAGCAGTCCGGCCATACTGAATCTCATTTTCTTAATTTTAGCGTGTCAAGCGCACCGCAAATACCTGGAATTGAGGCAGGCGGTCATGGGCCCTCATTACGACCCAGGCGCTAAGTGAAAAACGATGGCGGTAAATGGTTACCGCCATCGTTTTCCGCTAGTTCCGATCATGACCCGTGACCGTTAACTACGATGCCATTAGCGGCATCGTAGTTAACGCTGCCGCTAACTGCGCCAATGGCGCGCGCACGCGACCTCCCACACCGTACTTAGCGCCATGGCGTAAAGGTACGCGAATGCCGACCCAAGCGGACATGCACCTAACGCCATCACCCAGCCCGTTAAGTACCTTACCGCCATGGTGCTAATTACGCCATCGCGAACCAACCGTAAAGGGCCTTGTGCAGGGAATCCAGCTGCCACATGTGCACAGAATCAGCACAGGTGGAGGCAATACAGAGTCAGGAAGTACAAAAAGAGCACACCCAACCCCTTCCCAGACCCAGTCACACTCCACAATGATTCCAATAGGACTAGCAATGTTGGGGCTGGAGGACCTGATAGCAATGCAAGTGCTACAACTTCAACTACAACAACAACAACAATAGGCTGCACAGAGGAGACGCAGGAGGAGAAGGAGGGCAAGGCAGGGCCAGCAAGCCCCACCAGCACAGCCAGTGGCACCACGCAGGCAGCCCACAATCCCACGCATCAGAGCCAGTCCATTCAACCTCACCGCTGAGCAGATCCACACCCTGTACCGTTTGGACCGGGACACCATCACCACCATCGTATACATGATACACAAACAGCATGATAGAAACACCAACCGCCATCCCACCCCTACTGAATACCCCACCTGGCTGTGAGTAGCAGAGACAACGGAGCCAGATCATACCCTAAAGCAGCACAAACCTCAGCTGACACCACTAAACCTAATGCCCGATGTATGCAGCCCCACCACGTGAATGAAGGTGTGCCCCAACATTGACACAACCATCTGCAAGTGCATTGTACCAATTCACACCACATTGACCTCAACGAAATGCACCTACATGCACGTCACCAGACACCATCCACTGAAAGGCCTGTCCCCATAACTGCGCACGAATGAGGCACATGACGGACAGAAACATCAACACACCATCACACAGACAGCAAGGCCCACAAAATGTCCCTATCAACATCAGTATTGCTCTCTGGGGTCATGATGATGCTGACAGCAATGTTGCAATGATGTGAGCGTTGACCTCACAGGACACGTGCCAGGCCACCAAAACAAACGGCATGAACGAACACAGTGGATGGACACTCACAAGGCACTTGACCCCCCTGCATACATTGGTTGATGGCATGCACCACATTCCATAGGAGCCATGAGCATATACTGGTTGCATAGTGTGAATCAATTAGTGCATTCAAAAGAGGTCCGAAGTAACAGTTGGATGCAAGCCATGGTGGCACGTCATGTTTTGAAATAGACGTCATGACTGACACATACATTCTCGCCCACATACAGGTGATGCAGGCTATCCCCTGAAGAGGTGGCTCCTTACACCAGTCCGGAACCCACAGAACCAGCACGAGGAGGACTCCAACCGTGCACATACACGTACCCGTGTGGTGATTGAGCAAGCATTTGGCCTATTGAAGGCACGGTTTCGCTGCCTCAGCAGGTCTGGTGGGGCACTCCTGTACCGCCATGAGAAGATGGCAAAGATCGTCATGGCATGTGTAATGCTACACAACATGTGCGTCAGACACAATGTGCCCCTGCCCCCTGATGCTGAACTGCAACCACCTGTCGATGAGGATGATGAAGGTGGGGATTCGGCAGCACCTCATGGAGGCGGCGATGCACAGGAGGGGCGTGAAATGCGTAGTACTCTGATCAACCAATTATTCTAGCACACGCGAATGGGGGGTGTCACCTGGAGATGACGATTGTGGCACTGTGTGCGTCTGTTATATGGACACTGGGGACTGTTTACCAATCAATCACACATACGCAATGAGCAATGTCCACACATCTGATTTGTGCAAATATGAAAAGTGTATTGTGAAAGTGATTTTGTTGAACACACCCACTCCCCCCTCCCCCCTGAACTCCCCAACACGCCCACTCCCCCCTCCCCCCTGAACTCCCCAACACGCCCACTCCCCCCCTCCCCCCTGAACTCCCCAACACGCCCACTCCCCCCTCCCCCCTGAACTCCCCAACACACCCACTCCCCCCTCCAACCTCCCCCCTGGAATCCCTACAAAGGTGTGAGTAAGTCTGTGCAGCAGTGTCTGAAGTAGGATTTCTCCACTGTCCGGCCACTATTGGCAGCCCCCTCCCCTGGCCCCCGGGGCACCCCTGCCTGTGCTGCGCAGGTTCCTCCCCGATCGGCGGATGGGGCTGCTTGGTGTCGAGCTGGCAGCCGAGGAGGTTCCTGCCTGCTCATTTGGACGCATGTACCGAATTGTCTGCACAAGTTCAGTGATGACGTGCCGCACAGCGGCGAGTTCTGCGCAGATGTCCTTTGTGGAGGACTCTATAGCAGCCTTCACTGTCTCCGCACATTTCTCCATTGCTGCCCTTGACCCCCCACATTCTTCAACATGCTCATTGAGGAGCGAGGATAGTTGCTGCTGCCGGGTGACGATCTCCTCCAGGCTTTGTTGTTCTTTCTGGCCCCTAGCTAATGGCAGTGGTATTCCCATTGGGCTGCTCACCTCCTGCAGCGGCAATGGAGAGCCTGGCCAATCGTCATCCTCTGACTGCCCCTGTGTAGCACCCGCATGCGGGCTGCTTAGAGACAGGTAGGGGGAATGAGGGTGGGCAGTGGGGCTTCCGACATCAAACTCCTCAATGATCCCTGCTTCGCTATCGGAGGAGGCTGCAATGGCAGCAGTTTCCCCAATAGTGCTGCTTGCAGCAGAGCCTGTCCCTTCTGTGGGCACGATTTGGGTAATGTCTGCTGCTGCTGCTGCTTCTGTGCTGCCTGCTGGGGTGGCTGTCAGTGCCCTGTCCTGTTTTCCTGGCATGGATTTTGGCTGCTGTGGGGTTTTCCTCGGGACGGCAGAGGTGGAGGGTTGTGATGTTGGCACAGTTGTCCTGGCCCTCTTGGTGGATGTGGAGGCAGTGGTGTCCTCATCCTCAAGGTCGGAATTTGAGCCTGTGGTGGAGCAAAGGAGGGAAAGTGTTATTGATGGGTCTGTGGACGTTGGGCGGGCATTGTGACGACTGACATCTTATCAGTTAGTACATGCGGCACATTTGAGGCAGGGGAAAACAGGTTGTCTCCCTTTTGTGTGGAAGTAGCATGGAGGTATGTGGGTGCCTGCAGTTAGGGTGTGCATACTGCATGTGTACAGGGTGGAGATCGGATGTATCTGTGGGCAGTCTCCTGCTGATGTGTTGCATTTACACTATGGGGCAACATTGTACTTCACATGAATGGACTTTGGTGAATTTTGCATGGCTTGATTTGAGCCACCTACCTGCATCGCCTGATGTCGGCGCTCCTCTCTCCATTCCTCCTACTCCTTCTATGCTCTCCATTCCGATGGTGGAGGCACAGATTTCCTCCCATGGCTGCAATTTAATAGGGGACTCCGATCCTCCCCCGGTTGCCGTGGCCAGGTTCCTGTTTGCCGATAGTATGCTCCTGACTCTGAGCGGAGATCGTCCCACCGCTTGCGGCACTGTCTCACATTGCGGGGTGTTGTTCCCACGGCACTAACCCGCTGAGCTACCAGTGCCCATATGGCCTTCTTCTTGGCTATGGCGGGTCTGGTCATTTGGTTGGAGAATACCACTGCGGCGTTCTCCTGGAGGGTCTCCGCAAGCATGGTGAGCTCCTCTCTGGTGAAGCGGTCTTGCCGCTGGCGGTCACAGGCTTTTTTAACCACTTTAGGCATTTTCTTGCAGGAAGAAGGTTGATGATGGTATTTGCCGGGTCCCAGGCTCGGATGTCCAGTGGTTGCGGAGGATGGCAATGGATTGTGTTTTTAAAGATGGCCGCCATGCTCTTTCCCGTTCCGCCGCGGTGACGCTACTTCCGGTTCCGCTTATCTACGGTCACCGCTAATTGCGGTGACCGCTAACTACAGTCACCGCTATGAACGGTGGTCGGGGTGGCGGTGGTGCACCTTGCGCGGCATACGATGCCGGTAGGTGCCGTTTTGGGGGCATTAACGCCATGGCGCAGTTTACATTACCGCCATGGCGTAATGCTCGTGCGCGATGTGTCGTAATATGGCGCTCTTATCGCCATCGGACCATGGCGTTAACGCTCATTACGCCATGGCGGTAATTTCAATTACTTACCGCCTGGGTCGTAATGAGGGCCATGGTGTCTGAAATGGCCCCGCAAACACAAAAAGGGCTTCAGGTGTCGCTTTCCAAGCACCAATGTGGCCGGGAAAAGGAAGACGAAGTGGACTTTTAATGCAAAATACATTGATTTCACTTGGTTTTAAAGTTTCATTTTAGAATTTACATCTGCTGTTTTGTTCTTGAATATAAAGTTATGTTTCACTTTTCAACTTAATATGTAACAGTTAAGATTTTCATTTAGTTCGGCAATAGATATTAGTTGCATGTGTTAAGGTTTTCATTTAGTTCGATATTCAAAAGACGGAGGTTGCTCTTAGAACACACTTTCTGTTCAACCCGCTGGGTATTATTCCTTTAATTCACTTCAAACAAAAGGTTATGCATTCAGAGACTTTCAAGAACAGGTTTCTTCCCTCAAGCGACCACTGCGCTACAAAGTACTCATAGTATTTCACTGTCCGATAATGGATTAGATCAGAGACCTTTGAGAACATGTTTCATCAAACACACGACCACTCCGATACAATGTATACCTTCGAACAACCACACGCTTGCGCACCGAGAGGAACTCACCAGTTGTGTGTAAATGTTTCACTGCAGCATGGAGGCTTCACAGCATCATATATCATGCAGCATTCTGCTCCTCACTTCAGGGGTCCCATTCCTGCCCTCAGGCATCCCTGTCTCGCCGACCCAGCACAGGGAAACGAGCATCTTGAAAGCATATAAAAGGGACATCCTCTCCACACTCCTCCCTTCTTCCTGTTCGCTTGCTCCACAGAGTCCCAGCTCCCACGTCACACTTGCACCGATCTTCCTGCTGCTGCAGTCGTTCCTTCACGCTCAGGTTTCCCTGCTCTCCCTCTCTCAATGCTGCTATGCTGGTCTCCTTTTATACACCTGAAGTCCCTTGACTTGCTGCAGGTGTAGATGTCCAATCAGCCCTGCCTGACCAAAATTAACAGGGCATGCCTGACCTTTGTCCCAGTACCAGAGTGCTAAAAAAGTGTGGTCTTTATTGTTCTTAGTTGCCTCTTCTTTGTCTCAGTACTGTCAATTGTCAAATGGGTAGAAATGAGGGGAACTGGCTAAAAGCAGCTCATGAAGATGGGAAAGGGTTGGGTTGGTCACTACTAGTAAAAGGGGGATACCATGTCTCACCCAAGGACTCCACACTTGCATTCCCCAAGGACCCTCCTCCCAGGTGATACTCCCTTGCTTCTCCATCCCCATGGTCAGGATCCAAATGTTATGGCCTTTCCCAGGCCACCTGCATAGAGGATCCCAGAGGTTTAGGAGTGAGAATACCCTCAGGTCTCCCACAGTGGCTAATCTATACAATTTTATATGGTGATACGGATGGCTAAACTTCACAATTCTATCTAAATGCAAAGCGTGGCTAATCTTCATTATGTAGTCATTATGGCTAATGGCCTACACCATAGAAGCTTTTAATGGGCATCTTGTATTGCAAAAAATAAACAACTTCACACCTGATCTTATGGCAAGTGCTTGGGATGAAACAGTTACTTTTGCATGTATTTCTTGTGAATGTCATTAGTTGCTTAGGATCAATTAAAATGTATAAAAACAATTCTGCATCTCTGTACGCACCGCCATTGGGGTCGAGAGAAAGTTCGTTCCAGTTTTTTTCCATTACAAGATCCAATGGTGTAGATGTTAATGAAAAGCATTCTGGAATCTGTAAGGAATTGATGCGGTATACACAATGAATTAAAGATCATGTGCCTTTAACTGTTGCTTTGTGGGATAGAGTGCAGATTTATATGTGCTTCTTGCCTCAATCACGTTCTAGTATATAGTATTGTCCTGAGTAAGACAAGGCATTTACATGATGAGGATCTTAGTTGAAACCTCTCACTTTAAATAGAGAAGGTAAACTATATTTTAAAATACTAAAACATTGTTTGTGTTATGATCTTAGTATAAGAGCTTTTATAACTTGTTTGAGATGTCATGTATACAGGTCATTTATAATTTGTGCATAATAGTTTCTTATTGTTACAGTCTTGCCTTGTATATGTTTTTATGAAGAAATAATGTATTTTTTGCAAAGCTAAATAGTAATAAAAAAGTAAGGGACATCGTTTAAATCCTCGAAGTATTCCTTATTGCAGAGCCTTTGACTAATATTATTATGTTTGATTCAGATATTTATAAATGCTGAAAGGTAATTGGGTTTTGGGAAGTAATCTTACTTGCGAAAAATTGTGCTTTGCGCCTCACCTACATGCACATACCTAGAAATGCTAAATGTAGGCATCACAGACTTTAGGAATTATAAACGGCAAGAGCAGTCCGCACATACCTACCACAAAGTCAACATAGATCTCTGTGTAGAACACTCTTAAGAGAGCATGAACCGTGCATGAGACCATTGATGTGACTGCAATCTCTCCAGTTGTTCCCCCACAGCGTGACCCGGGGACAAAGCCGGTTGGGAACAGAGAAATCAAAATCAAAGGAGCAGGTAAGCCGAGAAACACAGAGCCGAGCATGGAGATTCTATGGCAGGGCGGGCAGATGCCATGATAGGGGATCCGCCATCTTTTATTTGATGGCCCTATGTCATAATCTATACACCATTCAACCCACATGTTCAGGGGTAAGGTTGAATCCCTGCAAACCAATTCAAAATACCCACTGCCAAAGACCCCCCGGTTTCCCAGTGAAACCTTTTGTTACACAATTCTCTCACATGCCCGTCTTTAGAAAGGGGTTGGACTGTAATAAAACCCAGAGGCTGGATGAGTGAAGTTGTGCGAAGTGAGTCAGGAAGGAGGACCTGGTCACCCTCTGAATTTGGGCCCAGACTCCTGCATGTGGGCTCCCATGCACTTAAGGGTATGTATCTGCAACCCTACAGTCCCTTCTCTCTGCACTTATGAGCCACCAGCTGGCTGCACTTGTGAGTTAACTGCACTTCCCCCTTCACCTCCACCCTGGCACTTATCCCCTTTTCTCTTCCCCGCACTTACGCGATCTGAATCACACAAGGCCTAGTAAGATCATTATTTTGTCCTCCCTTGTTTCCCCCTCCTTGTTTTGTCGCGCCTAGAAACACTTCTGTACAGGCGCGTTATAAATGCCACATCATATCATATTAGATCAAGAAGCATGAGGGAGAGACTGAAGTGAAGGGGGGAAAGGCTCAGGAGACAGAACGATTGCAAGGTAGAGGTTGAGCTTAGAGGGTGGAAAGTTCTGGAAGGAGGAGAAGAAAGCAGAGACACGAGGAGTAGGCTGGTGCAGGAGGAATAGCGAAGAGTCATTGAGTAAGAGAAGCAAGAAATCATTTGAGAAGGAAGAGGGAAACAGAGTCCACAATGCAAAAGGGCAAAGAGGAGAGACCAAACAGCAGCTGAGGAACGTCACCCAGTATTGGCTATAAAAGACAAGGGAGAGCGAGAGGGAGCGAGGGACAAAGAGAGACAGAAAGAGAGGGGAGGTACCAAAAGAGAGAGAATGAAAGAGACAGAAAGACAGACAGAAAAAGAGACATTGAGCGAAGAACTGAAGAAGCAGAGAGAATGAGAGAGCTGGTGGTTAAGGAGAGAGGACGAGAAGGGTAGGAGGGAAAGTGGAAAGAATGGGAGGCGGGAAGGTTAGAATGAGAAGAGGCAGAGGGACGAGAGGGGCAGAAGGGTGGAGAGGAAGAGGGAGGGGAAACACTGGCATCTAGCCAGCAAGCCAGGTGGGTCAAAGTTTGTCACAGACCACTACGGTATCCTGGTCCTTGGGAATTTAAAACCCTGCAAGTAGCTTTAAGTGAATCCTTTGCAGTGGCACACCCTGACTAAGAACTGTTGGAGACTAAGGAACTGGGGCTCAGGACCACGCTCTTCCTTTATATTAGGGTTTGAAAGTTCTTCTCACTGGTTTTGATCTCTTAGGACCACAGCACTCTTATGTGAAGCATTCTCGTTTTGTTGTATTCAGACCTTGGTAGACCTATAGTGTTTCTCCAACCTCTGTGTTTTGCCCTGAATAAATCACAGTGTTTTGGAACCCGTTTGATGTGAAGTCGTCCACTGAGCCCTTGGCCTGTGACATAAAACACGCAAAGTACGTTCTCAGTCAGACTTTATTTTGTTGTATATGAACCAGCTTTATTTATTGACATTGTGGGCATTACAACATTTCCAAAACTATATGTAGAAAGAAAAGGTTATTATGGCGACCCATTGGTAATAGTTGCAGTTTGTGAAAAAAGACTAAATCAAACCAGGGATCCTATCCACTTAGCTGAATAGCTAGAGGGGGTCTGATTTTGAAGGGAAGCAATATGAAGAGTGATAGGTTCCCCTTAAATAATTATGTCACTCAAAACCTGCTTCCTTCATTAATATTTGTTTTGAAATTACTTTTGTTGTCTTCAGCACAACACTTTTACTATGCTTGAGATTCATGAGATGAGTTCCACCACCAGTCTACCTTTACTTTCTCCTATAGGCGCTCTCTGTCGATTTCTCTGCTGGTATCAGAAATATCTTATGGTCTCCGCTGGTTTCCCTGGTATTGTCCCGCCATCTTTTCCAAGATAACTGTAGAGTCCCTAGACCATGGATTCTAGCTTCTGATTGAACTTGTTACGGACGCTCAAAACGCAAGGTCCTTTTCTGGATTTTTAGGAATACATTTCCTACCATGACACTCAGATGATTACTCAAGCTTCTAGCTCCCTTTAGACTAGCACTGGGACATTGGACACAGTCTTTATGGGACATTATGTTTCCAACAATGCAGAATCATAACTCTTCTACTTGCTGAGTCTCTCTTGGGTAACTGTGGTTTTACTGTTATCCGCAGAGCTATTTTTCCCCGGAGCATTTATGAGACATTTTAATGATTGCGCTACAGCTGCCAGAATTCGGTCCCTGAGCTTTCCTTCTCTAAGGCTCTTAACTGGACCCTCAAACTATGTTATGTATTCTATAGGAGCACACCATTATCACAGTATCAAGTCTCCTGTCATGGATATGTTGAGAAGGCGGGCGGGTCAGGAAAGAAGTCAAGCATGGCTCCTTCAAGAAAAGGTATGAAGGAGAAACATTTTTTCAGAAGACAGGTGAACATCCACAGTCCTTAGTTCCCATGGCAGTCTGCCTCCCATTCAAACTCTTTGACATTGCGCACTTTCAGAAGTGTTATGGTTTGCTCTACCATTACACCTGCAGGTAGATCGGTAGGACATAAACCCACGTAATGGCATTCCTTAATGGAATCTGTGTCTATGAATCTTTCAGGTGGTTGGTAAGGCACTACTCTTTTTCTCTTGAGTAATTTCCTTGTTGCTATACCCTTTCAGTTGCGAATTATCGATACTGCTTCCAGGCCCAATACCCCTCAAGTAACCTGCGTTCTCTGGTACAGTCCTCTACCTGGGTCAAGCCAAGCCAAAGTAAGAGCATCTCCTTCCCACAGTATGCTCCAGGTCAAACTCCTTTCATGCAAAATGTTGAAGGCATTGGTTGAGCTCCTTACATGTTGCTGTCAAAAACCAGTATGTCATCCTTGAAACAACATATGCCTCGGACCTGCGTCAGAGTTGGACCCATGACATTCTAGAAAACAGTGAAAGCCAACACCAAACCAAAAAGCTTTTCTCTTCAAACAAATGGGTTTATGTCAGGTGTTGGCACTCCTAGAGCCAAGCTACCCGACAGACTGCTAAGGAAAGGGATAGAGTTGTACAGATTTGCTCATTACCAAGAGTTGTCAGCATTCCATTGCAAGATGTTGTGGGATGTCAGTCTACTCAGGACTCAAGTACTAAAAATAAAAGTGGGGGGACTTTTGCGAGCAACGGAAAGTGGCATCAAGGGACGTCAACATGAAATTTGCACATTTCATTCAGGCTGGTCTTTCTCAAGTGAAACAAACCACACACAACAAAAAAAAGCTTTTTCCATGGGAACGGGATTTTCATATTATCCTGCTGTTTAAGTATAAAATGCACACACCTTTTAAATGTGAGAACCTGTAACAAAGCACGTCTGTATAGAAAGATGTTAATATGAGATATTTTGCAGCTCTACTTCTGGAGATTGCCATGGTCTTGGGGTTAAGTGTCTCATTTCTAAAGCACGCGGCCAGGGTTCGAAACCAGACTGTAGCCAGTTATTCTTTATTTTTTTAATTTTCATGCACAAATGAAGTCAAACTCCACATTACATTGCAAAGTCCACACATAAATGTCCATCCACATTCTTGGTCCAGACTAGGGATGCACACTACTCCAATTCACTGATAGGGTCTACAATGGTAAATATTAACTTCTCCAGCTCTCCCTCCACAATGTGTGTACACGGTCAGGAAAATACACCTTATTTACTGCAGACCACGAGGCAATCATTCATCAGAATGATCTACCGTAGCCTCTCTAATAAAGCATCCTAGTTGCAGGATTAACATATTTTGATTGATCGATCATGCAATTCCTTGCCACTATGATGAACATGCCTTAAAAGATTTTTAGCACTGAAGTCATGTTCTCATTCAATGGCTTATACTTCAGCTGGGATACCTCTTTCCTGATATGACACATACATAAATATGTTTGTGTCTAAAGATGTTTAAAGGGGCTGTGATGTAGGCTCCAGGATATTTGGTCTTTCTCCTTCTGCAATGGCTTCGCAGGCAAAGAACAATGTTCTGGAGGATTGCCCAGAACAATACCAGAGTTTAAGATTCATTCTAAACCTTCCAGCCATCACCTCTTTTGTTTTGCTGTGGTCACCCCAAGTGAGACGGTTATGGCCAGACGTGGGTCCTGTGCCTGCTGGGCCTAGAGATCCAAGCAACTCCTCACTGATGACGCCCAATGAGGCCGAAACATGTCTGGGGATGCTTGTGGTCTCCTGCAGAAGGGATGTGACCTAGCAGTTCAGGTTGGACTGTCCCATTTGGGGTGCGAACAAACCTGTTTCGCATATGGTCTTTACCCTTTTGTAATGGCTTGGCAGGTGAAGAAAGATGTTCTGGAGGGTTGACCAGAACAATGCAAGAGGTGAGGATTCATTCCAAACCTTCTAGGCATCACCTCTTTTGTTTTGCTGGCTCCTGGACATAGTCAGAATGTGATCATTCTTTCTGCTGTGCGAATGACCCGTTTCTTTTCCACTATTGCTTGGCAAGGCAATGTGTAGGCGAGGGAGGGGGGAAACCAGTAACTGGAGATTTGTGTCATGAAATTGTGCCATATTTGATCTATTTTGTGTTTTGTTTCGTGCTGAATGCAAACCAGATACTTCAGAGCATTGCGGGAGAACAGGAAGCGAGGGCGGGGGAACAGGAGAGAAAGGGAAACAGCAGGGTACCAAATCTGCACGTTTGCTAAAACCGTATCCATTAAAAACATGCTCATGGATGGCATATTCCAGCCTCCAAAGGCAAATATTATTCAATCATTATTAAGGAGGCATGTTTAAAGAACGGATAGCACATGTCTAGAGGGCCTAAGAGCTGTGCCCTGTCACAAAGCAATGCGGGATCAAACACAAGCCAGGTGTAAATATACTGTCTTAACACTTCTTTATTAGGTTATCTAATATGGCGAAATAAATTAATTTTCTTAGGTCTGGAAAATGCATACAAATAACTTAATTTTGTCAGGATAGTCATTCACCAGAATGTGCTCCGTTCTCTGGGTTAAACTCAAAAGGTAGTGCCTCTCTGGGAGGTTCAAAACGAGTTCCAAATAAAGGTTCTTCAGTTCTTGCTGTGCCCAGGTCCTGGTCTCTCTTATCGGTTTAATGCAATAAAAGAGGAGTGGTGAATCGGTGCAGGTTGATCAAACAAAACAAAATAACACCAAATAAAACGTCTCTCACAATTGCTGCCGCCACTCTGGGTCCTTCTCCATCAGTCTTAGTCTTTAAGCAGAGTCCCAGCATCTGGTGTTCGTAGCTTCCTTGGCAATGTTTAGTCACAGCTAGGAAACAATGTTGAAGCCTCCTCCTGCTGGCTTTCAAGTCTACATGGGAGCCTGGTGGTTGCTCTGTAGTGGGAGTCATTCTGGCGCTGGCAGTAACTTAGTTCCAGAGTCCCTGGAAAACAAGAGTCTACCTTCAAGTATTTAGAGTGTCCTCTCACCACCTCCCACTCGCAGTGTCTTGGTCCCATGGCTGAATGCCTTTCTGCTCCTCGACATCCCGCCACAAGCTCTTACCTGGGGGACCTTCTCTGGTTATTGCCATCACTTCATTTTATCTGTGTGCTCCTCCTGCACCTCCTCAGTGCTTTGCCTCTGGTTTGTTCCTCCACCCATCTCAGGTATCTCATTGATTGTCCAATGGTCTCCTACTTCTCTCATTATCTTGCTGACCTTCTTTTCCTCCTCTCCCCAGCTCCTGGGGATTTGCTGCATTACCTCTCTACTCTGCTCACATTCTATTTAAGCGGCTCCTCACTTTTCACCCCCTTCTCTTTAGGCAGTTCTATAGTAATGGTTTGCTTCTTCACTCCCCACCACCTTTTGAGGATTCCTCGAACCAACACCTCCTTAGCTTCTCTCATCAGCTTCGTTTTATAAAGCTCTGTAACTAGAGTTAACTTTTCAATCTCTTTTTAGGCTTCCTGGGTCCTGCTGTCCCTAATTTTGCAGCCCTCACTACTACCAACCTCTTGGGTAACCCTCTCCGCAGCCTCCTGGAGCTTTGCTCTCCCTAGCCTTCTGGCTCTTTGCTCTGGCTGTCCGCTTGGTCTGCTTCTCACCTGCCTCCTGAGTTTACCTTCCCACAGCCGTTTGAGTCTATCTATCTCGGTTTATAGTCATAAGGTAGAAACCAATAATGTCGAAAGTCATTTTTTCGGAAAAAAAATGTCGAAAAAAAAATGTCGAATCCCAAAATAAATATATAATTTTAAAAAACGGAATTCGACTTTTTTTTCGACATTTTTTTTCTCGAAAAAATGACTGACCACCATCTATCTCTTACCAGCCTCCTAGCGCTTTACCCCAGCCTACTGGGTCTTCCGCTCTCCAGCATTCTCGGGGCTCCTGTATCGTGCACCAGCTCCTCCTGTGCTCCCTGCCAACCATCACCAAATGGTCTCCTTCTCCAGACTCAGAAGGCCTTTTGCCACAGGCTCTTCCTTTTACAGGGACTAGCTCTCGCCTTCCAGTCTCTCTCTGGTGTAAGGGGACTTGGGTGAGTATCCCTATGCAACTTTTATGGAGACTGGCTGAGAGGCCCGCTCCTGGGATTGGATTAAGCTTGGATGTGGTACCTGGGTTTGGTCAGTCCCTCCGTGGGAGGTTCTCCGTCTGCTTGTCACACCTTGGCCCCGCCCTTGGGGAGGACTTGCTTAGCCTAAACCAACCATAGTTCAATGTGTGTAAAGACCATGTGGGATGACTAATTCACTGCTCAAGTTTTATCTCTTGGTTCAGGTCCCGTCCATATCCCTATAGGAGAAGCTCACAAAGCCCCCACAGCACAGTATCACCTGGCTTGTGGTGGCCCCTGACCCTCTTGGTGGCCCATCTTCCATCGGCAAGGTCAGGAGGCGGCTTTGTCAGAGCGCCTTTAGCCTGTGGGGAAAGCTTTTCCAAAGAAGATTATTTTCAAGCTTTCCTGCACGTCAGATGGTTTTATTCCAGTCTTAGTTGCAAGGCAAGATGGTTTCATAGATCTATGTCTAAACCCTGGGAACAAGACCCACTTTGCAGATTCCCGGTTGAGAATGCAGCACTGGAAAGGTTGGTCTTCTGCTCCCGGTCCATCTCCTGGGACCTTTGGGGGTGGGGGGGTTGAATCTCCCCCCGCAATGATTCTCCCTCCACTGCATGTCCCCATCAGTCCCCCACACCTCCTCCACTTACCTGCAGGGCGGATAGAAAGAAGCCCAAGGCACAGCACATTGTGCTTCTGTACACAACCTTTTGTGCATCAGGCTTCTGTCTCCGTAGCCTACAGACCACAAGAGGGATTCACTGCTCAGAGCCCTTGCTGGCCAGTCTTTTACTTCCTAACATTTTTGTTTGGTGGGTTGGTTGGATGAGTCCATTTTCTAAGCTCTGATTAAGAATTCTATATTGGTTTGTATATATTGAAGGGGTTGGAAATGCAAATAGGGATAACAGTCCTTTGAGACTTTCCAGGTCAGGCACAGAGCCATTAATTCAATGCAGCATTGGTTGGGCAGCCAGTGGAGATTCAGTAGAGCTCCAGAGAAATTACCTTGTTCATTTAGGACCAAGATCACCAATGCAGCTCTATTGTGAATGACCTGACTTTTGGGCGTCTCTTTTTTGAGAGTCCAACAAACATACTATTACAATAACCTAAACTTCATATCACTAGTGCCTGGGTGTGATGCTGGAAATGCATCGGAGGGACAGGGCCTCCGTATCCTTGTCCTTTACTGCTTTTCATCGTGTGTTCTGTCGTGTTTTCCGCGCAGGAGTTCATGTGGGACTCCTGGCGGTGCAGCTCTCTTTCTTTTGGTTTGGTGAACGGACCCGTGGGATACCCTTATGGCACCCATGGGTGGGAGTACAACCCTGTGCCCCTAGTGTATGTTTTTGGGCACCTGTGGGTGGCCCACAGAGCAGGGTATGGGCTGGTGGCAGCTCCATGCTGAATTTGACAGGTGCGCGGAGTATCCTCCATTTTGGGATACCCCGGCCCTGCCATTGGGATCAGTTGATTCCTGATGGAAAACAAGATGGCCCCGGTGGCCTCTTGCTTTCTATTACCCATTACCTTGTTTTCCCAAAGTCCTGGGAAGCCCTGACTCTGTCCCTTCCCCCTGACCGGCTGTTGGATGGAAGTGCCATATGGTTTTGTTGTGAAGGCCCAGTCAGACTAGCTGGAGCCTTCCCGGTGAAGTATGTTGTGGTTACCTCCGGTGGGTGGGACCTGGGTGAATAGAGTGTGTGACGAATATGCATTCTGTGTTGTGGGTGTCTAGTATCTAGTGGTTGACACAATGACTGAGACAACCCTGCCCGAAACCAGTATGAATGCAGCTTGGAGTGTTGAATGGCTCGGTACTTGTCCCAATACACATAACTTATTGCGAGTGTCTGGAGAGAAGTTAATGGCCTGAATACCTCGTGTGCCTGATTGGCTGCCTGCCTGCATGAATGCCCGTAGTCATGATTGGATGCTTGAGTGTGACCCAGCGGAATGAATGGGAGATCAACAGTATATCTGGGGACCTCTCACTGCTAGGAATCGTGTTCAGAAGCTGAAGTCCAGTACGACGAGTAACTGGATTAACTGACGCTTGACCTTGAAGCCCTGCTGGACGAGAAGAATTGCTGCTGCTCTCCTTCACAATCTGAAAGCTGCTGTGCCCCCAAGGACTGACCCAGAGAGGACCTGGTAAGGGGCCCTCTTCCCGAGCTATGAGGGACCATCGTGCACAGCTGATCTTTGCCAACGCTCCCTGGTAGAGAGACCTTCAACAGGCTGCCGACCCGATACGGGGACTGCTGCGGAACTCCAAAGAGAAGCACCCGGACTGTTGTCCGCCACTGTCGACGACCGGAGCCGCCGTGCTCCCGTTTGCCTAAGAACTTCAACTGATCATTGGACGCTCTCATCTGCATCGGCATCCGCTTGTCTCCCGCTGGAGAAGGCCCGACCCTCGACACGCCGAGGAGCATCCACCGGTGGGTTTCCCGCCACCTACAGACCGCAGAGACGCCGACGACTCGACGCCCTTGCTGGGCCACAGTTCTTCATCATCTCTTTGCGGTCCAGAACTATCGTCACCGAGGTGCCCCGCACGCCTCTTCCTTGCAGGACGCCAACGCTCTGTTGTCGACGAGCACCGCTGAGAATGAAGCTGCCACTTCCTTGCCGTAGTTCACCCTGTTCACCGTCGGACGTTCGACGACCCGTGACTCCCACCTTAAAGGGAGGGCACTCAAGAAGGGCAGTCGATTCCCCGACACTAAACGCCAAGTTCCCCGACACCTCTCGACGATCCGTGGCTCCCGCCTGAAAGGGTGGCACTCAAGAAGGATCGGTCGGTGCATCGTCAGAGAACTTTACTCCACCAGGTACATTGGGGTGGGGGTAAAACCTTAACAGGAAGAAGTAAGACTATTGAACATATGGACTGGGCTTGTGCTATATATCTTTATTTACAGGTTGCCCAGGTGGGGGGATCTCCACACAGAACTGCGCCTAGTGGTAGGGGTCAGTGTTCTGCCTATTGTTTCAACCATCTTACGTTCCTGCCTATCTCTATTGCTGGTTTACTCGTTATTGATCTGTGTGACATTTTAACCGTACAGTTGATGCACTTTAATGAGATTTGATAACATTAGTGGTACCACTCTAGACGTGTATATATTTATCATTATTGACTTCTAAGTACAAAGTGCGTTATTGTGATCGTGTACATACCTTTGAATATTAATTATATAAAGACTGTGTTTTCAGTAATACAGTGTGTGGACATTCCTTTGTGGGGGTTCGGGGACTACACTGTACTTAAGAACCAGCCCGCATCACCTCCTGAGAAGCTAGGCCTTGATTGCTCGTCCATTGCTACCGAAATAGAGAATCCTGGCTGGGGTCTGCTGTGCCTCTCCTCTACCATATAGAGAGCGGAAGTACAGACACCCTCTACCAGTCTTTACACTGGTGGCAGCAGTGGGATGCTTATGGTTTTAAGAATCAGTGTATAACCGTGCCCCTTACAAAATATCTGCACTTTATTCGATTAAGGTTTGAGTGTGTACAAAATAACTGCATTACAAGCAATGGAGTCTATTGCAAATGGTAAATTGACTCGGATGAGCTTAGAGGCTCTCCAGAGTGCCTGTGAAGCCCGGGAGTTAGACTTTGTGGATAAGTCTAGGGCTGAGCGGATAGCTGCCCTGGTGGACTACCAGACCGATGGTGAAACTCTTGATGAGGGGGGGGAATGCAACCAATGAGGACTCTGCCCCTGGGGTTTCTACTGAATCTGTTTCTGGGAATGCCACTATTCCTGCTGCCTCTGTTCTGAACCCCAGCAATACCTTGGAACTTGAGTTATTAAGTATGAAATTGGCCTTTGAATATCGCAAGTTGGAAATAGATGCTGAGCTTAAGAAAGAGGAGCTGGCGCAACAAGTGGAACTCAAGAATAGGGATCTTGAACTCAAAGACAAGGACACTGAATGTCAGAGAATCCAGCTAGAGAAAGCTTGAGTGGAGACTTCAGCGAAACCCAGTGAGAGTGTCAGGTCCCCAGCCACTAAATTTATGAAGGATTTGGTTGGTGTGTTTTCGCAGGGTTCTGATATCCTCCAATGGATTGAAGCGTTTGAAATGGCTTGTGCCATTCATGATGTTGACAAAAGAGATTGGGCTAAGTGTTTGCTAAGCAGAGTGCCTCAAACTGGATATGACTGTATTCTGAAGCTGAGTGTGGAAGAAAGGGGTCAGTATGAGTGTATGAAATCTGCTTTGATTGCCAAGTTTGGCAAGACACCTACCCAATACCTTAAAAGGTTCAAGGATTTTAAGAAAAGAGAGAATGTGTCTTGGGTCGACTGGGTGAGTGCTGCGCACATGAATATGATGGGGTGGATTGACGGTTACAAGGTGAAAACTTTTGTTGAATTGTCCCACCTGTTGTTTTTTGAGCATTTTTCAGAAGCCTGTTCACCGGAGCTGCGTCAGTATGTTGCTGACCAGAACATTTTGGATCCCTTTAAGCTGGCTAGGTTGGCTTACAAGTGGGTCTCCCACCGGGTGTCCCCTAAGGACTCCAGTGGGAAGGACAAGGACAAAGAAAAGGGGGCCTCTCAGAAAGCTGAGGAATCCCAAAAGCAGTCACAGTCGAATAAACCTAAACCCTCCTCTCCTAAGACCCAAAAATCTAATGGGGATAAGTCATATGTGGGTGGGAATAAGAGTAGTGGTCCACCTGCTGCAAAGCAGGCTCCCGGTGGTTCCAGTACCGTACCCGGCACTCCCGGCACTTGTTGGGACTGTGGGGCTCTGGATCACAAAAGGGGTAACTCCAAGTGTAAAGGTAAGGCACTCGGAGTACAGGCTGTCAGCCTGACCTACCCTTACCCCATGTCTGAGGTGGAGGCCACGGCCCTCCCCTCCTCTACCGGGATCACTTTTGGTGCTCCCGTAGAGATTTCCTAAGTGTCCCTTGGGGCCTGGGACCAGTACGCGGAAGTACTGGCGACTATCCCACAGAACACCCGTTGATTTTTGAGAAGTGTCCTCCTGAATGGCCAGCCTTCTACTGGTTTGAGAGACACATGGGCAAGCATGACAGTGGTGGACAGGACCCTGCTCAGGCCAGAGGACTATGTAGATGCTCATCTGAGAACCACCAGGTTAGCTGGGTGGCCTCCCAAATTATCGCCTGTCGCCCGAGTCACACTTGTAATTGGAGACAAGACAGCAAAGCTTCCTGTCCTGGTTCAGGACAACGTCCCCGCTAACATTCCGTTAGGTAACGATCTAGTCGAGTTGGGATTGATCACGGATGGTCTTCCCATGACTGCTGCTGCGATCACTAGGTCACAGGTGACACCGGGTCTGGCTGTGAGTAAGGTACCCGAGCCGAAGGCGTGGCCTAAGGCACGACGAAGGAAGAGCAAGAAGGCCACCTCTGTGGAGGGAGCCCCTTCTCTTCCTGCTGTTCCTACAGCACCCATTGGGATCCATCCTCCGGACGGGCTGGGTCCAGTGGTAAACCACGTCTCAACTCCTGTGGGAGAAGAGCCAGAAGACTCTCCTGTGGGAGAGGTTCTCAACCCGGAGGATCATCCCGATCTTCAATGCTTGTTAGCTGAAGGGGGACCCTCCCGGGCAGACTTCTGTAAAGGACAGAGAGAGTGTCCCTCTCTCGAGGGTCTGAGGAAACAGGCCCTGTCCCAGGCACAAGGCGAAGTGCCTAGGACTTTCCGGATTTATTGGGAGGGTGAGCTCCTTGTTAGTGAGCCCACTAAGCCTGAACCTGGTGCCCTCAAGAGGTTGGTGGTACCCCAGGTTTACAGGCCCTTCCTACTGCAGTTGGCGCATGAGGTGCCCTTGGCTGGTCATCTTGGTACCAAGAAGACTAAGCAGAGGCTCTCTGCCCATTTCTACTGGCCTCGGATGGAAGTAGAAGTGGAGTCCCACTGCAGGACCTGCCCAACTTGTCAGTTGTCTGGCAAGACTGGAGGCAGTGTCATTGCCCCACTGCAGCCATTGCCAGTGGTTGGCACACCGTTTGAGAGGGTGGGCATCGACATAGTCGGTCCCCTTGACCCTCCCACGTCAGGTGGACATCGGTTCATCCTGGTTTTGGTAGATCATGCCACCAGGTACCCTGAGGCTATACCCCTTCGGACTGTTACTGCCAAGGTGGTTGCCTGGGCCCTCCTGAGCATTTTCACCCGAGTTGGATTCCCCAAGGAGGTTGTCTCTGACCGAGGATCCAACTTCATGTCTAGTTACATGAAAACCATGTGGAAAGAGTGCGGGGTAACCTACAAGTTCTCCACTTCTTACCACCCCCCAGACCAATGGTCTGGTTGAGAGGTTTAATAAAACTCTCAAGGGCATGCTAGGTGCTTTGGAAGAGCCCCTAAGGAGGAAATGAGATCTCCTCCTGCCATGCCTGCTGTTTGCTTACAGAGAGGTACCTCAAGAGGGTGTTGGTTTCAGCCCCTTTGAGTTGCTCTTTGGACATCCCGTGAGGGGGCCCCTCGACCTTGATCAGAGAAGGCTTGGAAGCCGCCCCTCCCGGTCCCACCAAGCAAGTGGGGGACTATGTGTTAGGCCTCAGACGGAGGATGACACAGATGATGGGACAAGCAACGGCGAATCTCAAGGCCAGCCAGGAATTGAACAAATACTGGCATGACCTTAAAGCATCGCAAGTGGAGTGGACTCCGGGACAGGAGGCCCTCATGATGGAGCCTACCAAGCCTCGGGCATTGGCAGATAAATGGACTGGACCCTTCCCGATAGTCTCCAAGATGGGCGAGGTCAATTATCTAGTTGACATGGGAATCCCAGGGGTAGCCCCTCAGGTATTCTATGTTAATAGGCTCAAGCCATTCCACAGGCGAACAGAAGTCTCATGTCTCTTGCTGGCTTCAGAGCAAGAAGAGGATGAGAGTGAGCCCCTTCCTGATTTGCTGCATAGCAACCCTCAGGATGGCTCAGTGGAGGGGGTGCAGCTCTCTCCAGATTTGACAACCGAGCAGCAGAGGGCCTGCAGGACTTTGCTCCAGCAGTATGCCTCTCTGTTTTCGCTGACGCCAGGCCTTACACCATGGTGTAAGCATGAGATTGACACAGCGTGCCTGTCAAGAGCAGGAGCTACCGAAGGTCAGATACGGTTAAGAACCACATCCAGGCTGAGGACGCCAAGATGTTGGATCTGGGTGTTATTGAACCCTCAACCAGTCCCTGGTCCAGTCCAGTGGTCCTTGTCACCAAGGCAAGTTCCCAGGCCGGTACCAAGGATTGGAGGTTCTGTGTGTACTACCGAGGAGTCAATGCCGTCACCAAAACTGACGCGCACCCACTTCCCCGGGCTGATGAGCTTGTGGACACCATAGGTGCTGCCAAATTTGTGAGCACCTTTGACCTCACCTCAGGCTATTGGCAAATAGCTCTGATGGACCATGCCAAGGAAAAGACGGCGTTCTCCACCCCAGAGGGACTCTACCAGTTTAGGGTCATCCCTTTTGGGTTAAAGAATGCCCCTGCCACCTTCCAGAAATTAGTCAATCATGCTCTCAGTGGGCTGGAAGCCTTTTGTGTGGCTTATTTAGACGACATTGCCACCTGGGAAGAGCACTTGACACATCTGGGTAGAGTGTTGCGGGCCTTAAAAAGGGCTAACCTCACTATCAAGGCCACCAAGTGCCAGATAGCTCAGGGGAAAGTCACGCATCTTGGCCATGAGGTAGGAGGGGGTCAAATCCAACCTCTCCCCAGTAAGGTACAGGATGTACAGGACTGGGAGACTCCCACTACTCAAACCCAGGTGAGAGCCTTTTTGGGTCTCACTGGGTACTATCGCAATTTCAATGGCGGACTATGGAACCATAGCTGCACCACTGACAGCTCTGACATCACCCAAGCAGCCTAGGAAGGTCAATTGGACTGAGACTGTCAGAGGGCCTTTAAAGGCTTGAAAGAAAGTCTGTGTCGGGCACCCGTGTTGTGTGCGCCTGACTACAGCCGACCCTTTATCGTCCAGACGGATGCCTGCGACACCGGAATTGTAGCTGTCTTGTCCCAGTTAGATGACAAAGGGAGAGAACATCCTATCATATTCATCAGTAGACAACTCAAGGGTAGAGAACTTAGGTGGGCTACTGTTGAAAAGGAGTGTTTTAGTATAGTTTGGAGCCTTAGGCGTTTTAGGCCCTACCTTACGGTGTCTACCTTCAAGGTCCAAACAGATCATAAGCCCCTAAAGTGGCTTATGCAGATGAAGGGTGAGAACCCGAAACTGCTCAGGTGGTCCATTAGCCTGCAAGGGCTAGACTTCACCATAGAGCACAGACCAGGAAAGAGTCACGATAATGCAAATGGCCTTTCCAGAGGGTATGTTGACCGTCTGGATGAGGGTGTCTATCCCGTGGGAGATTAGGCACCCTCCACCTCAGTCTGGGGGGGGGGCGACTGTGATGCTGGAAATGCATCGGAGGGACAGGGCCTCCGTATCCTTGTCCTTTACTGCTTTTCATCGTGTGTTCTGTCGTGTTTTCCGCGCAGTAGTTCATGTGGGACTCCTGGCGGGGCAGCTCTCTTTCTTTTGGTTTGGTGAACGGACCCGTGGGATACCCTTATGGCACCCATGGGTGGGGGTACAACCCTGTGCCCCTAGTGTATGTTTTTGGGCACCTGTGGGTGGCCCACAGAGCAGGGTATGGGCTGGTGGCAGCCCCATGCTGAATTTGACAGGTGCGCGGAGTATCCTCCATTTTGGGATACCTCGGCCCTGCCATTGGGATCAGTTGATCCCTGATGGAAAAGAAGATGGCCCCAGTGGCCTCTTGCTTTCTATTACCCATTACCTTGTTTTCCCAAAGTCCTGGGAAGCCCTGACTCTGTCCCTTCCCCCTGACTGGCTGTTGGATGGAAGTGCCATATGGTGTTGTTGTGAAGGCCCAGTCAGACTAGCTGGAGCCTTCCCGGTGATGTATGTTGTGGGTACCTCCTGTGGGTGGGACCTAGGTGAATAGAGTGTGACACGAATATGCATTCTGTGTTGTGGGTGTCTAGTATCTGGTGGTTGACACAATGACAGACAACCCTGCCCGAAACCAGTATGAATGCAGCTTGGAGTGTTGAATGGCTCGGTACTTGTCCCAATACACATAACTTATTGCGAGTGTCTGGAGAGAAGTTAATGGCCTGAATACCTCGTGTGCCTGATTGGCTGCCTGCCTGCATGAATGCCCGTAGTCGTGATTGGATGCTTGTGTGTGACCCAGCGGAATGAATGGGAGATCAACAGTATATCTGGGGACCTCTCACTGCTAGGAATCGTGTTCAGAAGCTGAAGTCCACTACGACGAGTAACTGGATTAACTGATGCTTGACCTTGAAGGCCTGCTGGACGAGAAGAATTGCTGCTGCTCTCCTTCACAATCTGAAAGCTGCTGTGCCTCCAAGGACTGACCCAGAGAGGACCTGGTAAGGCGCCCTCTTCCCGAGCTACGAGGGACCATCGTGCACAGCTGATCTTTGCCAACGCTCCCTGGTAGACAGACCTTCGACAGGCTGCCGACCCGATACGGGGACTGCTGCGGAACTCCAAGGAGAAGCACCCGGATTGTTGTCCGCCACTGTCGACGACCGCCGTCGCTGACCGGAGCCGACGGGCTCCCGTTTGCCTAAGAACTTCAACTGATCATCGGACGCTCTCGTCTGCATCGGCATCCGCTTGTCTCCCGGTGGAGAAGGCCCGACCGTCGACGCGCCGAGGAGCATCCACCGGTGGGTTTCTCGCCACATACAGACCGCAGAGACGCCGATGACTCGACGCCCTTGCTGGGCCACAGTTCTTCATCATCTCTTTGCGGTCCAGAACTATTGTCACCGAGGTGCCCCGCATGCCTCTTCCTTGCAGGACCCCAACGCTCTGTCGTCGACGAGCACCGCTGGGAACGAAGCTGCCACTTCCTTGCCGTAGTTCACCCTGTTCACCGTCGGATGTTCGACGACCCGTGACTCCCGCCTTAAAGGGAGGGCACTCAGGAAGGGCCGTCGATTCCCCAACACCGAACGGCAAGTTCCCGACACCTCTCGACGATCCGTGGCTCCCGCCTGAAAGGGGGGCACTCAAGAAGGATCGGTCGGTGCATCGTCAGAGAACTCTACTCCACCAGGTACATTGGGGGGGTAAAACCTTAACAGGAAGAAGTAAGACTATTGAACATATGGACTGGGCTTGTGCTATACATCTTTATTTACAGGTTGCCCAGGTGGGGGGGGATCTCCACACAGAACTGCGCCTAGTGGTAGGGGTCAGTGTTCTGCCTATTGTTTCAACCATCTTACGTTCCTGCCTATCTCTATTGCTGGTTTACTCGTTATTGATCTGTGTGACATTATAACCGTACAGTTGATGCACTTTAATGAGATTTGATAACATTAGTGGTACCACTCTAGACGTGTATATATTTATCATTATTGACTTCCAAGTACAAAGTGCGTTATTGTGATCGTGTACATACCTTTGAATATTAATTATATAAAGACTGTGTTTTCAGTAATACAGTGTGTGGACATTCCTTTGTGGGGGCTCGGGGACTACACTGTACTTAAGAACCAGCCCGCATCACCTCCTGAGAAGCTAGGCCTTGATTGCTCGTCCATTGCTACCGTAATAGAGAATCTTGGCTGGGGTCTGCTGTGCCTCTCCTCTACCATATAGAGAGCGGAAGTACAGACACCCCCTACCAGTCTTTACACTGGGTTATCAATGTTTGTGTTGCATGCTGATGACTGGTAGAATCCTTCTCAATTTGACCGCCGGAAATAGTAGCTCTTGTAGAGTGTCGCTATTTGTGGGGTAAGAGAGCTGTTGGTCCAAGATAAGACCCAGATTCCTGGCTTTGGACACAGGGAGGTTATGTGGGCCTAGGGCTGCCAGCCAGAGCATGCGAGTATCAAAAGATTGGGCTGGACTGCAGAGGATGTTTTTATTGTTGCATGTAGGCATTTAGGGAGGGGCAACTGTCCATCACCAACTGTGGGTGGAAGCCTGACATGCTGAGAATCTGGAGGAAACATTGGGCTGGTCGTCACAGTGGATTCTTAGCTGCAGGTCATCCTCATATGGCAAACTGAAGTGATCAATGAATGGATCCAGGGGCCAGATGTCAACCTTAAATATCCAGAGAAATAAGGATGATCCCATGGGAACCCCACAGGCCTGGAATTTGGCCCTCAAAATCAAAGGGCCCATCTTTCTCTCTGCAGTGTGGTCTGTCAAGAAGGACGTGATCCACTTCAACATTGCCCCTTCAATTCCAATACAAGATGGCAAGGAGGACATCAGAATAGTGTGGTCGGCTGTGTCGTACTATGCCGAGTGTTCAAGAAGGATTACTGCTGCAAGGTATTTCAGTATTCATTTTCTAGTGCCTAGTGGGTAGATTTGAGGCTTCTCACTGTGCAGGCCCCCGATTGCTTGTCACCGAACAGTTGGTTAGATTTAGCTGAATACAAGTAGTAGCTGTTTATTGGCAAACATTTCGACGTTTCTTGCACCAAAGGGGATGTTGGGTATTGGTCGACAGCTGGCAGGGGTTGAGGGATCTGCTCTAGGTTTCTTTAGTAACGGTGTAATCAATGCTGATTTGAGAACCATCACAAGCATTCCTGGTGTGATGGATGCATCTGTAATAGGGTTAACTTAGAAGGAGATGAGTTTTGCAAGTTGCAAAAAACATGTGCTTTTGAAGGTTTCATGTCACTGAGGATTTTCAGAGTGTCTTCTCGTAGGATCAGGGTATATTCAGAGAAGTAAGAAGTCAGGTTTAGTTTCCATGGAAGAGGGGAAACTGCATTTGGAGATGGTTAAATTGACGTTTAGATATTTTTCAACTTAGACCTAAAGAATGAAGCCATGTTGTTAAGATCTTGTAGGGTTTCCTCGACAGAAGAATCCTTGTAAATGCAAAACATTGTTCTTGTTCTGATACTGAGGACTATATGTACCAGGAAGTCAATGTTCTTTTTCATTTGGATAGTGTGCTTGTAGCCTCCTGTGTGTCAGAGGCACACCATTTCCATTTTGTATTTAGCATCTATTGATATTTGCCAGATCTGCTCAAGTGTGCAGCCTTCCCCTTTCTGGTCAGCTAATTAAGGATCTATTTGTTATTTTCTTGATTGACAGAATCTGGTCTTTTGTTTTGGAGGGGGTGATATAGTCTTGTGGAATGCCAGTGATAACACTTCAGGATTTGGGAGTATGTTCGGGTTTGTAAGGTGGTAGATGAAAAAGATTTGACAAAAATCCTCTGGTAACCTCTTCTGCAGGAGAATGTGAATCAGTTAAGTAGGCTTCGGTTGATGCTACCTTGGATGAGTTGGGGCCAGGGATAGTACCAGAACAGGGGGGTGATGGTGAAATCTGTGATGGAGCAGGTCCAATTATAGCGAACGTCCAGCATATGTCTCTGTGCTTGGGTGGGCCCCTGGATCAGTGGACGAAGCTAAGGTGGGTCATGATATCCACAAGTTCAAGTGCGGCAGCACTATCTGGTTCATCCAGAAACGTGGTGAGGTCTTAGAGAATGTAACACCTGCTCATGGTAGGCTGGGGCAACCATCTGTCAGATCACGGCATTGCACGGTGCAGGTTGATAGGTCGTTACTTTCAAGAGAAGTGTTTTCTTTCAAGCTTTAGGAAGGGGACACCCCAATTAACGTAACCCCCTTACCAATCCTGCTCCTTTCCCTGCAGGCATAAATCCTCCAACCTAAGAAAGGTTTCTGCTCTATTCTTGTAATACGGGGAGAGGAGACCCGTTGCTATCTGGGGCCAGTGGCTGGCATTACTAGATTGAAGAACAACTCTATCAGATCAACATGCATGTTTTCTGGGCGTCCTAGGCAGATGGGCTAGCCTGGGAAGAGGGATTGTGGGTCATGTGTTGTGGCAGGGACCACTTCTTAGGCCCCTTTATGGCAATCGTAGGCCTACTCTTTCAATTTGTAGCCAATGTCAGCATATGGAGATGGCAGTGCTTGGCTGCATCCTGGGAGCGGGTTAGGAAGTCTGAAGGAGCTGGTGCCCCTAGGATTGCGTGTTTGGGGAGCAGCTTTCCCAGGTCAACTTGCAGTTCTTCTGGCGGTCGTAGGCGGGTGGGGATGGCCTGGGCAGGGGATGGTGTGCCCTGTCTTGTGGCTGTAGCTGCATCTTGAGGCCCTTGATCATAAGCACAGGTTGAATCCTTCAATTAACATCCCTAATGAGCATATGGGGAATGGAAGCACCCAGTCCTATCACTTAGGCAGCAGCAGCCCAGTCCTATCATTTAGGCAGCAGCAGCCAAGCCCCCACTCCAGTCACAATGCTGCTGGTAGCTGTCTGTAGTCTGAAGGGTTTAGAGCATGGCTTGCAGAGGCAGCAGCTTCTTGGGCAAACCTTGCACTTCTTCTAATGACTGCACTTACTGGAGGTTGCCCTGTAGACACATGTGTACAAAATGCCTGTGCCTGCCACACCTCCTATGTACTTGCTTAGTGGGGGACAGCCCCCCAAATGGTCTTCAAGCTCCACACAACCACATCTAAAATCTTGCTTGCTCTTGACTTCTACCCGCAGTGTATTTTTCTCGCCACCTCTCAGCCCTTCATGCCTTGTGTTTTTTCCTTTTTCTCTTGTACTTTTCACTGTGTTCAACTTTTTTTGTTCAAAGCTTTTAAATGTAACGGAGAACCCAATTATACTTAAAATACCAATTAGTTCTGCAAGTTGAGGGTCTTTGGCCACCCATAACTGGTCCTTTATTTAATAACTGCAAGCGTGGTAGTTAGTCTTTTCTATGGTCATTAGTAACAAAAGCCAATAAAATGCAAGCACAGTGGGCACCGATCCATCGCAAAGACAGGGATAAAAGTATTATCTAACTAGGAGGACAAGCAATCAAGCCGATTTAGCAAGGCTGACAACAGAGGTAAAAGGTGAAAACAGCCACAGCTGATGATGATGTTAAACTAAAAATATTTCACCAACACAGCCCTGGGACAGTAACATGTATTTAAACTTAAATCACCATAAAGAGCATCTGCCAAGGCTTGAAGAAAGCATAAACGAGTACAGTAAAAAACCTGAGAACCCATCTGAGAATAAGCAAGAACAGGAGTCCTGAGCAAGGAGCCCTTCTTCCAGAGAACCAGGGGTGGAGCACAGTGTAACACAAGAGAGAGAATGAGTCCTGCCAAACCGGTCCATGGCTGAGCAGATAGAAAAGCAAAGGCTGGATGGTAGTCAAAAGGAAACATAAACAAACCTCAAAACTAGCCATGGGCTAGTGAAAATTGGCTCTTAACGAGTACAAAATGGTGTGATGTGTGCATATGTGGAACTGAGTGACTTTGTATGGCTGGCTTGTAGCTTGCAATTTGATATCTGTACCTCTGAAATATGTGTGAAATATTTAAGTTTAAAATACAAGGTTCAAAAATAAACACATTAAAAGAAATGCAAAGATTGTGACTGGAGGTTGCAGTACCCTTGTGGGTTGTCCTCTCTGCAAAGGCCCACACCCTTTGTTTAAATGGTGGAAGGATGTATGGCTACAGGGAAAGGAACAGGACTGGCACGGGGGCTAGTGGGGGTGAGGAGCAAGTAGGTAGGGAGTCGCCTTCAATGTGTTTGAAAGAAAGCAATTGACTGGAAAGCAGGGAATGTGTACTTGGGTCTGTGGGGGAGCATGAGACCTCGAAAATAACCCGAAAAACGTTTTCAAACTTCCATAAAAGTGTAAATCATGTTTTGACTCGCACACACACACACACACACTATAGCACACTGGCCCAGACGCATCCATAGGAATGGTTCCATGTTGTAGTCCTTCACAACGTGGCAATATTAAAATCCAAATTGCATTCAGCTTGATTTCTGGGTCAGGATTGTTTCCAGTTAGGAAACTCTATGGTTCTTTAACCAGAAGCAAATTTCTTTCCAGATTCTATCTCATGGGCCATCAGATTCCAAAAGAAGGCACATTGCATAATCCTGATTTGCAAACATTTTCCTTTAATACAGACAGCTGCCAAATACTGTGGCTATGTCGCCGCCATATACATAATGCAGCATGGCAACACTGTGCATAGAGTGGTACTACCATGAAATGCCAGAGTAATCAGCTTGTAGGAAAAGAGTCTTACAAGTTGGAAAGAAAGCCATATGGCTAATACCGCGCTCACCCTCAATTGTTGTGCATCACGAAGGGGTCCACAGGCATATACCGTGACGTTCACTGTTTCGTTAAAGGTATTGGAAATGGAGGAATACCCATCAGCGAAGAAGGAACAAAAAAAGGGATGGTCTAAAACCATCAACAATGTCAGGATCAGCCAAACAGTGCAGTGTATCCCCTGCTGTAGACTGACCACTGGTCCAGAGTCCATGTCCAGACCATGATCTATAGAGCAAGGTTCCCGAGGGACAGGGTCAGGATACTGTCCAACAAGGTGGCTCACAATCTCAAAGAAATAATGTGTCCCGATCACAGTGGTGATGCCTGGCCCTATAAGGCCATGGTTGTAGCACGTGGTGTGTGCCTTGGGCGGTGGGTGGCCTCCGATGGTCGCTGGTTCACTTGTGTTTTCAGGTATCCTAAATGGGCATGTGTGTAGTTTGCCATCTTCCCCGAAAGTCCTTCTATGCTTGGCTGTCCCATCTGGGACAGCTCGGGTAGGGAGGGCCAATTCCTTCTTCAAATGGAATGGGAAGGAGGTTTGCTCCCCTCGACTTGGGTTTGAACGCTAGTGTCTTGGGGAATGCTGATGATTTGTTTACTGTCATTCTAGTCTGAGCTGCACTCTGCCCTAGTATTGTTTAGGATATGGCATTCCTAACTCACTCAGCAACCTTGAGGGCATCTGGTGCCCCTGGCTTGCTCATCAACGTAAGAGGATATAGTGCTCTTGGAACCGTCTAAAAAGACCGAATTTATAATCCCAAAAGGGAGAATTCCAAACGGCCGAAAAGTTCAACCAAATCCCCCATTCGGTGGCAAGGGCTGTGGGGGCGTACCCCACACTGTTGTTCACTATAACGTGAGCACGGGTTGCTGGTGTGTCTCCCGCAGCCGATCCTGTAAAAAGTAAAAAAAATGAAACTAAATAAAAATAAAAAAGTAAAGGACCCTGCAGCGCCGGTTCCCGATCATGAAAGTGAAAGGGAACAGGCTTTGCAGGGACACAGCGAGGCGGTGGCACACAGCGAAGTGTGCCGCCGCAAGGTAAGTAGGGGAGTGGGGGCCAAGTCTGAAATGTTCAGGGGAGAAAAGACCTAACATTTCCGCCACAAGCTTCCAGCCCCAATCTGTGCTCTTCATATGGTGCCCTTGACTCATGTCAGCAACCTTCCTAAAACTCTTCCAGTTTTGATTGTTCCTGGGTGGCTACTGTTCCAAGGTCCTCAAGATGCCTCTTGCCTTATTCTGTTGTTTCTGCCTGGGCAGCGGATTTGGATCTGATCCTCTTCTGGTCTAAAGGTTTGTGCACAGGTGACCCCCCAGGGTCTCATCTTCCATGTTGTTCTCCTCAGCCACCTTTTCTTCTCACTGACCTACCACCTGCTGTTTCAGCTCTTGCTCCCCTCGACCTCTTGCTCTTTCTCAGATTCCTCCTCTTCTCCTTACCTCTTCCATTCTCTCCTCCTTGCTCGCTATTCCTCCTCCTACTCTCTCTCTCTCAAGCACGCCAGCTCCCAGTAACACTCTCCTTTACCCCACACAGCTCGTCAAGATTGGCTGCCTATTATGTTATCGTTAGGCTGGCCCATCCCATCCTGGTTGGCCCTGGTACCAGGTGCCCATCTACTCCCTTTGTGCATCACCCCTTGCCCCCTTCTGTAACTCCAGACAAGGGGAGTTTTCCACTGGCTGTGATTGTGTGCTCGCCAGGTAAGGGTCAGGCATGAGTGCCATGGCCGCTCTCGGTCCTCGTGATCTGCTAAGTGAGTTTAGGGGGATCCAGCTCACTCCTCTTGAATGATGTGAGCTTTGTAACCCAGTTAAAGATTCTCTGTCGACTAGTTTCTGGATGAACTGCATTCTAGTTCTGCTTTACCAGTCTTGTGAGTGCTTGGAGAGCTCTGGGTATCCCCAAATTACGATATCCAGGGGTCTCATCAGGGCACGGGTAGTAGCCCCAGGAGTTAATCAGTCTCCACTGGTTGATGTGGCCACAGTCACCTTGTTACAGGTGAAATAACTCCTCGAGGCTACTAGAAGCTGGACATACCAATAGGGAGGTGGAGGGGATACGGAACGCTGGTACCTTATTAATCAAACCATCTCGTGCGTGAACCTTTCTAAAGTAAGTGAGCCCCGCCCGAAGGGTTGTGAGAGTCAAAACAGTGGAAACTGAAAACATCCCCCAATACACCCCAAGGACAAAGTGGGACAGACATTTTTACGTCCGAGTGCAGTTGTAATGAGCAGACCTAGGACCTCGAAACATTGTGTGTCCATGTGTTTCTCAAGCCTAAGTCTGGGCTGCATGCCTGGCTCATACTTAACATACGTTAATAAATTAACAGAACTACAACGAATCATAAAATCAACACTCTAGTTGACATGTCCGCTACTATATGGGGGTATATGCTCCTAGGTCTATTTGTTGGGCCACAAATCTCAAAAGATTTACATCAAATAACACCCTTAAAATTCCAAAATAAGGCATGATCAAATCCGGGAAGATGGACCCAGATGACATCATGCGAGAAATCTTATGCAATCACCATAGAGTCCAACTGGGAGCTAGCCGGCCCCCACTGACATTGTTTATTAATGTCATTTCAAATGTAATGCACATCTGTGTGTTCTCTCTTACAGTGTTTTCTCGATGTAAACAGGAACCACTAACTCAATTGAGAATTGTGCAACAATGAGAGTTACTGTTTTGATGCCTTACCTCGTTGGGGTTAACCACGGTTGCATATGAAGTTACCTTCATGCGATATGTTGTTCCATTCACAGTACAGTCATGATCTTTCACACTCAGTACTCGCCGGGCCGCTAAAGGGAGGAAAAATGGCAAAGTATTTTAGCAGGTCAACCAAATGATGTGTACCATTTACAAGTAAGCAACTTTAGGAGTGTACATTTGCTGCTCCAGAATGATAAGAGTGGTGACATCTATTACCCGTATCATATACTAGTTCGTTTTGCACTGCGGCGCAATGCCCTGCCACACAGTGACTATAGAGAGAGAGAGAGAGAAAAAAAGCAGGCAAACCGTTTCCCATGTCTCAGTTGTATCTTTGTTTGTGTTCAGAGTATTTGCACCCACAATATTTTTGTTGGCAGTACTTTCCTGTTTTTAGAGAGTTAAAGTGTCTGGTATAGCCCTTATCTGTTTGGCTGATCCTAGGTCTTCTACAATTCTCCAGCAGGGCGGTGCCAGAGCAGTTTCCCATCCAGTTCCTCGAGTGGGCAATCCTGTACACAACGTACCTTTGGCATCCTCAAACGTAATAACTGCACACGCCGGTGGTCCAGGGTCTATATGGATATCTTCAATCTCTGCGCTTCCATTCTGAGAGCGCAGGAAATGGATGGCAAGTTTATCCTTCACCCTCTCGGAAGTAATGTTGATGGGTATTCCCTCCACGCGTACCGTTTTTCGATCCATGCTCTTCGACTCTGCAGGAAACCTGGGAACGCAAACAAAATACTATAATTTGTCTCCAATTCTTAAGTCTTCAATCTTTGTTCACACTGTATTTATTTTACTGATGTAGAAGTGCCAACAAAGTGAAAACATAAATTTTGGCAAAACAATAGAGTGGCAGGAAGGAACCTTGTGGCACTACACTTTTCTCCCTGACGTTTCACTTGTACATAAGGACAGGGGACCAGAGGAAAGCTGGTTGTGGGGGCAAAAGGTGTGGTGAAGAGGGGATGTATCCAGAGTTGGTGGGTCGAGGTGGCCAGCCTGATCCTTGCAGTGGGGACAGGAGTGGGCTGGGGGCCGCCACAAGCAGTTAGATTCTGGATCTGAGGCGGGGGTTTGGAGGATCCACTGACTGCCTCCCTTGCCCTATGTGTAGGAGGCCGAAAGATCACAACATGGGCCCTAGCGTAAAATCGGTCCTTTAAGACTCCCCGAAACCTGATGCACTGCAACTAACACCGAGCCAAACTCCTTGTCTCACTGATGAAAGAGGGTAACAGAGCCTCCCGCTAATGGAAAAACAGTTCCACTTCTGGGAAAGACTTGTTGTTGTGAGGATAAGTTACACGGTCCCAGCGCGCAAACTGCTTGCACCATGCATGCACACAGGACAGCGAAAGCAAGATTCCAAGATGGAGAGGATAGACATTAAAGCCGTGTTCCACCCTTATGCAGACCCCAATCATAACAAGGGTCACAGGGTGAGCATCAAAGTCTCACCTGTCACGTACCAGACCTAATAATGAAACACACACGCAGCCCCTTACTGAATGCCCGGTCCTGCGGAGGAGTGAGTGGCTGGAAGAAGGGGGAACTCCAAGGGTGAGATTGTGGATTGATGTAGTCAGAGCAGGGTGTGAGCTAAGAGCAGACAGTGGATTGGAGTGAAGATCACTGTAGGAGCAGGCAGGGAGGATGGAGAGGAAGGAAGGAGTGGATATAAATAATAGGGGGAGGAGGGAGCGAGGTTGGAGGCGAGAGACTAGGCAGCAGAGAATATGTGGGGGATGGGGTGAGTAGGGGAAACTGGGAGGAGAAGTGGAAAAAAGGGGCAAGGAAGGGAGAGATTTAGACATCAACTGAGGAGAGTGGGAGTTGGAAGAGTAGGAGGAGGACGAGAACAAGTGGGAAGAGGAAGGGAAATGTCTGTGTAAGGTCCGGGGAGGGAGGGCTAGAAGAGGGGGGAGAATGTGGGCTGTGGGACGACTCACTCCCTCCCTTAGAGCTGAGAAATCTTACTGGCTATTCCGAAAAGCACTCAAAACACAGCTCTCCGCATAATAAAGAACTGTATCTGTCAATTGTATGCCGACAATAACATGCATGACCATACTGCTGCGCAATAATGTTGTTCTTGGTTGAGCCTGCATTACTGATGCATCTCATGATAACTGCATGACAAGCTACACCTACATGACATGTACCTGTAACAGCGCCTAAATGCCTGCGGGTTGCCTGCGCGCTTTATAAATGAAATAACTAAATAAATAAATGTCTCAAAAACATCATTTGGAAGATGTAGCGTGTGGAGGAGAAACACACTTGCAGTGTACAGTGAGGTGATGCAGGTGGATCCCAAAATTCACAGGAATCCACTGAGGAGGGCAGAAGGCATGCGCACATAGCAGGGAGATGGTGGGGGAGGGAGAAGGGAGGCAACAAGTGAGAGAGAGGGAGAGAGGAGGAGAGAGAGAAAGGGGGCGAGAAGAGAAAAAGAGGGGCGAGAGAGAGAAGAGCGAAAAGAGGTCAGTGAGGGAGAGAGAGAGAACGGGAGCGAGGAGGAGAGAGAGAAGAGAGAAAAGGGGGAGAAGGCAAAAAGAGGGGGAGAGAGGGAGGGATAGGGCGAGGGAGGGAAAGACACGGGCAGAGGGAGGGAGACAGAAAGGAAGAGAAGAGAGACAAGGGGAGAAAGAGAGAGGGATAGAGACAAAGAGGGATAGAAAAGAGGGGGAAAGAGAAAGAACATGCGCCATGGCTAATCTAGACTGAGCAGGTGGCGAGGTATCGATGAGGAAGGAAGCTGGAAACCAAAACCCCAAATTCCTACTCCAAAGAGCAAGAGGCCAAGGGAACGCAGCACATGAGGAGAGACGTCTCATCTAACTCAGGACCTGCATGATCTGTGATGACTCTTTCACCAACTGGAGCTCGTCTCCTCTACACACTCAATCAGCAGGAATGCCATGGATGTGAGGCCGAGCAGCTCGGGAACACCATGTGCTTCCCAGCAAGACTGCCAAGCAGTGAGAAGAGCAGATACTTTAGGAACATGTTGATTCTTTTGACCTTGACTTTGTAAAATAACCAAAAAACAACTGTCCAGGTCTGGCCTCTTTGTGCCTTCAGAGGGTTTGCCTTGACCAAATAAGGCCCCCGCTGGAATGTTTACAGAAATGTAGCCCCCGCCAGGAAGTAATACCAGATACGAACATTGAGTAATCCCACCCTCTAAAGCCTAACTACGCCAGTGATGCTGCCCAGAAAACCCTTGTAAGAATTCCCATTGGACAATCCACTGTGTTCAATGCATTCCCATCCACATAGTCAGGTGCCCACTAGAAAAATGCAATCTTGGGCCCGCACTGCGCGTTTGACTCTACTACGGGTGCTAATGCCACCAAACTGAATTACTGTTACCGCCAGTAGTAAGGGTAATTCACTGCCGCAATACAGGTTTCAGTCCCAGAGGGCCTAACAGGAGAGGGGCAGAATTTCTGCATGTGATAATAGCACGTCCAACATTACCGCCATTGTGAGTGGAGGCAATAAAATACGTCCACTCACAAGCTGGTGGCTTTTTTGCCTAGGATTTTCAAAATCCATAATCAGGAGGAGCGGTAAAACAAGCAGTGTTCTGAAATGCTGCCTATTCTTCCATCACTACCGCGCTAGTATTACGGCCCTCGGATTGGACCTGCAAGATGATGAACTTGAGCTATTCGAGTTCTCCACAAGTTAGGCGGGTCTGTTCTGTGGAGCTGCCGGATCATCCCAAGCACCGCCACACCCTCTCTTCAGAGTCCTCGGAACTAACCGCAATTTAAATACACTGGATGCCAAATTAGAATACATAAAACTTGCTGAGTTAGGCTAAGTTAAGATTGTCTTCATAGCCGTTTAAAAGAGGCACATACATATTCACAGAGATCAGAGCTAAAACACCCACCAGCACAAAACAAGAGGAACATTGCCTCAGAGACTGAGCTAATATTATTACGCATAAAATGCATCCTTAGAGCCCAGTATTATATTGCTACCCTCCCTTCAAAGCCCTCAGAACTAGCTGCAATCAGAAGATTGTATTTGAGAACAGCCTCCATTATTTTTTTTGACTATAAAGTCCCAGGGCTCCTGCTATCCAGGACGCATTCCCCTCTTTCGCTCGGACATCAGAGACACAACATTCCCGAAAAAGTTACCAGTAAAGATGTGTGCCGCCAGTTGCTCACTGTACATATAATGTCCTTACAAAACCCTCAAACATCACAGTGGTGTGTATATTTCACGTCATTACTTCAGGTCCTTACTAAGGCTCCAGAACGTTCCTGACCACTCCCATTGGCGAGTGACATTTTATTCTTTTATACTCCGGGATGGCAAGTCATCGACGTCTGGATGCAGCATGAGAACTTGGTGCCCCGCAAAAATTGAAGTTGAGCACTACCGCGGCTGGCTTCCTGAACTCTGACCCCATATCTCAGAGTGCACAGCTATAGGAGAGCTCATGACATATACCCAGACGCCCTACGTGTATGCATCTAGATTCCCAAAGGAACTGCCCCCTGAACTTATCACCATGCACACTTGCAGCAGCAGATGCGGGACGCATAGCAGCACAGCTGTTTGCGATTTCCTTCCACATGTACACTTGCAACCTGAACTACTGCCGCATGCAGGGAAAAGAAAGGGAGGCAGATTATGGAACCTCAAAACTCCTCGGAATTCAAGTAGGATTACCGAATATGGTGGTACAGGGTGCCCGGGATGAAATGGGCACAGCTGCAAGGGCTTATTCACAAGTTGCTGGGTAAGCAGCAAAAGCCGGAAGTATTGGTCATCCATCTGGGCGGGAATGACCCGACAAGCTTGGGGCGGGGGGCTTTGCTGAGGGAGATGATGTTTTCGTTACAGGATTTGTCGGCGCAGCTAGGTGAGACCGAGATCGTGGGGTCGGAGATAATTCCCAGGCTGGAATGGAGGGGAGCAGAGAACAACGCTGCGGTGGAAAGATCGAGGAGGAAATTGAACTGCGCTATGTCTAAATTCTGCAGGGGCAGAGGCTTCCAACAAATCAGACATGGCTTGATTAACTTGAAATCCCCAGAAAATTACCTAAAGGATGGAGTTCATTTATCGGCAATGGGGATGGAACTCTTTTTCTGGAATGTGTGTACAAAACTCTTAGATTTGTAAGATAATTGGAAGGAGGGAGCCACGGTGGCGGTAACCCACCCGTGGCGTGGCAGTGTTTGGGCGACCAAGCACAAGAGACAGACTCCGAATGAGCCATGAGGAAGCCGGAAGGGTCTTCGTTCTTCTCGGACCAGCGCCTCGTGGGGACCCAAGTGGCAGGGGCGACTGGTGGTAACAATAAGGATTCAGCTTCACCAGAAGAAACTGCGCTCTCCCCGCCCACAAACACCTGCAAGGGCAGGCGGGGCTCAGACACAAAGGGTTGGGAGAGTTGGGCCTACTGTGGACTTGCTGCAAAGGAAAAGGGGGAAGCAGGTTGTTGGACACAGAGCAGGCGCTGCATCTTCAGAACTATTTTCACTAATGTGTGCAGAGATTCTTTATGTTGTGAAAATAAATCTGCTGCCAATTTTGCCAAATGAAGAACTGTCTCATTCTACACGTTACTAATGGGAAATGAAGGGAATGAAAGAATGAGCAAGGATAAGGTTTATTGGCTTGTTGGTACAAAGGGACAAATGCAAGGGTTATTCAAGCAGCTGGATTGTGGGATAATTAGCTTCTGATGGAAGTATGCACCATGCCAAAGTTAAAGTCCTTCTAGAAAGACAATAAAGGTATGGGCGCTGTTCTATTACTGGCAGCTTGGTCGCTTTTTATAACACGGCACCACGTTTTTGTAGCGGCACGATTGGTGATGGATACAAATCCACATAAACCAGGGTAACAGCTGTAAACGGAGAAGAGAGGAGCACCATGAAAACACGGAATGATTAGCAAAAAGAAAAGACATCGGCGATAGTGGAGACAGACAAAAGACACGTCCGAGAAACCAAAGCAGGGAGACGGCACAAAGAAGTGGAGAGATCTCCATTCAAACGTTTCAAAATGGCGGCCCTGACTACCAAACAGACCTGATATGGCACTGAGAGAGCTCAGCTGGACCCTTCATACATCACATCAAACAGGCATTGTGCTATCAATGAAAGGCACTGCAGTCACTGGCCAACATTATATTTT